>NC_136661.1:10882738-10930781 GCF_903797595.1 Erithacus rubecula
AAACAGGCATAACTAGAACCCATGCACAATTACCAACCTAAGAAGAGCAGAGAAGCTTGAAGGACTTCACATCTGGCATCCCTGGACTCGGCACCGCAGCAACAGATGCTGGGGCCATCACAAACATCATGGTGCCAGGATGCCAGGTGGAAGGCTTGAAATCCTCTGCCCCTGGGTCTGGCTGGGCAGACTTCCTAGACATATCTGTGGGTGAGTAAGACTGTCAGGCTGTGAGAGTGTGAGAAAAACCTGATCTATTTCAACTTCTATTTTAGATAAAATCACATTCCTCTTTTACAAAGTCTTTTATTGATACAGTGTTGAAACAGTAATGGGTCAACAGAAGGATTTGGAAAGAGCAGACAAGATTTCGAGTTAAAATCCCTGTCAAAGAGCTTTTAAATACCATGCAAATTTTTTACCTACGTGTTCAAATAGTGATAACACAAACACTGTGCTTCCTCAGTTTCATGCACTGTATGACAGAAACTTAGAGTATAGGTAACCAAAAAGAATGCAAAAGAAGGTATTTTTGTCTACAAAACATGCTCCTGAACATGATCTTTTCCTGCTATTTCCTCCTAATCGTTAAAATCTTCTGGTTCTTCAGGCCAGACTTAAGTAGACAAAAGGAATTATGAAAGGAACAGTTGGCTATATAAAAACAACTTAATATTAATTGGTGTCATGTTAATGTGATTCCTAATTTGGACTATCAGTCATTTAAACTCATGACAGTAAGTTCATCTTGGTCTAGAATTTCAGAATTTATATTCAGTATTTTAAAATTTATGGTTAATTTCTGTGTATTGTACATTGTATTCACACTTTTGTAGTATATTACATTTATACATAGTTATTTTTAGTAGTATGGGATTTATTATAAATTATTACATTTATTATTTTATGTTATATTATTATATAAATACCATATTAAGAACTTATTTTTAAATACTTCTAAATCTATTTCAGGTATCACTGAAATAAATTTAATATTTTTTGACTTCTGAGAACATATGCACCACCCCATATATTTTTTTGAATATCTAAATCAAGGTTACAAATTTATGATCTTCTTCCTTTTGATTACACACATACAAACCAGCAAGCCCAGGATTAAAGTGCCCCTCTCACCAAAGAAAAACAACGAGAAATTTATCCATCTATTTATATTAGACTGTATTGAAAAAAACAAAATAGATGTAACACAGTGATTAATTTTCTTTTTTTTTCAAATTAGTGAGAACCTTAGCAAGTTATAATTTCACTCACTGTGAGCCATTTGGTCCTAAAGAAACAACATATTTGAACTTTCCATCAGATATCACCAAAAGGGCACAGTGCCTTCATTGTTTGCTATCCAATATTCAAGTGACCTTTTGAATTATGGTCATGAAATTTAATACACTCATTTATCCTGATTACACAGGAAAATCATGTGAAATTTGATATTTTGGCTGCAAGGTCAACCAAGGAAAAGCCTAACAGAAAACCTGACTTGTTACCTGTCCAGACAGAAGCCCTCTCTTTGACACACCCAAAACCACTGGTAGTCACCTGTTCCCTGGCAGTGCCAGTAAACATTGCATTCACTCCCTTTACAAAGACAGAAATGCAAATGTCAGCATCGTGCTGGCACAGCTGTATCTATCCTTCCCAACACCTCTCCTGCTGAAGTAACCTGATCTGAGAAGACCACTCCATTGCAAAAATACATGGTTGAAACGGAACCTGAAGTAGGCAGGAATTCTAATGGTAGCTCCAAGAAAGGTCTATGCTTTAGGTGTATCCTGGATTTTGCTGATGCTATGTTTCCCCACAGGAACACTGACAAGTAAAACATTTTACTTTTTCTGGCTGGATGGGAATCTCAATTCCTTCCTGGCAGTTAATGATCCCTGGCCTCAATTTTACATATCGTTATCTTCTTCCACTTGGAAGACAGCCATACAGTACACCTGGGCACAAGGCCATGAGCTTCCTGTAAACTCCAGCTACTACAGAAAGCCACCCCTTAGCTCTTCAGAAACACAGCACTAAGAATTAAATCAAGCTTAGCAGCTTCAAACAGGTCATCCTAGAAAAAAACAATTCCGAACCCAAGATACGGGGTTTAGTTCTGGGAAGGTGTAGGGGGTGGGTTTGGTTTTGCTTTTTGTTTTCAACTCCAAGATCCATATGGATGGATCCATGGATGGCTATATGGGTTTAAATCTGCCTACTCTATAACTCTTGATTTCTCATCTCAGTTCCTAACCCCTGACAACACTCCTGCTCATGCTTCGATAGGAATTGCTTTTAACTCTTGCAATTCAGTCTAGGATACTAAGACTTGCAAAATAAAGAAGGGGACAAAAGGTGGTAACACACATAATATAGTAGAGTCTAACTGCTATAAAAACAGAACAAAGGCTACCAAAAGAAACAGAACATTAATCCTCAGCTGAAAAATGTGTAGGAAATAGAAATGTTAGTCCTTTTATTCTGCTCTAGCAGTATTAAACTTTCCATCTTCAATTATTCTCATGTGAATTAAAACTATAGTCAAAGACTTACTAAAATAAATATAACTTCTACAGAGACAGACAACAGGATTTAGCCCTGTCAACAAATACATTACATGCTGCACAGAAAAGGAAAAAAGAAAGGAATTTAAACCACACAATTTTTGCAAAACTAAAGGTTAGTAACAGAACTTTCAAATTCTGCAGAAACTAAGGTTACTTTGTAATCCTTTTTAGTGAAAAAAAAGAACATTGAAATAACCCAGCTGGAGCTATGCTGCTTCTTTTTTCCAGTCATCTAAGCATGTCTGCACTATGCTTTTGAGTATTTCAGATTGCTTGAATCAGTCACAACATCATGACCTTCAGGAACCAGGTCAGATGTACTTTTGTACTTGATCTCAAATGCTTTTCAAGGCACTGGACAGCATGACATGGGTCTGTGCAAATGGTTACACTGCGAGCTAGCCTGACAAGTCCCATACTGAGCTAACAACCCATCAAAGTGGAATCCATGTTCAATGAGTTTAATGTCTGAACAGATTTCCCACATGTCCAATACCAGATGCATACTGCAGAGACACCTGACTGAGCTCTGACACCTGACTGAGTATAGAGCAGGGTTTGGTCCATAAAATTTACTAACTTATACACCATGCTGTGCAAAATCAGTTAACATACTTTGGGATCATAGAATGTTCTTGAAGAAGTATACCATGCTTGTGAGCTGTTGTTCATACTGCGAAATTCAAAATACCAAGTTAAGTTAAAGCTGTATGGAGGAGCTGTTTGCATCTGCAGCCAGGACTAATTTGCAGCCTAGATAATTCTCTCATAGACAGCACAATTACCTGCATTTATACCTTCCCTTTTTTATAGGAAAGGAACAGGTAATATTTTCCTCCCTGATGCAGTTCTGTTTTCTGGGCTGATTACATTCTTCTCATACCAGAATGATGACTTGGTGATTTGACATGAAAGTTACCTGATAGTGTTCCAAACATCAAAGCCATCCAAAGGCTTAGTGCCATTGGTATGTCCTCCAGCAAGGTGCACCAGCGTCGGCAGCCAGTCAGAGATGTGGATGAGTTCATGACTTTCCACACCTTTCTGTTTCAGCAAAGGACTTGCAACAAAGCCTACGCCTCTCACTCCTCCTTCCCAGAGGGTCCATTTTCTCCCTCTCAGTGGCCAGTTATTCCCCCCTGCTAAAGTTTGTCCTCCGTTATCTGAAAAACAAATAAACAAAAAGAATTATTGGTAAGAAAGAAACAGAACAATCCTCCCCACAACACCTATTCATCCATCTGAAAACATATTTTCACAATACAGTCACGCAAGCACTTGCACACTGGTCACTTGACACTCAGGTGTCCATATAATGTCAAACATTCAGGGCCAAATAACAAAGACATGTTACACTTTAACACCTACAAATTACATCAATGAAAAGTTATCACTAGGCAGAAATCATACCATACTAGAAGACAGTAGTTTAGAAAGCCTGTGCAAAGAATGACTTCTCACCATGATTAAAAACACCACTTAGGTATCCACAGCCTTCAGAACCAAAGACTTCAAAAATTTAGTTTTAACTAATTTAAAGACCCCAAGAGGAGTTGCTATCAATGCCATCATTAGTACTCAGAATACACTGGTTTCCAAAGCAGTATAACATATTTAAAATGGAAACTTGTTATTCTGGTCTCGGGACAATACTTGCACACCTAGTTTAAAAGCAGTTTTCTTCCTGATTTTTAGGCAGCCCCACTGATATATAAGGTGAGAAAAAACAGGGTTTCCTTCTCCTCATGCAGAATGAGACAGCCCTAATAAAATGAATTTAAACTAGTTAACGTAACTGAAGTGATTCAGAAATTGAATTTATTTGGTGAGAAAAACATACAAGATGGTTACAGAAAAAGGTGAATCACCATGACTACAGAAATATCAATGTGAATTAGAGATGGCTCATGGAATGCTTTTCTTTATAACTCTCTCTGACCAAGCTTACATGCTTAGGATAAAATCCAGATTCTTGAAGTTAACAGTAATGATTCTTTGAAGTTACTTTCAGTACTGCTATACAGTTGTTCTTCTTCAGCCTACTGTAATGTTCTGAGAAGAGTCATTGCTGAGAGTCAATTCTGTTAAGCATAATTTTTTTTTCTATTTTAATGAGGCCAAAATTACTTCAAATTGCTTCACTGACATTCAGTGTAATTTGATAGGTTCATATTGTATTTTCTGATTAAAAAAAACATGAACTTGAGGGAAAAACAAGAAGTCCAACATCTTACAGAACTTTACTGTAATCAGAACAAAATTTTTCTGGTTGACAAGAGTTCAAGAAACATTTGGACGCACTCTTGGGCACATGGTGTGCTCCTGGGGGATAGTCCTGTGCAGGGCCAGGAGTTGGACTCAATGGTCCCTGTGGGTCCCTTCCAAGTCCCGTTCAACTCAGTTTATTCTGTAATTCTGTGTTTAATTAGGGACCAGTGCAAACCCCCCTACTGCACACAGGAGCACACTTTTGTCCTACAAAGGAATAAACTATAGATATCTGTGAAGACTCTGAAAGGTAGAAGCCTAAGTTAAATGAAGCAGTTGGCAACAATAGAATTATTTGAAGAGTCAAATGTCCTGCAGCCCCACTAGCTTCTGGTTGGGTTGCCCATGTTCCTGCTTTTTTGGATTAAAAAGAAATTAATCAAGAGTGCTGCTATTATTTCTTGCACAACAATCTAGAGCTCTGAGATCTGAGAACTTAAAGAAGTTGCTCATTACAACAAAATTTTTAAAAAGCTATGTCAAACCACGGCAATCAGTTTCAACAATTCCTTCTACTCATAACATAAACAGGAATTCATGTCAGAGATACTCATGGGACAGAGCTTTCAGTAGCTTTTAACCTTTGGTGGCCTTAGAATAAAAGGCATCTTATCCACACAGTTTGGACACACAGAGGAATCAGAACTTCAATATGTTACATACCTCCTTTGCATCACAAACTGCTTACTGTCCATATCAATGTAACAGCAGCATATGAGGGTTTCCTAAATCCTGATTGTCAGCAACAAGTTAGCAAGGAAATTATAGATGGAGGTGGTATTTCTGAAGAATTGTGAAAGAGAAGTGTGCACTTCTAAGTTATAGTAAATCTTTATGTTGTTTACTTTTTCCTTGCTTTCTGTAAAAACATTCACATTCTGCCAGCTTCACTACACAGTAACTTCCCTGATACAAGGAGTCTATCTAACATACATCCTGAAAAATCTTGTGTTGTATGTCAGCATTGAGAATAGTACATCAAGTTTAAAAGAAAAGGGGGTGGAATTGTGTTTTGATAGCTGATCTGATATACAAATGAAAAATATTTGATACATGAAATAAGTCTCACCCCCCTCATTTGACTTCTCATTCTTACATTGCTAGAACGTTATTTTTTTCTTCCTCAGGAATTTATGTTCAAGGGTTCCTTCCTGTGTAATTTCTTGACTCAGTTATCAAGAAAGCTTTGAAGGAGGGAAAAGGATGATTTCTGTTTTGATTATCAAGGTTTGTTTCCTTTCTAGGTAGGCAGAACATAACTGATGTATCACTAGCAGCTTGCATGTAAGCAACACATTCCACACAGTCTGAAATGTTACTGAGGACACCAAATACCTACAATTTGTTAAAGAGGAGGTGATTACATAACAGTGAAAGACCCTAAAGGGACCCATATCAATCAAATATTAAATTAAAATATTACTAACCACTAAATAATAAAGGAGAGAGGGAATAAACAAGTAGCCACTGATTGCATGGAGTATGTACCTGACAGAAAGTCCACTCAGGACTGTAACTACTGTTCTGGTCCTGGTTTTGCCTTCAGGAGTATGTCTGGACAGCAAGAGAGACAAGATGGGCACCAGCTGTGTATGTGTATGTTCAGGTACGTTTCCTCTAAATCAAGTGCTGAGGATGTATATATTGATGCTAAAAACTTGCATGGGTTCAGACAGCCACTGAAGAAGTTAAAGTTGAAAAAAAACATATAATTCCTATATGAAATATATTAATTCCTATTATTCCTCAGTTGCAGGAGTTTCTTCAGCCACAAACTACTGGAAGATTTGCCCTTTTTCACAGAACTTTCCCAAGAATTGCCATAGTGAGGGGGCGCCTGGCTAGACAGATCCTCCATCTGTGGAAGCACAACCATTCATATTTTCTCCCAAGTAAGTTATTCCTTACTAACTCCTTATGCTATTTTACTCAAGTGTCTGAAACATGAAATTAATTCCAAAGTCCATGTGGAAACTCACGGTTATTTAAAACACACACTTAAAATCCACATAGGTGTGAGACAAATGGAATTACTGTTCCTTCATGTTCTACACTGGCTTCACATCTAATTCTAATCCATTTCAAGACAATATTTTCTGAACTATTTGTCACACATTTTTGTAAGTGCTTGTCTCCATGACTTAGCCTATCTTACATTAGAAGACTGTCTCCACAGCAAAGCTTTTGGAATCAAGCTATTGATATATCATGGCTCTGATTTGTAAGATTGCTTAGAATTAAAGTTTCAGTCTTGCTACTTCAGCTGAAACCACAAGCTTCCCCCAGGCATGATACTTCATTATCTCTTTGCTGGAGACAAACATCAAATATTATTTTCATTAAAAACACTGATATAGTGGGGAAAATGTAGTGAGTGTGTGTTTCTTATCTATAAGAATAATTTTTGCAATTATATCTACATAATTTAGACTACAGCAATACCTACAACACACTAGGGGCATTAAACAATCATAAAACTAACCAGTTATTTTCCCTAAAGAAAGGTTGAAAGGGGAGAGAACAAGACTGTATCCAGAAATTATGCCACTTGCCATAAGCATTATCTAACCAATTTATGCAGCTTTGTTTGCTTTCCTTGAATGGAAGCATCACACATTTTTAAAGAACTTTATTCCTTGCTTGGCTTGGCTTGCTTTGAGAGATGTTTAGCTGCCATTATTTCTCAGAGCATTAATCACTCTTATTATGTATTATTTTAAGGAGGGGGTATCTAGATGCTTTATTTCCATTCTCATGGAATTTTCCTCTACAAGGTGAAATTTGTGGCAACAAAGGAGAATATGGAGAAGAGACAGTCTCACTAATACAAGGATGGGCTGAAACAGAATTTGTAGCAGGCGCCACCACCACCACCAAAAAAATACACAGCACATATATGCTGAGTAAATGACAAAACAAGAGAATAAAGGAGAGCAATGGAAGCATTCTGGCTACTTTAAAAGGTAGTTTCCATCAAAGCTGAATCAACACCAGCCTCAATGGAACAAGCTGAAACAACAAAAATACGCCGCAAAGTACTTCCATCCCAAACAATTTGGGTGAAAATAGGACATATTTTCGACACAGAAGATCAGAGAATATAACCAATTCTTAAAATTCAGGTAATTTCCTTTCAAACTCCTGTGGTTCTTTTATTAAAAATAAAGCAGAGGAAGTATATTTAGAAAATATACTTAATAAAAACCTTTCAACATAAGAAAAATCGATGCAAAGTAAAACTTGCGTGCCTTGAATACATAATACAACTTTAAAAATTAAGGCAAATGTTCTTCTCACAAACATCTGCTTTTGTAATTAATATTCATTGTCATATACATGAGAAAGAGTTTAATTTGCTAAATCTGTAATTTCTAAACTGTAAGAGATGTTTTGCAGGAGTTTTTTAGGGAATCAATAAACAAAACTAAACAGAGAGGCCCTTCTGTTTCTCCCAAATACTTCTCTGAAGAGTTGCCAGCTGCCAAACATATTGACTAGCACAGTGTATATATACAGTGATTTAGGATATATGTAACAACTAGAAGCAGTTTAATAACTAAGACTTCTTTTAAGAAGAGATGGACAATAAAAAACAGCAATAGAGCACTTCTGAGAGCAATAACTAGCGAAGCATGGATTCAAGACTTTGGATGGATTCACTTTCTTACAAAATTAGCCTGAAACTGAAGCAACAATTTGCTTTGCACTATGAAGATAACCATTGGAATAGATGCACACAACTGTGGAGAAAGCTTCTTTTGGAATTTGAACCTCATTAGACAATAGAAAACGAAAAAAAGGTAAAAAGTGTTGATTTAAGAACAAACTCTGACAAATGTCCTTCCTAGGATCACAAATATCTCTTGCCTGCATGCATTCATTGCCAAGAAAAATTCACAGTAGTTACTGAACTCAGAGGTAATATTACTAGCAAATTTAATTAATAAATTTGTTAAAACTTTAAGCATCAGAGACCACTTCTCTGAGAAATTCCGTTTAGACTGATCAATGGGCTAGAGAGTTATTTTTAGGGAAAGAAATTAAATGGAAACAAGTACTGTAATGCTGTGCAAGGCCAGCTGTCCAGTAAAACAAGCTTAATCTCCCCCAGTTGTATGCAATAAAAAAAAATTAAATCCATTATTGTCTATGCAGTAGAATGAAAACTTTTGAAAACAGCTAGAAAGAGACCTTCATATTTTATTTTTTGGATAGTGGGTGAAACACTATAATAAGAATTTCCAAAGACCACCTAAGTACAGTACAGGCAACATCCTAGCTTTTCCACCATGTGGACATGTGGACCAAGCAACTGCCTCGTGTGACTTCTACTGCCTGCATATGCTATCTCAGCAGCTTTTGATCACAATCCTCACATCAATGGTTCAGAATAGAGGTACTATTTTCTCTGCAAATAGTCCAGAAATTAATCTTCATTTAAAGATATTCTTCGATGGGTTTTTTGTCAAGTTTTAGAAAGGGATTATATGTGTTGATTAAAAATGGTAAATAGTACATTAAAATTTTTGGCTTTTTTTTTTCTCCAAAAGAAACTGTGTGTCTTCTTGTACAGCTACCTATTCTGTTCAAACAGACCAGGCCTTGTTTCAATTACACTACAGAAAAGTGAATTTTATTTTTCTTCCTAACAGAGCATACTTTTTTGCCTCCCTTGTGACCACTCAGGTTGCTGCATTCCTCTTTCAACCACAACTGAGCTACACCCCACAGTCCCGTTGACGTGTCTGGCAAATTGTTCTAGACAAGCTCTTCCGAGAGGGCTTCCTGGAATTTCTCCAAAGATTCATCCAGGACTGTATTTGGTGCTGTTATTAAGCAGTTTTCCCTCCAGCATTTCAGCTTGCATTTTCTTAGTTCAAGTAATAAAGAACTACCTGTAAATCTCCTGACAAGGGGGAAAAAAAAAAATCACTCTTGCTGACTACTTGAGTTAGACAGTACTTCACAAACACACTCATCATTTCCATAAACTGTCTTTAACTTCTATTTATTCTACACCTTCCATTCTGCTGAGATGATATAAGCGTGTTTAAGTTTGAGATACATATTATACAACCTTGATTACAATATCAAAACTGTAATTTTAGGTATGTATCCTAATAATCTGAGTTCTCAAACCATTAAACAATGGGTTTTGGCATTTGTAGAACAAAGACTGATATGGAAAATCTTTATGACAATAACTTTAGAAATTACAATAGTAATTAATTAATTTCTACAAGAAAAATAACAATCTTAAGGGAAAAAAGTTCTCTTTCAGCACAGCAATTCAATAGGGAATTTTTGAACTGTTTTTCTCTGTATACCTCGGAGCACAACAAATTCTGAATAAATAAATTTTAGCAGTAAGTTACAGAAGACCAAAAGTTCTTGATATCACACACAGACTCACATACAAAATTAAATATGTTAAATGTTTTATGTTAATGAGGTTTACAAATGTAAATACTTCTGGGATACCTATATTCATTTCTTGAAATAGCTATCCAAAACTTTAATACATCTCTATGTATATAACTCATATATCCACAGAGCAAGAAATAACCAACCAATATTTAGGAGTTGACTGATTAGGAACCAGTCAAAACCAAACAAATCAAACCAAAAAGAAACAAAAAAAAACAACAAAAAAGGAGAAATCAAGTGCAATGAAGTGCTGCACACCAAAAAAAATCTTTGACTATGAAAACACTTTTCTATCCTATTCAGATCATGACCCAAATAAACAATTTGAAATTCTAAATCTGCAAGAGCAAAGAAAGAAGAAAACTTTAAGTATTGATGATTGTATAAATACAATTAGATATTATGAATCAATTCAGTATTTGTTTATCATGTATTTATGATAACTTTTACCAACCAATAAAGTCTTTAAAGATCGAGTATAACATCTCTGGCTATCAGCACCTAGGCCTCCTTTTTCCGGAAAAGAGATACAAAACACTTGCCAAATAGTCCTTATGTGCCTACAATACTTTTCAAATCCAACACTGACATGCCCCAGATCTTATTTATGTTTTCCACCTGTACTTTGGCTCCTAGATTTTTTAATTGGTGAATTTCTCTGAAGCTGCAATAGAAAACTCCCATGCTCTTCGATTTCTCCTCAAGGGCCCCTGCAGTAAGCTGATCTAGCAAACATCTGTTTGATATGTAAACCATGCCAAACTCTGTTTGAAAACCTTGTCTAAAGCTACACAGTATTTTTAAAGTGAGTACAGACCAAAAGAAAAAAACAGCTTCAATTTATTTTATAATGCAGGGTATATCAATATGTTATCAAATTAAAGCATCTTCAAAATAAAGAGAAAAAAACCTCTTAAGCTTCTGCTCTTTCTGAAGCTAAAGGCTGCTAACATCCTAAAGCCATCAATTCTATGTAACATAGCATGAAATATATGATAAAAAGTTTGAAGGGGAAATGTGGAGAATAATAACTCCCATTCTAGTTTCTTGCTTCTCATTAATACATAGATGGTTTTGTGAAGAAGCCATCCATTGTCATGAAACTAAGTGAAACTGAGGTGGTTTCTCTTTGCTAAATGGAATGGAATCCCTCCTCTATGCTCCCTCATTGCATTTAAAACAAATAACTTGCAACTGAGGAGGATGTTTCATTTCCAAGTGCATCCCCCATCTCTCCCTACCAAACAGAAGAGATATGTCCATACAACATATGTCCATACAACAATAAAAGGTGGACAGGATAGGGCTGACATATGACTAAAAGTACACTGGTAAGCACTAAAATTTACACATTAAATTCTCTAAGTGCAGAGACTGTCCAATAGCTGGCAGGACTCAGGTGTTTTTATTCAGTAGAAACATTCAGGAGTTTATTTTGAATAACATTTGTGTTTCTTCCTCTGCTTCTGGAAGTAGCCTAACTCTCTTAGAAGCCTAGTGCTATTATCAAAATAATATTATGGATCTAATTAAGAGGCATATTTATAGCAGCTTTTGGAAGAAAAATGCATGAAGTAGGGCTGCTGTTACTGTGCTTACAGATTTTCTTTATAAGCAGCAACTAGACATAGCTACACTTCAATATATACGGAAAGATCTGACCTCAGACCTGCTACATTTGTAATTTAAGTTGCAAGTTGTAAGCTTAGAAAAGAGGATGTTATCCCAACTAAGAAGACAGGAGCTGGTGGAAAACTAGTTTTACATTTATGGCTGATTGGAGCCATATACAAGAAAAGAAGTCACTGACTTCCAACGAAGCAGAGGCACTGAGGTGCACATGGCCCACAAAGAGGCCTTAGGGGAGCTTATTTCACTTTCCTCAAGTGTTATTTGAGGTGGGGGGAGAAGAAATTACTACTTTGACCAAGCAACTTTTTTGTTTTCTTTTTAAAAGAAAAAAGAAAAACAAAAAAGAAAAATAACCCAAAACCCCACTTCCAGGGATATGAAGCTGCCAAAACTTAGAATTAAAATGCAAACAGCAGAGACCTAATCTAATATACAGGCATTAAAGCCTCAGGGTTCTTCCCAGAACCCATATTTTCCACCCTAATATCCTGTACCCCCTTTTTCTTGGAGTTTGTTTGAGAGGAAGCTGCTCTGATTGCCTTCTGTCACTCCTCTGGCACACAATAAACAGAGCAATCTGGAGTTAATTTGAGCAGTTTAGCACATCAGGATACAGCTGGGAAAGGTTTTGGAAGAAAGGCTGGGGAGGAAGAACAAGGCTGCACGCAGTCCAACTCAGCCTGTACACAGGAAGGTGGTGCAGATGGGCACCTTCCAACACCACTGTCTGCAGGCAGACAAATCTACCCCATGGTGAAACTCTCCAATCTGTCAGGAACAGTGGAAACCTCAGTATAAGGCATTTAGAAGCACATTCCTGAAAGCAGGAGTGGCAGGGCAACTGCTTCATGTAAGGAGTATTACAGCTGATCCTTGGTCATCCAGTAGTAATCCAACCCCTCTTGTGAGTCTACCACTTTTGCATTTCACCCTCTATAAGCCAGATGTCTTTTTTTCTTCTTAAGTTTAGACACATGCATTGGTTTTACACTGTGCAAATGATGACTTGATTCCGGCCATTGGAAAGATTTACATCTGTTTTTTACATCACTTTTGAGTTCTTAATCTCTTGGGGCCCTAGCCATACCCAGAATATACTGACTGACTTCATTACCAGAAAGAAACAAATACCTGCTAGCAAAAAATTATAAAAATGAAACAAAAGTCTTTAGTTATTACTCACCACAGGGGACATTTTTAAAACATGCAGCATCCACCTTAGGAAGAAGCATGTGTTCATAAGCTAATTCTCACACCAAGCACATACCCACAAAAACTGAAAGTCTTTACTCCAAAGAGTGAAGAAAATAACATTCTTTATAACACTGGTCCTACAGAGGGGATGAAAAAGGCTAATGTGATCCGTTGTAAGTGTTCTGCTTTGCTGTAGGCTGTATCATTCTCTGAGACATTATGACGAAAAGAAACAGGTATATTAATTGAATAAGGTGGAAGTGCAATGTCCAACATTGCCTAAGGCTCTCCCAACAGCCACCTCAGCCATCTCACCTTTTGCTGAATGCAACCAAGAATGCAGGGGAGGAAAGGGGCTGTTTCATAAGTTAATATGGTGATAGAGAAACACAAATAATGGACAGTAACGAAAGTCTACATAAATAATATTTGTTCCCACTAATGATCCAAACAGTGTTGTTAACCAGTTTTCATAAATCCCTTCTTCAAACGGAAATGGCAGGCAACCTGATTGCTGAACGAGTGTTTCAGAATACATTTTGCTTGTTTTTCCTTTCTTTAACATCTTTGCTTGGTTACAAGTAACAATACTGCTGAATCTTAAAAGAAGGATGTTAAGCCGGACAAAACTGAACCTATGTTCTCCAAAAACCAGAAAAAAACTTGCATTTACAGTTGTGCCTAATACTCTCCTCCATTTTGTCACATCAGTGTTACATTCGAGAGAGGCAAGAAGGAACACTTAAATTCAAATTTTTTCACTTATTAATGATTACTTTGTTCCAACTTTGTGAGTTTTTCCCCCAGCTACATGCCAAAACATGCCCTCTTTAATTACTCCCATGTTTGAATCTCTGCAATCTGCCTGCACCATGCTAGTTCAGTAAGGTCACCAGCAATTTCCTCTTGGCAAGATCCAACCTTTCTCCAATATCATCATCCTTGAACTTTCTGCTACTTTTGATCATATTTCCTGAATCCTGAAGTTGTGAAATCTCTCCTCTTGGCAACATCTAGTTGTACAGACCACATTCAGTCCTCAAATATACACTATAACTCTCAGAGATTTTTAAGGGAAGTTGCTCATATGCACAACAGAAACAACTGTAGACTTCAAAGGAATAGTCAAATTGCATATTTTGCTCTTTGTGGGCATTATAGTTTTAACGGGTTGTGCCTAATGATCATTTCCTAAGACATTTACCCTGGAAACTCTATTCTTTACGGGTAATTTTTTTTCTTTTTCCATTCCTGAAAGTGGGAAAGAAAAATAAAATCCAAAATGCACTAACAGATTCCTGTGCTCAAAGACAGTTTTCCATTACAGTTCTTCCTTATAAACAGAGCCTAAACCCTGGAGGGTCAAATGATTCACAGTACACCTATACTTCAGAAATGGGCTAATCCTACCATTTCCAGGAGACATCTTGCTTTCTTTTCTCTGCAAATTTCTTACCTAATGCTGTGATATTAAAGCCATAAAGCACATCTTTTTCATTCAATCTATGCTTGCCAAATTAATTCCTCCACTATTGCTGGCATCTGTGATGCCACCAACAGTCAGAATTTATCATCTAATTTATATCATTGACCAAACCACCCACATGATCCTTTCTCAGACTGCTGAGTCCAACATTGCATTAAGAATTATTAAGTCATAAGGGTAGGTCACTGCAAGCAAAGGGTGACTACAGGTGATGGTGGCATCTCAAGTGGTGGGCTTCCCTAATATCCACATTTACAGCTACAATTTTATCTTCCTCACAAAGGACTTCTGCCTTCATGAGCAACTACCTGAACTAGTGAGTTCAGAAGTCACATTTTCCCTCTACTCCCACTTTAGCAAAAGTGCTTTACTAAACCCTACTTCAGATTTCTCTTGGGATTATGGAATAAGTGACCCATTAAATTAGGCAAGGTCTTCAGGTCCATGTTTTCCCAAAGCCTATCTCATAATTTGCTTTAGGCTGCAGGAAGGCTCTGACTGAACTAATTTAAAGAATAGAGGTAATAAAAAACTCTCAGATCACACAAGAGGTCAACAATCCCTAAAAAGGCTGGTATGATGGTAAGTATGCTTACTCTTCACACAGTTTTGTAAAAATTATCTAGATTAATAAATCAAAACCACTGTAGCTATTTAAAATGTTCAAGCTACCCAAGGTCACTTGGAGAGAATTACAGGAAGCCACATGCAGGCCCTGTGCAGCTGAGAGACCTCAGGGGCAATTGCCTGTGAAAGGAGGCACCTGGGCAGAAAAGGCCCCTAACCTTAGCCCCACACATCAGCATCACTGTCTGCACAGCTATTCTTCCACCTGAGGCATGCATTTTTCCTTTCAGGATTCTTTTTTTGTTGGTTTTTGTTGTTGTGGTGATTGTTTTGGTCATTGTATTCTTTCTGGTACCTGTGACTTTCTATTGAACTGTAAGGGATGGTCACCAACAGTTTCTCTCTCTTAGTCAATGCAAAGCATTTGTGGCCAGTGAAATCTAACTATTAAATTGTTTTAAACAAAGTCTTTGATTTTTCAATCCTCTGGAATCACTGGAACTCAGCTTGATGGCAGCAGAATGTGTGATACATTAAAGTAGGCAAATATCAATTTGTATTCACTGCAGTCAGAACTGCAATTATGTATAATGTTAGAGAGAAAAGTAATGGAACATACCTTGTTTTTTATCCCCTACGAGTAACAGAATAGCATTGAAAAAATTTGGACTTAAACAAAACAAAACAAAAAAAAAAAAACATGCAGAGGATGTCTTTCTTTATATCCACTTATTACAGATGTTTATTTGATTGTAAAATGCATTACAATGCTTCAGTGAAAAGGAAAGTAGACTTAAAGAGATTCAACTATTAAAACTCTCATTAAGTTCTGCATACCAGATGTCAGCATATGCTATTTCATTGTTGATTTGATAACTTGGAAGTTA
Organism: Erithacus rubecula; assembly: GCF_903797595.1. NCBI lineage: Eukaryota > Metazoa > Chordata > Aves > Passeriformes > Muscicapidae > Erithacus > Erithacus rubecula. Next base: position 10,898,770 of record NC_136661.1, read on the forward strand.
TCAGAAAGAGTGCAATACTTCAATACATGCAGTTCTCTGCAGTGATCAGTAACAATCTTTTGCATAGCCTAAATATGGAGATAATTTACAATAACAAAAGTCAGTAAAGAAAAACTTGCACTATGTTTGCCGCATTATCTGGTTTTATGTGTTCTAGGTTAGAGACATTTACTCTAAAATATAAGTGAAATTACTGCTGCAGACTTCTGGTTCTTCCCAACCAGTTTGAGCTACCCTGGAATCTTAATACAGAATTCAGGGTCAGCTCACTTGAATGTACACAAAGCTCTGGCTGTATTTTAACTTGAGAAAACACAATTGGAGGTCAAATGTAAGAGCAAGCACAGGCAGCATTCCACACGGCAGCAGTGCTCAAAGTTCAGATAAAAGTGGGGGTGTCTTTTCCTGCTTAAAGAGAAATGTAAAGACAGATGCTGTATTGTAAGAGACAGACACTCCAGCCATAGGAAGCATGAGAAGGTGTCTAGAAACACAGAGGTTTCAAAAGGGCATAAAGAGGTATAGAGAAAGCAAAGGAATTATTAAGACCAAGCTGTAAGGAACTGAAAAAAGGAAACAAAGAACCTTCCAAAAGGAGGGGAAATTGTTTCAGTGTTAGGACAAAGAGAGGAAAAAAACTGCAGTGAGCACTGCAGCAAGAGTTCTCCAAGCCATTTTCACATCGCACATGAAATGACCTGATACACTTCACTGTGTCCAAATCTTAGCATCCACTGCCTAATAACTAACATGCTCATGAATTTCAGTGTTTCTTCTGGTGTTTTTAACTCAAAAATCTGTCAAATGTATGACTTCTTTTGCATTCAGCACATCTATATTCTGACCATCTAAGTAAATTCTGCTGGCTTTACTCTCCCATTAATTAAGGCAGAAAGGGAAAAACCTTACTCTTTTAATGCAAACTGAAGTGATACTGCCTATAAGTATTAATCCATTATATTCTATGTATAAGAATAACATGAAATAATGAAAAGTGAAAGAAAGAACAGTTGTGCAGAGCTTTTATTTGGAAGTTCTTAGATTCTTCTGTAGAGTTCAGCCTAGCAGCATACTTTAGTTCTGGAATATTCATAAAGATATAAAACAGATGTACTAATCATCCCATAGTTTATATGGACATATACAAAAAAAAAAGAAAAAACAGGGAAGGAAAACAGATCCAGAACATCTCAGCAGGGATTCAAATAACCTTTTTTCAGATACTATTCATTTGACTACGGCCTCTTACAACACCTGCAACTTCTTCCAACTTCTTAACCCAGACCAGACAACATTGCATGTTTCTTTCCCAAGTGAATCAATGATTGATTTTCCCTGTGTTTCTATAGGGCTGTTGCTGATTGACAAAGTAAGTCCCTTGGAAAAGCAACATTTTAAAATAAATACTAAAGTTTTGTGTCGGATAGTTCTGGGCTGTTTCAAACAATATTTATCAATTACAAAGGAAACCTAAAGATGTACATATATAAAATATCAGGCTTACAGTTCCATTAAGCAAATTTTGAAAAAATGCTGAAATAAAAAATTGTAAAAAAACTAAGAAATTCCATTTTGATAATTTCAAATGGCCTTCTACAATACAATGTACTGGTAGAGTTCTCAGTCCTGAGAAATAAGAGCCAGGTACAGAGTGAAGACAGGATCTTGAATTTTAGGGGAGCAAATCTGCAGCTCTTCCAGAAGCGCATCAACAGGACACCTTGAGGAAGTGCCCTTGAGGACAAGGGAGCAGAACAGACCTGATGGGTCTCTAAGGACATAGATGGCAAAAACTCCTGAACCCCAGGCATAAGAAATCAGGGAAAGAAGGCAATGGCAGAGTCAACCTACTGGAAAAAATAAGGTGCAAGAAGAAAATACACAGGCAGTACATTTCATGATGTGGAAGTATGAACAGGTATTCTGAGAAGAGTACAGGGACCCAGTCCAAGGCATGTTGTATCAAGGTATGGCCAGAGCTGTGCATCCCTTGGTAAGGGATGCAAAGAGTAACAAGGGATGCACAGCCAGGATAGGAAAATTAGGGGAAGCATACCCCACAATAGAGATGACTGACAGAAAGAATGAGAAAGCTGAAGTATTCAATAACTTTTTTGCCTCAGTCTTCATTGACAGTCTCTTCTCACACCTCTTGAGTGGATGGACCACAAGAAAGGGAGAAACTGTAAGAGAAGATCAGGTTCATGACCACCTGAGGAATTTACATAAATCTCCAGGACCCGACAAAATGCATACCAGAGTCCTGAAACTGATAGTGTTGCCAATCCACTCTCCATAATATTTAAAACATCATAGCAGTCAGGGTAAGTCCCAGGTGAAGGGAAACACGTCCCTGGAAAAGGGAAACATGGTACAAATCTTCGAGGAAGCTAGAAAGGAGGACCCTGAGAACTACTGACCTGTCAGCCTCGCTTCTGTGCCTGGGAAGATGATAGAAAACATCCTCCTAGAGGCTGTGCTAAGACACATGGAGGACAGGCAGGCAATTTGGACAGCCAGCATGGCTGCAGGACGGGCAAGTCCTGTCTGATCAGCCCAACGGCCTTCTAAAACAAAGTGACTACACCAGAGGGCAAGGAAAGAGTTACTGATGTTCTTTATCTGCACTTCTGTAAAGCCTTTGACCCAGTCGTCCAAAAAATCCTTCTCTCCAAACTGGAAGGATAGATTTCATGGGTCACAGTACAATGAATTGGATGGATGGCCACATTTAGAGAACCAGTCAATGTCTGGATGTAGATCAGTGATGAGTGGTGTCCCTTGGGGTCTGTATGGGGACCAATACTGATTAGTATCTTCAACCAGGGATACAGACAGTGGAATCAAGTGCACCCTTGGCAAATTTGCAGACAACACCCAGCTGAGTGGTCCAGCTGACATGCCTGAGGGACAGGATCTCTTCCAGAGGGACCTGGACAAGCTCTAGGAAAGGGCCCATGGTAATCTCATGAGGTTTAACAAGACCAAATACAAGGTGCTGCACCAGGGTCAGAGCACCCTGGTACCAACACAGACTGGTGGATGAACAGATCAGAGCAGCCCTGCCCAGAAGGACTTGGGGATGCTGGTGGGTGAGAGGCTGGACATGACCCAGCCATGGCACTGCCAGCCCAGAGAGCCAAACGTGTGCTGGGTGCATCCAGAGCAGAGTGGGCAGCAGGGCCAGGGGGATTCTGCCCCTCTGCTCTGTTGAGACCCCACCTGCAGTGCTGCACCAGCTCTGGGCTCTCAGCACAGGAAGGACATGGACCTGCTGGAGAGAAGCCAGAGGAGGCACCAAGATGATCAGGGATGGAGCACCTCCCTTTTTGGATAGACCTAAAGAGCTAGGAATTTTCAGCCAGGAGAACAGAAGGGTCCATGGAGACCTTATAGCATCTTCCAGTACTTTATGGAGGTTTGTAAGAAAGATGAGGATAGACAAGGGGTGATGATTTTAAAACAGAAAGAGGGTAGATTCAGATATAAGGAAGACATTTTTTATTATGAGGTTGGCAAAACACTGGGACAGGTTGCCCAGAGAGGTGGTGGAAGTCCCCTCTGTGGAAACATTCAAGGCCAGACTGGAGACGAGGTTCTGAGCAACCTGGTCTAGCTGAAGATGCCTCTGCTCCTTGCAGAGGAACATTCCTAGAGACCGATTATAAGACTCTTTCTTTCCCACAAATTCCTTAATTCCAAAAAACGAATTTCTTCCTTTCTTCTCCTCACACTTTCGATACATTTCCACCGTGCAACATGTGAGCTCAGAATGATAAAGTTTAAAAAGAAACTCAAATTTTCATGACTTCAGGACTTTTCCCCCCCCATCTTCTTGTGGTAAAGTGGTCAGAGATTTTACACATTATAAACAGCAACATCAGAAACATACTTCTATTCCTCAATCTAATCTTACAGCATCTAAAGCAATCCTATCCCAGTACCACTGCCAGCCAGGCAGCAAAATATCCTTAACAGAGCATGAATTACAACAGATGATGGATTGAGAACAGGTTTTTCAACCATCTTTGACTGACTGTTCCAAAATCATATGAGCCACTAAACTGGACAACAGAAGAGGTTGCTTCTTTCACTCCTCTAAGTAATTCTGGCTTTGTTTTCCCATACTGAGATTTTAATTTTTCTCTCTGACATTATAATACTGCACTTTAAAAACAACTTAGCCTTGAATACTAGCAACCATGTAGGATCCCTTAATTTGCAACTAAGCAATAATGAGTGCAACAAATATAGAAAAGGAGGGCAGAAATAAGAGGGCATACACAATTTGTCCACAGTTTAGTTCTGTAAACTTTTCCTACATGTTATGTAACTCAGCCCTTTGAAGGGCTGGGGGTTTAGGAGCAATCATGTTTTTAAACTTAATCAGAACCACATGGAGGTCAGTGTGAGGGTCCATCCAACTGAAGCATAAATGGAAAGTATATTAAAAGTTAACTACGAAATTATTTCATATGTAACTTACAGAGTTTCAAAAGCCATTTTAACAATGTTAGTTTCTTAACATTGTTGAAAACAGAACATGTCAATGAAATGACTCATGCTACCTTCAATATTTCTACCAATCAGATTTCTGAAGTTTGCAACAAAAAATAAACAAAAGGTGTAACATGCAAACAACCTCAGACAAGTGAAAAGATAGAAAGCAGAACAAAACCTCTATCCCTATGCCTTTCCTCCTGTTGCCCATTTCTGATAGGGAGACTTCAGAAGAGCCAAACCCCTGCAGTTTCATTTCCATTAAGTGTTGACATCTCTATATCTTAATGCAAATCCAGACTTTGTATGATTTTGTTATAAACACTTTTGAAATTACAGAGGCAGTAAATAGTTCACATTAGTTAAGGGCAAAGAGCAAACCAAGAGCAATTCAACAATTTAAAACTCATGCATGTATTTAGCAGACACGATACCACCACAATAACGAGTATTATGTTATTTAAAAATGAAGTGGTGTATATAAGCAGGAGACAAGTCTACTTGTCTATTAATAGGTCACACCTAATAGTCATACAAAATTTTGAATGAAAACTACGATCAGTTGCCAACATCAACAAAATAGGCAGGCAGCTAGTGCTTGGTTTGGTTGGGGTTTTTTTAGCTTTTTGAGTGAATTTTGCATACTTGAAAAGGAATTAAATAGCACTTACTAGTGCCAGACACAATATGAACAAACATTAGACAGAATCAATGCACAGCTCTGTATATGCATCTCATTTTTGACCTCCAACATTCTTGCTGAAAGTCTAGGTCACAGAACAGGACTTCAGAGCCCTTTGTCTGTGTGATTTAAGCTCATAGTTGTGAGTCACAGTTAAACAGAGAGTACTGTCAATTATACTGGTAAAGGATCACTTTTGGGGAAAATTTCTCCCCTCTGATCTTCACAGCATAAATAATGCTTACTCTGTAGATGTTCCAAGTGCAGAACTCCCATTGAGGTTTCATTAAAAAAAAAAAAAGAGTACAGAATATACAACAAAGATCTACACTGTGGATAGGAGACTCGCAGCATGAATTGGAGAACAACTTTGCCCTTAATTTGAACTCATGTTCTTTCCCGCTTCCCACATTGCATCTGAAAGATCCATGTGTAGCTGCGTTCTTCAGTCGTGCTGCAAGTATGACAGAGAGTAATCACACTCCCTCTGATGACTCATACAAAACACAGATTTCCAACAAAATGAACCAAAATCATTCTGAAAGACCAGCTGATGAAAAAACATGTTGTGTACTTCAGGCTGATGTTCACTCACCACTGTGAGAATAACCTTGAAAGTTCAATGTTCAATGTCAGAAATGCCACTTTTATCTTCAGAGTGCCAACACATCACCATATTTCCAGTGCTTGATACAGATTTATTTGTTGTATGTGTGATGGAAGCACTATTGAAAGCCCTACAATAAAGGGAAAATGGAAAACTACACCTTCTAATAGAAAATTTGGCTAATGTAATTCTTGTTATGCTTTATATACAACCACAGGGGTTTTATTTTCCATCAAGGGAATATAATACCTTTCCTGCATCACAGCACCATTTGCTGAACAATTTTACTGAGCATTGACAAAGTAACTTTTATTGAGCTGTGCTTATATAAATCAAACTCTATCGTTTTCTGCAACTCACCAAAACGGTCTCTTTATTCTCCTGTCTTTTCCAAAACCGGGTGGAAAAAATCAGTCTCACAGGAAAAGAAATTGATGCACACAGGTTTCCACTAGTTACAGACTTAGCCCTACAAAAGCAGCATGAACAATACCCTTTTCCATCCCACTGGATTTTTTTCTTTTTTTGCTTCTTAGTACAGCTTTCATGATAGCAGCAATCCTAGCACAGACAGTTTCAGTTGAGCCCTTTCATCGTGAGCAGTCTCAGTAATTAAACAGGTTTCAGTATTTACAGACCCTGCTGTGCCAAGGTCTATACCAGCACACACCATCACCAGACACGACAGAAATGTGGAAGGAAATTTTAACCCAAAAATAACAGAAATAATCTAACAAACTACTCATATGTCTGCAGTGAGCAAGTTAGACAAGATACTGTCAAGAAAACTGTGGATTTGTCCACTGACAGATGTGAACTTGACCACATTCTAGGTGTAGAAGATTGTGACACAAAGAATAAAGGCTTCTCAAACACTATTATGGAGCACATAACTAGTATAGTTTAACAGTAATCATAGTTTAAGGCAACCTTTTGGGAGCTGTAGGAAATTATTAAACATTCTTGTTAATAGACAAAATGACCTGTTTTCAGCATGAATCTTGTTCTGAGAAAAAAAAATTACTAGCATAGCTATTAGCATGCTTAACTTTACATAAAACTGGCCCATTTGCAAAATTCTGTGCAAAATTCACTTCTGAGTTTTCATTTGCAAATGAACTTCACTTCAAGCACTGGCATTCACTAAAAACAGGAAGAAAAATTCAAGATTCAACTTATGATGGAGTGTTAAACCATGAAGACAAAAAAGAAGCTAATATCTCTGGCACGAGCTTACTCCCCGTTCAGGAACTTGGCTTTGGAGTGTTAGGTTTTGCATGGAAAAAGCTGGGTGGGCGGGGAGGGATTAATGCCAGATGGAACGGAAGACAAACAAACATTTTCTACAAAACATTCTGGGTTTTCATAGGATTTTAAAAGAGGAGGGGAGGAGGGAGGCAATGTATGGTCTATCAACATCTTTCAGTACAGATTTTAAATCCATTCCCAGCATAACACTTCCAACTTCGATAACATATTCTTAAAAACGTAGTCTCATTATTATTATCTGCACCATATGACAGAGAATGTATTTTCTAATTTCTAAATTATCACTCATACTTTAATATGGAAAAAGCCTGAAAACAAAAATAGAAGCCAGCACAAAAGTACAAAACACTAACCACACGCACCTTGCACTGCCACTGACATATAATAATACTAAACAATGCAAGTACAGTGATAAGTCAGAACTTTTGCCTGTATAAAAATATCAAATAATCAAGAAACATTAAAATAATATTTGGGAATAGATGAACCCAAATAACTAGCATGATTGAAGATGCTTGCAGCTAAGGCATCTGTGCTTATTTCCACTTAGGAAGCAGCAGATGCTCAGGCAACAGATGTCCAGGCATCTTCCTCACTGGCAACACACCAAACCTCTCAGAAACCTCTGAAAGACCAATTAAAACAAGTCCTCAGGTCTGCAATAAAAGCACCTGGGAGCACAACCTTCAGAATTAGAATCTCAGATACCACAGACAGAGAGTAACTGCTCTAGTCAGTTGGCTTGGCCATCTGCAATTAGAAGGCTCTCTGAAGTCCCTTATAAGTGAAGAAGCAGGAGTTCATTTTTAACAAAGATATCAAGAAGATTAAAAAAACGCCTTTAAGGTATCAGTGAAAGTCAGATTCATAGCCTCAAAGAAGGCACTGGCAATAGGAAAAAGAAAATCCCAGTATTTCATTAGCCAAAAGCCACAATATGCTGGCTGGAATGAAAAAAAAAAAAAAAAAAAAAAGGAAGAAAAGGGAAAAAAAGGGCAATATGAAATTTTGTAGGAAAAAAAACCCCTAGGACTATAAGAGAAACTGTATAAACATCAGTAAGTATGTCCAATACAATTTGTGCTCTCATTAATCATAATTCTACAATGATAAAAAAATCGTCTTTTGGAGTGAAAACAGTCATCACTGTCACATGCTCCATTATGGAAACGATTTATGTGGTTTCTTCTTTGCTATGTAAAACAAGGCTTGAAAAGTTCCATGCTTTTCGAAGCCCTCTGATGGCAAGTACCAGGCATTACAGTGCTAATCCAATGTAAAAAGGAAGGAGTGTTGCTCCACAGTATTTTATCATAACAAAAAACTGAAAGTTAAATAAAGCAAAGGACAGTAGCTTTAATACAGTTCTGAAGTTAGGGGTCATATTCCTTTGCTTTAATGTCAGCAAGTTTACACCAAAATTTCTTGTAATGCAGAAACTATAATAATATCATATTCACAGCAAATCCCCACTTCTTACCTCAAATCACAGTTCTGTATTTGCAGCAAAATTCGGACTCTAAGCCCATGTAAATAGTTCTGGGCCAAACTGGTACCATTTAAATGCTTTTTATGACCTTTATTTTAAATAGAGGCCCTCTGTAGGGACATTGGTAGACACGGTCTCCTGAGATTGCTAAAAGGAAAAAAATACTCTACCTCTCATTCTCTTCGATTTCAAGTGGACAAAAGGCCATGAGTACCTACCACTGCTGCATTCACTTTTATCTGTTTTACTTAAGCAATGACTTCATTATCAATGACCTTATTAGCACAGACTTACTTGTATATATATACACTATATATATACATATATATATATATACACACATATATATACTCCATAAAATTAAATTCTACTTCATATCAAACCAGTCAAGACTTTTCAAGCTACTACTTGATACACAAATGTAACACCACACATTGAATCTGCTCACTTTTTTATTATACACTTGTAGAAATAATCTATCTATCTATTCAAAAAGACACCAGAGGCTGATTTGCAGGACACAGTGATGGAGTCAGATTTTGCCAATGACCAAACATAACGAAGTTACATTTTTATCCTGGTATCTCCAAGCCACTTTTAAGAGCAAGTGAAGTTCTTCTACACATTTCACAAGACTCTTTCAAAATGTGCAGTATTTATCTGTCAACTGGCGTGTTTTAATGAGCCATTACAAATAGGAAGAAACATGAAAGAGTACGATAAAAGAAAAAAATTACCACAAGAACAAAGATTACAGCATATTCTATAGTTTTTAAATATGTACCCACTAAAAAGAGATCCGCAGTTTGAGGTCAACACTCCACAGGGAAGTAGTCAGAAAACTATGTTTGTTGCAATGCTACTCGCTATAGTACAAAATGCAAAATGACCACCTGTAAATTATTATTTGGGCAGGACTTTTAAAGCATGAAGAGATACAAACATAGAAGTGTGAATTTTGGCCTCAGCTATAAAGGAAATAGTAATGAATCTCGTAAGATGTACCATAAAAGTAAGGCCTTCTTTTCCCTCTACAGACTTTCACTGACACCTTTTCAAACCTCACAGATCATAAAACAGAGAATGCTTTTCTCATAGAATGGTTTGGGTTTGAAAAGACCTTTAAAAGTCATCTAGTCACCCCCCTACAAAGAGCAGACTTCGACTAGATCAGCTTACTTAGTGACCAATCCAACCTGACCTTGAATGCTTCCAGCAATGGGACATCCACCAGCTCTCTGTGCACATGCTCCAGTGTTTCACCAACCTCATCATGAAAAATGTCTTCCTCATATCTAGTCTGAATCTGTTCTACTTCAGTTTAAAACCATCACCCCTTGTTCTATCGCAACAGGTTCTATTAAAAACTCTGTCCTCATATTTTTAGCTTACTTTAAATACTGAAAAGCTGCAGAAGGCATCTTCAGAGCCTTCTCTTCTCCTGGCTGAACAAGCCCAGCTCTCTGTCATCTTGGTGCCTCCTCTGGCCTCCCTCCAGCAGGTCCATGTCCTTCCTGTGCTGGGAGCCCAGAGCTGGTGCAGCACTGCAGGTGGGGTCTCAGCAGAGCAGAGGGGCAGAATCCCCCTGGCCCTGCTGCCCACTCTGCTCTGGATGCACCCAGCACACGTTTGGCTCTCTGGGCTGGCAGTGCCATGGCTGGGTCATGTCCAGCCTCTCACCCACCAGCACCCCCAAATGCCACTGTGCAAGTATGATGATTTTATGTCTTTAGCATTACTCATTAAACTTACAGATACATTTTATTATTCCCTAGATTCTTCCTTGTAGTCTTCATTGAAATCCTTAAATTGATTCTTAATCATACAAAATGGGAAGAACTTTCTTGGAGAGAGCTTGATCATAAAGTGTGTGTCCCCTGCTGTGTCCCACCAAGCAAAAAGAGTGTCTCCCCCTCCATGATAGAACAGCACTTGGGGCAGGGAGAGGCAATTCTTCAAGCAGGCATGTCCTCAAGAGCTGAAGGTAAACCATACCATAACCACATGCTAATATTATAGCTACCAGTGCAGACCAGGACTCCCAAAGAACCTGGAAGCCATGCAGGGAGATCTGACACAGCACAGCTCTCTGCACGAGATGCTCAACTGCAGAGCCTCCCATATTTCTTTTCAATCATGTTCTAATGTCCATTCTGAAACACCGCCTGCAAAAGCACTAAACAAAATATAGAAAAACTTAATCATTTGACGCTTTTTTCCTTTTTTTGGTCTTATTAAAATGTTTTATGGTTACAGCACTTCAATTTTGAAACTAGGTCTTTATTGCATGTGATGTTTTACTTATGCCTGTAAAGAATAATTACGTGAAGTAAAGAGAGAACACTGAAAAAAACCCAAATCACTGGCCCCTGTCCTGCCTTAAGTCCAATTTCCATGCATTTTAATCATAGTACATTTATCTCCTGGAAGTTTAACTGTCAATTAACCCAAAATAAGTCCCATTAGATAGAGTAAGCACTTGATTCTCCTGATTGTTCAACTCTTGCTGAAAAATACCTGCAACTGCTTGCAAAATAATCAGTGTTAAAAAACAGGGTAGACTGTCACCATTCAGAAAAATAAATGCTTTACAAATGAAAAAAACAAAAATTTTCTTTTTAATTCACTCATACCTTGTAATTCTTGCTCAGATATATTTAGTTTTATTCCACAATGTACTGAAAAATCATTACTTAAATAACTCTACCAAGCCCCATCAGCAAAGACTGGATTTTTTCCATATGGAATAAATACTGCTATCGTTTTTCATATGTCTTTCAGTTCTAAATATAAAAACTTTGCAAACAGAAACAGTCATAAAAGAATTATCAAATCCTGCTTGAGCCAAAACCTGGACACAAATGTAACATCATAAGGCAAACAGGTTTGGACTCAAAATGAAATTCCAAAATTCTGAGTGCTATAGGAAGCAGCTGCTAAGCTCAAAATACATTAGTGCATTTTCATCAAACTTTAGTTGGTAATTTTTTTGTTTTGCTTGTCTGCTTGTTTTAGTTGTTTTTGTTGCATTTGAAGTGTTCATAGAAAATTAATTTGCCATTTTGACAGCCCTAATATGTCAAGTGTGGACAAAAGAACAACTGTATGCATTGAAAGGCTACTTCCCCTTTCCAATCAAACAAGAGCAAATATGCTCTTGAAACCCAGCCAAGCAGCTGTATTTCAAAAAGGTTCTGTTTTATTCTTTATTTGGAAATAAAGGAGACTGCCTTGCAATGTATTATTTACATTACTCTAATAATCTAGAAACCGGGTCATGTGCCTGTACACACAAAAACAAATATTGCAATTTGGTTGACTGGACTGCTCATCATATTTTCAGCTGTTTTATTAACTGACCTTTGTTTCATGGGAGTAAGATGCCAGTGAAATAGTTCAAGACAAAAACTACATGTCACCTTGAAGTGAGGGAAAGAAATAGTTTTGGCTTCAAACTGCTTGCTGTCTGGCTGTTTGTGCTTCATGCAACATATGGCAATTCACAAATAGGACAGGCTGCTTCAGAAACAATAAATTTGTAGATAGCTCTCAGTAGGGATTCATTTCTGACAGATCCTCAGCAGTGTCAGTAGGATGCTTCTAACTTCACTGCACTCCTCAGATTTTACAAAGGTATTTGTACACATGAGGAGCATCCTCCATGTGCACAGACACTACTTCAGAGTTGTTTTTGTCAAGCTTGAGAAAGCCCTAAGAGAAGGGAGAGAAACTGTTCTTTTACTTAAAGCCCTGCTCAACTTTCATCACTCTTCTGCTGTTAGAAAATATCCAGAGGAAAGACAGAGGGGTCAGATGTCTCTGTAGTCAGCATATTAGACACTGTAGCAAAGTTATTATTGAAAGAATACTTGAAGGAACTTACCCGTAGAGAAAATAAAAATTGTGTTGTCCCAAAGACCATATGCTTTCAGAGCATCAGTAAGATTTCCAACTGCTTCATCCATAAGAGTCACCATCCCTGCATAATGGCGCCTCTTTACATCTTTTATGGAAGAATATGGCTTCATGTATTCTTCAGGGACCTCGAGAGGTTCATGCACAGACTGAAAGGCAAGATAGAGGAAGAGGGGCTGGGGTGGAAGAGAGAATGGAAATTAGTTGAACATAAAGTACTAAGTGCAAAAGTTACTGTAGCAAAAGCAGACCTGATATATCAACAGTGCAGGTAGTGTGCTTTGACTTTTTCTATAACTTGTGTATCTTCTAACCCCTACACAAAAACTAAGAAAGCACTGAAATATTACTTTTGAAAAGCTGTGGAAAAACAGCAAGTGTATCTTTTCTTCATAATATAATTGTTAACAATTTCTTTCTATTAAATTTCTCACTCTAAACTTCCCTTCTCTTTTTAGAAGGGCAAACTACTTGCTAAACCATTTCTAAAACATTGTTAATTGCATTATAAGAGAAGAAATGGAGAAGGGTAACAGGCCAGGACCATGCAAACAAAGCCGGTTTTGGCAGCAGGTGAGTTTTACCAGTGCTACTTCTCACATTTATCTCTATGCACCTACTAAATAGCCCTGAATTACAGCTCAAACACAGCTCTCTCTATAAATATTTCATTAACTTTTTAAAAACCATTCCTTAATGCCAAAGTTATCAGAGTAACAGCTGTTGCCTGTACCTTCTCAGTTCTGTGATTGGCTATAAGATCTATAGCTCTTTCTGTGAATAAATTTGTGGAGTACACATTTTTAAATCCAGTTGCAACTTCTTCTCCATCTCGAAAGTCCAGAGCACAGCGCGTCACATTCTTTGCTTTGATGAGGACACAGCGGTCATGAGTATAATAATCCTCACTGCCCAGGAGATAGCCTAGAACAGGAAAAGATGTCAAATGAGCAGGCCAACATCATGTCACACAAACACACACACCAGGAGGAGAAAAAAAGTCAAACATAAATGTCAAAACATCAGCGGTTTTGAGCTAAAACACTAATTCAGCACTGGACCACCTACTGAGACACCCCTGACACATCTAAGTAGCTCCACATTTAATACCTCACAGGCCTTTCATTCCTAATGAAGTAATAGTTTCAAAGGAAATTAAACATTTTGAAAGCAGTAAAATGACTTCTTATCTATACTTTGATGTCCATGAGCATGAAACTAATGCACTGAGAGCCAAGGCAGTGATCTAGCTGTGAACTAGACTGATTTTTGATGGTATGAGTTTCTATGTTTGTATTTTGCTGTAAGGCTTCCACCTCTATTGGAAAGTTTGGAATTTTAAAATTAATTTATTGAAAAACACCCAAGTATGAATCATCTTCTATGTCCACTGTAATGTAGTTTCTGATCCACTGCTGACACCAGCTGGTGAAGAAAAGACACTATCATTTAGAGATATCCAAAAGAAATTAGGAAAAAATTCTACACGAACACATTTGCTCCTACCTAAAACTATCCTGTTAGGCATAGAGGGCTCTTGTGTTTTAGCAGTTAAAAATAAAACTCTTCAAAATCACTTTAATCTCAAAAATTACATTTAAAGTAAGATTTTTAGCTTTCACCCCCAATATCCAGAAAAAAATGGATGAATCTGAAAAACTAATACAGTCTTTTATATTCTGGAAATAAAAAAGAACTTGGGACAAAAATCTATGACACAAGAAATTTACTTGAACCTTTTTTCAGCAGCTGCAGGTAGCAATTTCTGAAAAAAGAAATTTACAGAAAAAAGGAAGTTATCTTAAATATAATATAAATGTCTGCTGTATTTTTAGAAGGAAAAATGCATACGTTAAGCAGTGATACTTTGGAAATACACATACCCAGGAATGGCTTTACTTATAAATCAAGAGTAAATCTGCTGTTGTCACCAGAATGGGGCAGTTTCTCATCCTTTTTAACACAGCATTTATTGCCCACATTAAGCCAAAGCATTACCAAAGTAAGTGTCAAATCCTCTGCGGGTTGGAAGGCATTCTTTTCTGTACATCCCCAGATGCCACTTCCCCACCATGTGAGTAACATATCCTGCCTCCTGAAGGAGCTCTGGGAGGAGTTTCTCATCCAGTGGCAGACAGCTGGGCTGGCATGGCCAAATTATCTGGTGTTGTAAACCTGTGTGGATCTAGCACAGAAAAGAAGTGTGAGAGGTCACTCACAGCCCATGGGTTAATTTATAAGCAGGTCCAAAAAGAAGCACAGCAGCATTAGAGATCAGCATTAGTTTTGGGGGCTGTTCTTTTTACCAGTGTAACACTGAAGATGATGAGGAAGCTGATGGTGGAGGGCAGGGGTTGTATGGAGGAAAACAAGTAAATAGCACTGCAAGAGTTAACATCTTTCCAGGCACAAATCCAGCACAATGAAAAAACCCAAAACCAACAAACAAACAAAGAACCAAAGCCTTTTATGCTTTTAGTTAGAAACCTAACAGGAAAGAATTAACATTATGGTCTGTTTGAAGGCTAGGGACATTTCAAGATGGAATGAGAGATTTTAAATGGGATTGAAATGGGCAAAAATGCACATGGCAGGTGTAGCTATCAAGCTTTTGCCTGTATCAGAGAACAGTCACTGGAGGAAAGGTCAATAAAACAAAACTGTTTTTCTATTACTCTTCTAGATGGGCATTATGTATACACACCTGTATACTTATTTGCATGCTTTAAATGAGTACAAATACTATAGAAATCATTTGGATATGAGGATGACAAAAGCTTTTTGATATTTACACTAGATCTGATATTTAATAGTTCCACTTAAGTTTCCAGTCTTAGCAAGTGGTGAATTTTGTATTTCTTTACAAAACCATCACTGACAATACTTTGGGTAGTACACCACACTTGATATAAGGAACCTCCTCAGCCAGTAATATTATTAGCTGACTTTTGTCAACTTCATCTTCTCCACAATCAAAAAGGTACTACCCAAAACCTAGGCCTGCAAACATACATAAACATATATATATATAGTTTAAATACTTCTAGCAATCTGCATCTGTCAAAGCACAAAGCCTCCAAGATCCCCTGGAGCAGATGACACCAGATTTTATGACTCCACTAAGCACACCAGTGTAGCAAGCTGCATGATTGACTTTCAAAGCACTGCTTTGAAATTTAGCAATTCTCTGAACTGACTTCTAAAACAATAAATTCGGATCTTATACACATTTTATATTGCATATTAAAAACATTTAAATAATTTTAAATGCTGTATTACAGAAAAAAATTAATACACAGATGACACAAACTAGCAAAGTATTGTGATTTCTTGCACTGTATCTGGAAAATGAGAAAAAAGGAGGAGGAGGAAATAATAAAAAAAATCCATAGCTATCTTAGACCAATACCACTGCTTTTCCTTTCATATTGGTTGCAAGATGACTACCAAAATTTCAGCTCCTGAGAGGACCAGATTTAGGTTACTTTCTCAAGTTTCTAAGCAACCGTTAATCATATCCACGGGTAAAACAATTTAAAAAAAGACTGCACGTATTTGCTGCATAATATTATCATTTGTTGCATAATTACTGCTGCAGAGAATGTCTCCTGTATTAAAAAAAAAACATATTACTTCTATTCTCTAATATTATTTTACTTACTTGCAACAAGGTCAACATAAAGATTACTAAATTATCAAACCAGATGTATGGGATTGATTTAAATCCAGACTGAACCATATTTTCAATATCCACTTTTAAGATGTGATGCAGCAGTTGCCTCTTTCTTGGAAAGCTCAGACTATAAACTGTATTTTAAAAACAGTCACTATGAAAAGATATTTTAGGTCATTTAATTTACAGCAACTTTAGAAGTTGATAATGTGAATTGCTTTTTCCAATTCATTATTCATACTTGGGAGTTTCCAGGAACAAGACAAATGTTGCTTGGAAGGAGTGCCACCTAGAACAACCTTACTGCAACAGGAGATAGTCTCCACTAATACAAGACGACATTTATTTTCCTTCATTCAGGACAGTTTATTTGGCAATCACTATGGTTAACATGGATGTGCATGACTTCTTGAGACAGAGGGGAAGTTTCTGAAACACACTTAACCCTTTGTGAGTTTCTTCCTTCTGTCCATGCTGTGTGTCCACAACTTTTTTTCCCCCCACTCCCCATGTTTTTGCCAAAATTGCAAAAACGATGGGAAAGGATGGAGTGATACCAGTACTATAAAACCCAAATCTTACATCCGTACAACTCGGAAAAACAAATAAAAAAACCCCAAAAAAACCCCACAAAACAAAGAAACAAACAAACAAACAAACAAGAAAAAAAAAGTGGAAAAAATCAGGATAACGACTACGACCATTTGGACACACAGAGTAGCGACCGCTCTGCGCGCACTCCAACGAGGGGCGCAGAACATCTACAGCTCCTGTACCAGGCGGAGCTGAATGTACCGCATGAATGTACCACTGGGAAGCACCTTGCAAAACCTTAACACGTGCTGCTCATGTGCTTCTGTCTGCGTCTCCACCGCGTGCCTGTCCAGTGGAAAAATATCCAAGAGTCAGAGACTAGGGCAGGGATATCCTCCACGACAGGCTGCCGCGCCCGTCAATCCAACCCAAGCATAGAGAGCACCACAGCTTTTGTGGAACAGAACAATTTGCTCCGATTCCGTGTCTCCTTTACTCCCGAGTCGCAAGGCAAACAGAAGTGCGCGTTTCAGAGCAGCGGGTTTCGGCAGCGCAGAGACGCGGGCAGCGAGCAGGGAGCGCCCGCAGCAGCCCGGGCACGGCTGGGAGCGCCCGCCCTACCTGGTAGCGGCCCGAGAGCAGCTGGCTGCGGGACGGCGTGCACAGCGGCTGGGTGTAGTAGCGCTCCAGCCGCACGCCGCCCGCCCCCAGCGCGTCCAGCCGCGGCGTGCGGATGGCAGAGCCGTGCCAGCCCACGTCGCCCCAGCCCAGGTCGTCGGCCAGCACCAGCACCAGGTGCGGGGCGGGCGGGCGCGCCGCCGCCGGGCGCGGCAGGCACAGGGCCAGGCACAGGGCCAGGCAGAGGCACAGCAGCCGGCTGAAACGGCGGCACAGCTCGCCCGCTCGCCGCGCCATCCCCTGCACCAGGAACTGGGCCACGGGGCCCGCCCCGAGCCGGCTCCGCCCGCCCTGCCATCCCCAGCACCGGGACCCGGGCCGTGAGGCCCGCCCCGAGCCGGGCTCCGCCCGCCGAGCGAGCGGGGCGGGTCCGGGAGGGCGGGGGGCGGAACGCAGGGGGGCCCGGAGCCGGAGCTCAGGGGGCCGGGTCCGGAGCTCAGGAGCCCGGGGCCGGAGCGCAGGGGGCGGAGCTCAGGGGGCCCGGGGCCGGAGCGCGGGGGGCGGAGCTCAGGGGGGCCCGGGGCCGGAGCGCGGGGGGCGGAGCTCAGGGGGCCCGGGGCCGGAGCGCGGGGGGCGGAGCTCAGGGGGCCTGGGGCCGGAGCGCGGGGGGCGGAGCTGAGGGGGGCCGGGTCCGGAGCGCGGGGGTTGCCGGGCCCGCTGCGGCCCCGCGGGACTGGCCGGGACAGCGCCTTGTGTGGTGTGAGTTTGTGCCGGTGGGTTTTAGCTAAAAAAAAAAAAATTTAAATGTTACCAGTGTTGGCGAGGTATTTAGCCCGCTGATACTGGCAGTCTCTTCTAATTTTGTCTTGCTTCAACTCCTACATTGAACACCGGTTCAAACCTCGGAGCGTTTCCCAGGGGAACAGGGGAACTATGGGCAAGCTTGTGTCTCAAGTTTTAAGGAAGTCAGGGCATCATTATGAGGACAGGACAGAATGCATTTGCGTAAAATTATCTGGACTGTTACTTCTGCCTTCATAGCAGCTCAATCTTTAACACTGCTTACAGAGCTTATTCTGTGTGTAAGCAGCTGCAGCACACACACGACCTTGCTGCTGGCCAGTGTGCCTGGGAAAGACAAGTTGCAACCACCACTGAAGATGCAGCTGAGCTGAGCAAGGCGGTGATTTGTCCTGTTGGAGAAACTCCTGTCAGGATCAGCTGCTAGCATGCACACACTCACAACCCACACACACAAAAGAGAGAAATCCGTGTGTCTTCCCTTCCCCTTAAACCCCCTACCCCCTGCAAAATCACAAGCAGCCCAATCCTTTCTTCTCTCCATTTTGTCCATTGGGAAGAGAAGCCTAGATCGAGGTCTGGCACAAGATGGTGCTTGTGCCTGTTAGAGTGTAGGAAGTGAAGTAACAGGGGAGCAGAAGTAGCAGCATTGTCAACGGGGCTGTTCCTTCAACTCATGTAATCATTTAAAGCAATATTGCAAACAACCACTTCCTTAGTTATAATCTTGATGTAAAATCTAAGAAAGTGAAAAGGAGAAAGAGCTTTCAGCTCTTGTTCATCCATGGAATACACATAAATTTCAGTGTCCAGTGGAAGATCAAATAACCATATATTTCCCATTTAGCTAGAAGGGTAAATATGTATCACCTTTTGGTAACAGGCAAAAGAGCAGTCCACATTAAAATTAGTTTTTCTTGGTTAGAAAGCCAAATATTGACTATACTAGGCTCCTGACTATTTCCTGATAAGTCTCTGTAGAAAGAAAGTTACTACTTGTATTAATGAAGTCTAGTGGGTAAGCCTATGAAGCTACCAGCTTGGGTTTTGTTAAATCCCACAGGTTTTCCTGCTGGTTTGAAAACAACAGCTATGATGAGTGATGTCAGCCTTTTCTTCTACAATGAGAATGTATTGCAATCTACAGCCAGTATTGGAACAAGAAGCAACAGTACTTTTTTAAAGTCTGTTTTCTCTGAAGTAAATTCCACACCAAACTGATGTGTGACTATGAGTAGTATTTTCTTTCTCGAAATGTGATTCATACTCTTCAAAAGCTGCAAAGTTACAATGTCTCTTGGTTCTAGTTCAGATCCCACAACCAGTCTCAAACGTCTCACTGAACTGGTTTTATTTCCTAACTTCTTCCTTATTGCAGGTTAAATTTCATTCCAATGTTAGCACTTTCCCACAGAAACCCTTTTTGTTTTCTCAAAATAAGTACTTTGAAAATCCGCATAGTGCAGATGACACCAGAAAATTTGAAATAAAATTCTTAATTCTATTCACCTTTCATATTTTCAAAGTTATGATGGTGCACAAGCATAGCTAGATTTTATATTTTGTTGTAGAGAAGTGTAAAGAGTTATGTACCAGTTATCCTATTCCACTAGAACTAGATAACCTTGTTGCCTGACCATAGTTAAAACTTTACTTTGAACTGTCTTAAATATATACTGCAGATATTGCACAGTCACAGTCTGGATGTTGCTGTCTGACATATTTCTAGTATTTTTGTTTTTTTATTTATTTTGTAACTAGTTGAGGTAATTGGAATCAAATCAGAAAAAACTATTTCTCTCAGACAGTATTCTCCAGAATCAAAATAATAAATCCAGAAAATAGTCAATGTTCAGTCTCTTACGTTTATCTTTTCTGAATTTGTGGTTGAACAATTTGGATGCTGTTTTGGGATTAGTGATTAAAGAAGTCATTAGAGTGACACACAAGGTTACAGTATCAGTGTGGATTTATCATGCCATACAAAGCATGAACTGAACACTTTTTGGCAAAGCACATGAAAACTTGGAATAAAAATTCAAACAGTAATAGTAACATCTACTCTGGTGTGCAAAAACTCTGGAGGTGGGAAAATACAGGAAAATGGCAAACAAAAGTGTCTGAGAAACTGCTTTTTACATATCTTGATCTGAGTAATTTAAAAAATTTTCCAGATGACAGAACTGACATTTTTTCACCTCATTGCAATGTGTCTCCTCTGTTAACTGATGAGGTTGAGAAAGACTCTTAAGAAGTGCCTACCAGTCTTTCTACACTGGTATTTCTGTTTGATTGGTTAGAAGCCCTCTTAAAACTCAGTACTTAAACATTCTCACTCTTATTCACTTCCTCTTGCTGTGTCTTGGCACAAATTTAGCAAGACCATATCTCAATCTGTAATGAAAAGAAGTGACAGGAAACTGCAATAGCTGCTGAACACTTCCCCCACCTCATTTCTTCAAGTTCATGTACTTTTTCTTTTTTTTTAAATACTTTAAAGGATTGACTTACAAACCTGTATGTGGGCATGATTTGTAAAGCCTTGTCTTGATACTGTTTCATTTATCCATGCTGTGCAGAATGCAGTGTTGATGAATATTCAGCAAGCTCACTTGGGTATGAGAGCAGTAAAAAGAAGACAGGTCAAGCTTTGAAAGTGCTAGGAAGCCCTTTCAAGCACTGCTATCACTTCGAATTCTTGGCCATCCTTGCTTAAAAGTACTTCTGGTATCTCTGCTTCTGAATTCATTGTTCAAGAGAAGGCACAGACATTCTTAAGAAGTAACAGAGAGCAACAAGATCCATTTGCCTTACATGTGGTCAGTGATGAACCAGAAGTCGTTTTAGTCTTGTAAATTGACTGCAAGAAAGAAATTTTATTGCCTTGACCCAGAAGCATCATGACACATTGTTAGCTTATCTAAATCTTGAAGTTAAATGAAACTTAGAACCGTGGAATATGCTGAATTGAAAAGTACCCACAAGGCTCATTGAGTCCAGCTCCTGGCATTGCACAGGACAACCCCAAGAATCACACTGTGTGCCTGAAAGCATTGTCCAAACACTCCTTGAACTCTGACAAATTTGGTGCCATGACAAGGAACCTCCTCCACTGTCTAAAAACCCTGTGGGTGAAAAACCTTTTCATAACATCCAACCTAAACCTCCCCCAACTAGGCTACAGGCCATTCCCTTGGGTGCTGTCACCACAGAGAAGAGATCACTGTCTGTCCCTCACAAAGAAGTTGTGACCTCAGCCACTGCTCATACAGCTTCCACTAATTGGCCAAGGCTTGATCTTGGTGAGACCTGGGTGACAAGAGCTGTCAGTGAGTAGCCCCCAAAGAAATCAGTGTCTGGGTTTGTATAATACTACACTGTAAAATGAGAGAAGTCTGCATGAGCCTCACAGAGAAATTAGGGGTTGGGAGGTTACAGCTGGAAACACAGTACAAGCTGTTGGAGGGTATGGCTGCTCAGGTTCTGAGCTCACTTGACTGTAGGAATTGTGTCTGCTATTCATTACTCTTTGCTCAGGCTGCAGAAAGCCTATCCCTTCTGCACTCAGATTGATCCAGCTGATACTAATCTTTCTTTGGAGTCAGAAAAGCAGTTACAAACCTGACTCTGTCAGAGTGGGATATGGAGGCACTGTTGGAACAGTTTGGGCATAGAGAAGCTGATTAGGAGAGTACAGGTGGATCTGTCTCAGAGTAACTGTTACGCTACATTCCAGGATGTGGTGTTTAGTGAATCTGCATAATCTTGGGAAATACTAAAATGTATGTTCCTAAGCATTGCTCTTTTCCTCCATAGTCTAAATAAAACCATATAGCATCATGTTCTACTTCCAATTTCATAAGTGCTCACAGAGTCACAATGGTTAAGTGCCTCATTACAGATGTTATCCTTATAAAAAGTAATATTTTGATGGTTTAGCAAAATATAACTGAAACATTTATGAAAGTATAGCAGAGAATAACTTCTGAATGACTTTTCACTCAAGATAGTACTACATACAAACTTGGCAAAGTTCATATATTAAATTTTCACCTGTTTTGCAAAAGATATTCAAAACAGCACAATGTAATGTCAGCTTACTTTATCAAGAGTGAGTGTTCATTACTCAAATTGTTTTTGTCCTGGTATACACTATTTATATATTTGCTTCTTTGCTGAAGATTAAGAGGCACCAATTCCCTTGAAAAAAACTGCATTTTGGACATGATTAATACATACTTTTAAAACATTCTTCTATAGCCAAAAGAACAGCATTGCTAAGTTGGAAATTTTAACACTATTATTCAAAAGAATTTTTGAGAATATTATTGAATTCCAGATGAGTTTTTTATCAATTTAGTGTGTTCCCATCATATACATTATCCCAATGCTGCTTACTTGGGTTATTGTCTATTTAACACTCAATAAAGCTCCTTTGCTGTAAATTTAATTATATTTTTCATTGCTAATATTTATGTGTAATAATATATGGCTCTCACTGTTGCTTAAATCTATAATTAACAGTAAGAAAGAAATTGCCACCTTTGGTGCCAGTCTAGTAGTTCAGATTTAATACAGTAAATCTGTAATTTAAGCTTTGTTCAGAAATTAAGCAATAACGTACTGTTTGTTGTAGAGCATTACATATAATATCTAGATGATTTATGTAAAATAGAGAAGAATGGGCTTCCTATAACTGTTTCATTGAGAAGAACTAGATTTTGCTCTTCCATGAGAACTTCTGCCAGGCTGACATGCAGAGAAAAAAAAGTCAAAAGTTCAGATTACCTTTAATAATGCCTTTATTATTTCAATGGTTAATGTGATGTCTTTGAATTCCTTATGAAGCATTCTGTGTAGAACCAGTGACATGATTTTATGGTAAGCTTGCTATTCAGGTGTAAAGAAGACAGGATAAGGTACTTTACCTCAAGGGCAGGCAAAGGAGGAACTGTGAGTATGAGGGAAGGGGAGGAACTTGCTATTGGACAGAATCAAGCGCACATATCTCATATGGATTAATACAGATCTGCCAACCAATGTGGAGCAAGCTGGATCAATGATGTACTCATTCCCTGCCACTTTCTGCTCACAAGTGCTTCTGGGAAGCAGAACACACAGTGGCTCACCAACTCTGCTCAGCTGTCTAATGTGAACAGTGCATACATGGAAGTAGGAAGTAGTACCATTGAATTTCTCACTCATGTAAGGCAATGAAGATCTTGTGTTTAGTAATTAGAAAATCTGAGTAGTTTAATTTTCCTAATTTTATGCATATTAATGGCACTATTTCCTACTGCACAATTTGCTGTATCCTCATCTGTGTTTATATTTTGGGACTTTCACCTTTTCTCTGAAGGCGCATTCTTGTTGGTTCAGTCAACACCAATGGCTCCTGTATAATGGTTGCTGGATAATTTTTACCTAAAAGTTCAACTTCCAATTTCTGTCCAACTTTGCTGAGTTCCATGGGAACATAAGCGAAAGCCAGACTCTGCTGAGCTCCGTAACTGAAACATCCAGATGTGGTATTGCCAATAACCTGAAAAAACCAAAAATAATTGTACTTATTTTCAAGATGCAGTGAGATTTTCTCAAAATCCAAACCAACCAAACAAACAAGCCCAATCCAGCCAACAACTCAAAAAACTAGACATCTCACATTTTGGTTTATATACTTCAGACATCATGCAAGTTCATAATATTCTCAACAGAGAGTAACACCACCTGAAACTGGGAATTTTTTGCTTTTTGAGAAAATAGACTATTGTTATGTTCAATTAAGTTGGAACATATACAATACACATGCATATGTTTATTATCTATAACAACTTAACTAGCAGTTGATTTGAAATACTCAACACAAATCTGTGCTGGAGTGTGGAGCCCCTAACTTTGCTGTGGTTTCTTTTCTTTTGGGTAGCAAAAGTGTTTTCTTAGGACAGCAGTGAACTTGCAGAAGAAGAGAACGGATGACAATATTTTAGTTTGTTGCAACTGTAGTTTCAGTGACTTGACAGCATTTCACATCTCTGTAGGTATTTAGTCTTTACTTCTTGCTTGAGATTAGAGTGTTTATCATACCTTCAAATTGTTCTGTGCCAGTAAAATAGAAATAATGCATTCACACTTGAAACACAAAGATTCTGTTCATGGGAAATTAAGATTGAGATTTTGTAACATGAACTATAGTCCTTGCCTTGCCATTGTGCCACACACTTTCATTTCCCTCTGGATCAACATTATCTGTTTCCAGGGTGAGATATACCAGTCGCCGTTTGAGCCCCTTTTCTTTAATCTGCTTCAGTGCTTCTTTTCCTGTAAAGTCTGCTGCCTGAAAAAATACAAGATAATCATTATATATGTTTATTTTGGTTCTCCAATATGTTTAGAGATATAAACATTTAAATGTATCTTAGTGTCTTTGCCCATCAAATAAGTATTTAGTATGAAATATAGATGAAATAAAACTTGGCAGATAGTGTATTTTGGATCTTGGTATTTTTATACTGGTATATTATACTTTGCTAACTTTATTCTCTTTATTGGTTTTCCTAGATCTCAGCCTTTAATATCCATAATTCCAACTTACTAGAAACATAAATATAGTGAGCCATATTAGAAGACTACCTGCCCAGTTAAGGTTGCAAGCCAGAAGACTGTCCATTATTTCAGTGTCTATGACAAGAAGTGCATTCCAACACTCAGATCCTTGAAGTCTTGGCCTTGCTCTGTTAACATACTTCCTTTTGAAGCCATCATCAGTTTATGACAGTAACATGTCAGTATTCCACTTTTATGTTTCTGCCAGGCTGCACAGCTGGCAGTTTACTCCATATTCTTGTTTTAAGGTAGGTACATTTTTTCCCATATCTGCCAGTTTATGGGATAATGCAGCATGTTTGTAAAGAATGCTGCTATGTCTGCAATTCACTTTTTCAGTCTGCTTAGAAAGGTACATGGAGATTCCCATATTTCCAGAAGAAGACTGCACAAATGTGTGACAAGTATGGGGGTAATCACTGGCAAGTCTCAGAACCCTCAAGGGTATATAGGACAGTATTTGCTGTATCTGATCACACTGAGCTGATTCCAGTGGCCTGAGTCTATCACAGAATCATTTAGGCAGGAAGGGGCCTCTAAACTCATTGAGTGCAACATTTCACCAACTGGTGCCTTAGCAACAACAGCATAGCACGAAATGTCATGTCCAGTCATTTCTTGAGCATCTCCAGGGATGGTGACACCACCACCTCCCTGGACAGCCCTTTCCAATGCTTAACAACCTTTCCAGGAATAAATTCTTCATTATGTCCATTTTTTTTCTCCTACGGCATAGATCAGACAGAACAAAAGAACTGTATTCAAACTAAATTGCCAAATACACACAAGCCTGCCCCATGGGCAGAAATATAATAGCAAATACAAAGTCCTGTAGCTTTCTAGCCTTTGCTTCGCTAGCAGTGAAAGCCGTTTTAAGGCAGTTGATCTTAGGTCTGAAGAAGGAATATTAATTTGATGAGTGTTTAAGGGAAAATAAATTAAATAATGTTGAAGTCTTCAAAATACTATTTCTGGTAATGTTCTTTAACTTCAGTAGAGAATTATTGCACTGTCAGAATAACAAGCAACACATACGTGCAATAGATACTATACAGTTAGTTCATATGTTCTTATATTTCTTGAGGTCCATGCAAATCCATGTGTAGGGTCAAAAGAAATTATTTAAGTGATGAAGAGGTTTTGCACTATGAAAGGCTAGGCTCTGTAAGCAGTTGTGAAAAACAGCTTATGAGCCAGTTAAGGAGCAGTGAGTCTGAAAATCAAGGTGGTTCAACTGGGGATAAAGCAGATACTGCTCATAAAGATCAGAGCTTTATTTTTTGGGGAAAAAAACCATGAAATACACCTCAGATCAGAAAAAATGACTGCAGATTCATTTTAGAATAGAATGTCAGGATACTGCTGCAAAATATAAAGCAAAGATTTTCCACCAGAGAATAATCAGCTACTGGTAGTTCCCTCTCACTTTTCTGCTTCTTGGTAGACGCAACTGTAGAAATGCACATACAGCTGTATACCATAGCATGACTCACAGATTAAGATGCTTTGCATAACAGAGAGAACTACCAAGAAGTAAACATTCTACAGAGATACTGAGCACTGAATCAATTCCTTCCTATTCATGCTAATACTTAGTCACATGGAACACTGTAGAGCTGAATACAAGTATCCAAATGCAATGTTATATACCCTAGGTATGGGAACCACTAGAACAAGCAGCTAGCAGGATTTAGAATCTACCTAAGTGTGGATCATTTTCTGCATGTTGCTTGCAGATACAGAATTAAATCCCAATTAATTTTAACTGGGCCAAGCTTTTGGCCACCTGGAATAAACCACCACACAGCCATTATGCTAACTAAAGATATATATGAGTGATTTCATGTAAAGGGCTTGTTCTTTGCTAATTTCTGATCATTGAAGGTTAAGAACATTCCAGGCTTGGAAAAATAATCAGGATGTAGCCAAGAATTCAAACTCTAAAAATATAGACCTCTCATATATATATAGATACATAAATGGATGCATACATACTTGAACACTACATGAACAAAAATGTATATGTGAAAATATATGTGTATATATAATGTACAACTGCGAAAGTCTATATACACTTTTAAATATTTAAAGTACCTTCTTAAATTCCAACTACAGGAATTCAACTAGTTCAGTGCTGTATTGCATTGTTTGGTACAGCCTCAGTTCAGTTTAGTTCTTTTACAGTTCTTGGGAACCTATGTCAATTTCACTCTAATGTATTCCCACCATTACTCATTTTTGCTTTTTAAGAGTATGTGCATGGGATTGTTCATCCCAATTAGAAAAGAATTTGGAAGCTGATGCATTCAACATCAGTCTGGCTGGTTTTGGTAACAAAAGGAGAAAAATAGTCTGTTTACATACTGCTTCTATTTGCTTTATCTTGTCCTACAAAATACAATTTTAAAAAATCCTATTTAAACCAGTATAATCCAATAAATGAATATAAAGACCCTCCAAACCAACAAAATAGAAGAAAAATAACAGAAACAAATGAAAACACTAAACAATTCCAACCTTGAACAAATATAAAATGTAAAGCTGCTCTTCACTGAGTTTAAAAAAAATGACTTTACATGTAGAAACAATGTAAAATGTTTATACTAGCAGAAGTAAAGACAGTCCTAAAAAGCTAATCTTAAAATACAGAAGACTTTTCTTTACTTTGGGATGAATTTCCAAAGCATTAAGCTTTGGAAGATGTAATCCATTTTCACATAAAATAAAAACGCTTCTTAGAAACCAAAGATAAAGACAGTATCTACTGCTTAGCTTCATTTTATTTGATTGCAGTTCACCAGATGAAAAGATGGGCTGCTCCTTTTTATTTGTGTGTTAGATAAGTTTAGATAAATCTAAAATGAAAAATCTTATCACAAAGACAAATCAGCCAAATTTTTAAAATAGCACATAGCTAAAGGGATAGCACTGATTAGTTAATCTATTAACACACAGTATATATGCATTTGCCTTATGCTTCTTATCAGGCTTTTACTTTGTGTTAGTTGCTATGAGTTTGTAGCACAAGATAAACCCAGTTTTAAAAAAAGAGTTTACAAGACAATAACCAATGTGATTTTTTATGCATAGTAGGATACCTTGGAGGAGTTTAACTTACTGTGTTTCAAATGTACGTGGCTTTCAATGGCACCCCAATCTGATTCTAATCCTCTCTAAGAATCTCTTCTAGTTTAAGGGAAGCAAAACTATATAAACTATCTATAAGCCTTTCAAAAAACTATTGGTTTGGGGTTTTTTTATTGGTTTGGTTTTTTTGTTTGTTTGTTTGGGTTGTTGTTGTTGTTGTTGTTTGTTTGTTTTGGCTTTGGGGGTTTTTTGGGTTTTTTTTGGTTTTTTTTTTTTTTGGTTTCTCACACTGTGCCATTTATCAGAATAAAGTCATAAAGTCAAAGCGTCTGAAAAGAAATATGCTGTATCTGTTCAATACTTACTTGCAGCAAAGATATACAACTCTCTCAACAAAGAACTGCTGTAATTTATTCTGTATATCATTTAGGATTGTGGGCATAGACCCAAATCATGAACACAAAGTAACCCCACTGAGTAAAGCAGCACCAACAACTTCTGTCACCTACTATAAACATAATGTTACAACACTCTGGAGGCAGCCTCTATACAGTATTTTGAAAATGTTTATAGCTAGATGCTCTTTAATTATCTGGGGTAACATTCCAAATGATATCTGCCTCACCAGCCTGATAAATGAAGACAATTTTTCTTCTCAGAGAGCATATATTTGGCAACTTTCTTTTTCTGTAGCAAATCAAAGCTCCAACTTTTGTAAGTTTTGTAAGGGAGGTGGCTGATCTGTATATATGGCACCTGCAACAATGCATCTTTCATTTAATCCAACTAAGCCCTTCTTGCGTACAGTCAGCTGTAGGAAATTGATATGATAGAAGTAACCAATTAATTACTGTGTTGTTTTGGCTCAAAATCCCTTATTGGGTGCTTATTCCTTTAGATGGCCAAACAAACCACAGGGAGTAACCTAGATGTGCATTTTATACAGATAACAAAATCTTTGCAGGTCCTTAGGATATAGGATATCCTTAGGATACGTTTCCTAACCTGTATAAATCTATAAATATATTAAAAAAAAATCTATGAAGTAAGTCCTCTGTTTTTCTGGCCCTCTGGACACCAAATGAAGTAATTATAGAATACAGTCCCACTCATTCCTGAACTTCAATTTGGATGGAGACAGGACTTAGGTGGAAAAGTACACTCAATATGTTATAAGCACAATAAATGGGCATGGAAAGGGGAAGAGGGGGACGAAGTACCATGCCCCATCTCAAATTTCCTATCCATCACACAATCCTTTTTCTTGTGCCCAGGCTCCTAAGCCCTTCTTCAGTAAAGCCTCTGCTCTTTCTTCTTCCTCCTCTTCCCTTTCTTCGTGTTGAGTAAAGCTGGCATGGAGCACAGTCTTATTCCAGGTTATGGAGTGGGGCAGTGACCACTATTGTAGTCATTCCTCTCAGAACAAAAGGGATGCAAGCTGGAGAAGTGTAGCAAGGGCAGACAATGGCAGTCAGGGGGAGATGCAGGAATTCTTGAAGTTTAGGCCGTTCCATACCAAGACCATGTTGGACTGAAACAACTGAGGGACAGTTCTGGCAAGTGGCCAGGAGAGAAACAAATAACTAGAAAGAGGAGCTAATAAAACTGTAAATCTGAGCATGCTATCAAAGGAATAAAAGGGTGGAGGCACATCCTTAGAATTGCTTATTCTAGTTTCCTGAGAGATAATATCTTATATATTGTTATGTGGGAGGTTAGGTCAACACTCAAGGACTGGATCTTGTCATTCACTTACCTATTACGAAGCTGATGGGTGTGACAAAACTTCAATTCATAATGCATACCAAAGCAATTAAATATTAATGTGTCTAACAGGTGTAATAGTTAAAAACCAGCAAATGTCAAAGTGATAAGAAGAGGTAGCACTTGCAGCTTGTGAGATGTGCTTTGACAAGGACATTCAGGCACTCACTGAGAGGGATGGAGGAGATGAAATGCAATTAGTGATAAGCACACAAGGAAAAAAGCAAGAATCAAGTATAAGGTTTTAGGTTGGTGGTAAAAAGGAAAAAAAAAAGAGGGAGTGGAGGAAGCTGGCAGAAAAGACATAATAAAAAATAAGAGATTCTGCATCTAGAAAAATCTGGAAAGAAGTTTGGAATTGAGAACAAAATGCCTGCTCCAGTAAATAAAGAGGGTTGAGGCAAAGAAACATTGCCTCCGAAAACAGCAGTTTCTCCTAGTGGAAGCAGACGAAATATGAGTCAAGCTCTTGGATCCTGACCTACAAGAGCACACTAGAGCAGAGTCCCAAAGGGTTTCCTTAATCTACTGCGCTCCCTTCCCAAGCCGCGGTGTTGTTCCCAAGTCATTGATTCAGCAGCGACCAGGAGATGGCAGTCCTGGATACAGCAACCAACACAAACCCACCGACAGCGGGCTTGGAGCTCAGGAAAATGCTCCTCAAAGAATTCATTTCCGTGGGCTGGCATGAAGGTTTATCACTCTAACATCAAGTTTCATAGGGATTTCTGGTCCATTACAGTCAGGAGAAAAATAAGGCTATTTTAAACATTCAGAAGTGATACACTATACCCTTAAGCACTCAAAAACCTGAGCAAGTGCAAATGTACAGAACCATATTCCTGGATGTGGACCAAAAAGAACTGCATATTTTCTTGTCTTAAAGATATTCTGTGTATTTCCTGCACAGTGACTAACATTACGACTCTACTGAATATTTAGTAGCAGAGTGCTTATTTATGAGATGAGGCTATCTACCGACTAACTAACTTACTAATGTAATTGAACAGCCAAAAGAAAGATAGCAGGTATTAAGAAAAAAAAAAAAAAAAAAAAAAAAATCCCTAATCTGGACAGAATTTTGCTGCAAAGTTGTGAAAAGCATTTTATACTCTAAAGATATATCAATCCTGTTAGTGTCCCTTCACTTTTGTTAAATGGCAGCCCGTCCTGCTCATATGTGCAAGGAAGCAACTATAACATTAGTGAACAGGGATTATCAGCAGACTAGAGGAAACCACCTAGAACAATGCCTTAGACAAAATGAAAACTGACACAGAAACCCTGTGGAAATGTGTTTACTTATGTCATGTTATAATTTAAATCCTGTGAGAAAAGAGAGTCAGCTTCAGCTTTGAAGAGGTTTTCCTATGATTCATCACATAAAAATTACTACTCCATCTGTACATGAAGATGTATACACTAAATTTTCTAAACGCAGAGACCATCAGGATTTTATGGAGACTTTACATCTCTTCATATATATTCCCCAGATATTTCAATGTCATCCTGTAGAAATTAAAATTCTTTTTGATCGTATTTACTTCACTGGTATCTGACTCTTCATCATTTTGATCTGGTTTAGAAACAGTTTTCAGTTCCAAGACATTCAAGATTTGCGTATGCTGAAGTCTTTTCACAACTGTTTTGTGAGATATTTCAGCTGCTTGTTGCACAGTAAAAGCTCCAATAATTAACTGAACAGTGCCGTTTGGTTCTAATTTACACAGATATCAGCACTTTCCCCAGCTGAGGGACGCATGCTTAAAGGAATAATCCTTGTGGGGAGCTAAACAGACCAAAACGTGAAAAGAAGTATTTAAGTATCTACCGCTCGTAATTTTTACGTAGTTCACCTTTTTTGAGGGAATTTTCCATAACAATAGCAACAGGCAACAAAACAGTGTTTTTGCTTGTGTTCAGTCATGGCAGCCTGTAAAGAATGGTTGCGGTTTGTGCTATGCCAAATGTGTAACAAAACCAGAGGCATGGGACTCAACTGCCAAGAAGGAGAGTAAATAATCTCCATTGCACTTCATGCTACAGTGTTTAGAGTGCTTCAATAGCTGAATTAGCTCAGGTACCTCTGAAGTGTCAACATACAGTCACAACTGCCCTCATTTAAGTCAATAAAAAAACATTGATTATTTCCTTTTCACATTAGTTCAGCAAAACTGGCAAATGCTTCAGGGCTCGACACATTGCATTTCTGCACGACATTCATTCATGCCCATTTGTCTACAATGTGAGTACCTCTGGAGAACTGCTCCAACTCTGCACTTCACCATGCGAGTGTGTGCAGAGCAACTAAGAATCAAGTGCTCTTGCACATTAATGCCTTCCTATGATCTTATGGCTACCTTGGCAAGGAACAGCTTTCCCTGCTTATGGTTTGCTTTCCGACTTAGGCTAAAGGAAAGGAAAGAAAGGAAAACAAACAGGTGTATCAAAAGGAAGTGAAAGAAAAACA
>NC_136661.1:11530881-11917478 GCF_903797595.1 Erithacus rubecula
CTCATCTTTCAAAACATGCCCTAAATATTTCTGTAGCTAAGGCAAACAGGGACCCAGCCATTATAGTAGGCAGATACGACTTGCCTTAATGCTGTGTCTGGGTAATCCTCTCCTCTACAACAAAGGCCCTCTCCTGACTGAAGTTTCATGAGATCATGATATACAGCTGGTTCTGTGATGAGTAATTCTCTATTGCACCATTGCATCTGTGTAACAGGCTTTACTACTGGTTTTTAGTTAAGATCTTCTCTGAAGTTTTTGAGGCTATTCACTGCTATTCATTCTTGCTTTGATGGCAATCAGGTGATGTGAGTAGGCCACAGTTTTAGTCCATTCATGGCAGAAACAGAATAAGCTGAAGGAACATTACTAGACTGACATATGTTGTTCCTTGAAGATTTACCTGTTTCCTCTCTTCTGTCATGAGACATTTCCTTTTCATTGCACATATACTTTTGTGGAATCTCAGCATTTCAGCATCTGAGCTGTGTTTATCCTTCCAATATACCATGACTAAAGAGCGTTTTTTATCCATACATTTTTTAAAGATCGAAAAATTTCCTGGAAGTTAATAAGTGGTTTGATGAAGATCACAGTGCTATTGTGGGCCAGGAAATCCTAAATTCAAAGCTCATGGTAAATTATACCATTCTTCCTCCGTCACTGTGTGAAGAGACACTTTCTATACATGAGGGAAAGCCTTACCAACAGGCTGATAACACATGAATGTTTTGGCCATGTGGGTCTAGTGTGAGCTGGCAGAGCCCTTGGGCAGTGCTTCCAGCTGGACTCATGTGAGGACTTCTGTCTTTGGAAACTTGACTCTCAAAGAGAGCCATTTGGTGGAAAGGAATTTGTATTTTCTTCTGGTTTCTACTTCTGAGGAAATGTGGATTGAAGCAACATGCAGCAAGAAGAGCTTTGGTGTATTTTCACCAGATTATTTGTACATATAGGAATGGGGTGTAGGCATTTTCTGTGTATTTAGTCCTAATTTCTGTGTGGACTTTAATTATCTTCTGGTGAACCTGAAGCAGCAAAGAAAGACACACTTGTTCACTCCTGTCTTGTTGGGAAGCAGAGGAAATGGTCATTAATACGGTCACAGACACTTAATTTCCAAAGATGGCTTCAGATTAATATATCTCTAGTTAAGATTTTCTGAGGTTCTCTTTTGATGTAAAGATAGGCACTTCTGTATGGCCTGGCACTGAAGATGTAGGTGATTGACTTCACAGTCCATCAATGTCTTCTAATCCATCTGTCATTTTTGGAAAAAAAAAAAAAAATTGGAAAGTTCATGAATTGGGTTGTACAAAATGGTCTGGAAAGAAGGTTGGTCATGGGGAAGCATTATAGAATTGGGGTGGCTGTAATACTTAGGTCTGTCCTAAACCTCATATTATTCAGCACTGTTATCAGAATCCTGTTTACATAAGATTTAGTGTATGAAAATTAATTCATCACCAAAGACAGCCAATTTCTGTACTTCCTCTACTAAATGGGACACATCGGACACCAGATTTGACCGGAGAAAACTTAAGGTAGTGATTCCAAGCCAAGGGGCTTCTCAAAAGAATGTTATGGAGAAGCTACTCCCACTAAGCTCACCTCACTTCAATGTGTGCAGAATATGGGATCAAAGAATTTGCCCTCTTGTTATCTATCAGGCAGGTGATTTACTTGTGGGGAAAGAATAGTAGCTATTGAAAGA
Source organism: Erithacus rubecula (assembly GCF_903797595.1). Taxonomy (NCBI): domain Eukaryota; kingdom Metazoa; phylum Chordata; class Aves; order Passeriformes; family Muscicapidae; genus Erithacus; species Erithacus rubecula. Next base: position 11,532,596 of record NC_136661.1, read on the forward strand.
GAATTTAATGCGATGGAGAAAGGCATAAATGATTTGAGCTGTAGAGCAGGGAGAGTAATATTTCTGGGGTAAACCCTGGGGGCAGAAGACGGAGTTTCTATTTCCTGATGTTTTCATAACAAGATTGGATGTCCAGACAGACTGAAATATCTCAGTCAGGCCAAAACCGGCTGTTCTCAGGTCAGGTGGAGGTGCAGGCTCTCTTTATCCTGGGTGTCTCAGGCACTCAGTAGGTAGAGGATGTAATCCTGCCCAGCATCCTCTGTAGAAAATATTGTCCAAGTTAAGTTGGTGCAGTGTTTTTTATAAACTGAATTTATAAGCTGAACTGTCCCTGAAGCTACTCAAAGACATCCTCTGAAGGACCATGGCTCCATTTGCACCTCAATAATTGCTCAGACACCCCCTCCTCCTGATGTGGTTGTCAGACAGCCAGGTGCCTTGCAGGGACCTGCTTCCCAGTCCCTGTGCTCAGCAAGGGAACCATTTTGCTGGTCTGCTGAGGCTGCTGTACCACTTCCAATTTAGAAGGAACCCTTTTCCTGATTTTTGTTTAGAAATAAATTTGTATCTTTATCAATTACACTTATGTTTCTGAGTTAATGATACATTTTGATACTATGTATGAGGTTACTTTCTTTGCTTGTTATTATTTTTAAGAAACATATCCATAAGTAACACCAAATATGAGATTTTAACACCTGCCCTTGGATGGGATGGGTAGAAAACAATAAAATTCAGGGGGGAAAAAGAAGTATAGACAATCCAAAGAAAAATTGCACTGCTGGCAAAGAAACAATCATAAAAGGAATGGTTTAAATATTCTACTTCCTAGCGATTAAAGAAGATTTCTAAGCATGTAGCAGGGCAGTCCATCAGCTGGTGATGAGTGAGACCTTCTAGAAACTTCTTCCTAAAGGGAACAACTGGACGGAATCTCTGGTGAGGGAAGATGGCTGTGTGCAGCTGTGAGGTTGGCTTGGTGTGCAGGTCTGATAGGCTCATTGCCCTTTGCAAGGAAGGTTGCCAGCATGTGGCAACATTGGCTGTTGAGGCATTTGACAGGAGCTAGAGACAAGACAGGCACATAATTAAACACAACTTTAGCCTGATATTTGCATAAGTAATTTACTTTTTGCACTTATGCCCTATGCTGTTGGTCATCTGGAGCTGCGTGTGAGGCTGATGATGTTGAAGCCCTTGGGGAGACCATCAGACATCAGAATATTTGCATTTTGACTGCAGGCCAGGGGTGCTGGCAGGTAAAAGCAGAGCTGTCCAAATAGGTGGGTGGGAGGTGCCAGGGCCTCTCAGGGTGCAGGGCTCACAGCTGTGATGGCTGTGGGGAGCACTGATGGGGCTGGGCAAAGCACCCTGCCCTGCTGCCCTGTCAGCAGACTGAGAGAGTCACCAGCTGAGTGCCAGGAGTAGATTCCTGTACTCCTGAACCATCTTTCTCCTGGAGGTAATTTTTTCACTAATAAGAAGTTTCATTTAGCTGTACCATCCCTCAAAGTTTTAATGACATCTAGTGCAATTGTTCTTGAACACAAGATAGCCCTTAAATTTTTGTTGGTGTGACAACTTCAATCTCTTGCTCACCTTTCTAAGAAAATCTTGTCCTGCCTTCTTTCTGAGGTGAATTTGACTTTGTCACTGACTGATTGATGTCTGCTGAATATTCCTCTCACTCTTTCCAAAAGATATTGCAAATGGAGAGTGAGGAGGTCTCCAAGCATTTGAAATTGCTGTAGACAATTTATTTGTTCCTTTACACTCTCTGGAGAGTTTTTTCTTCCCTAGAGAAGTTGTCCAATGAATGATATAGATAGAGAAGTTATTGGCACATCCTTTCTGATGCAATGGATAGCCTGGAACATTCCTGCTTCCTTCTCTGAAATGAAACAGTGCAGGTGTGACAAGAGGTACAGTGTACCTCTGTACTGCAGGACCACCATGGGGCTCATGCAGGGGCTTCTGCCCAGCCTGTGGCCAAAGCACGGCAGCAGGTTTGCCAGCTCTGCAGACCACCTAAGAAGTGCCTGCTCCTGCCCAGGGCACTGAGAGGCTGGTGGGGAGTGTCCCATCAGCTTTACAGCAGTGGCCCATGGATATGGCACTGTTTGTGGGGCAATGCAGAGCAGGATCCTGAGGGCTCTCTGCCTTTTGAATAAGGCTTATCAAGCATTTCATGATGGATATCCCCATCTGCATAAAGCAAGGAGAGATATTCATCCTCTTTTTACTAGTTTACTTTAAATAGAACAGAACTTTGTTTAATATGGATTCTTTCACTTTTCCATATTCTAAGGCACTTTTAAAGATCTGTTAAGTTAGGATATAGTGCTGGTAATGCAGTGACTCTGGGCAAACAGGGCAGTTTGAAATGCACCAAATATCATCCACCTCTGCTGGATGTGGATGTGCATGCTGTTTGATTTTTTATATGGCTATTTCATCCATACCTGACTAAATCCAAGCTATTAAATCTGTGCCTTAGTATGTCTTTAAAACATATTTTAAAAATGATGTTTTAGCACTTGTAAATGTTGCCAGATCAAGGTAGGTTTGTGGAATACAGAGTTTTATCCCTTAATCGCAATGTCAAAGCATTCGAATATTCAAGGGGATTGTAAGAAGCATCAAATCAGCAGCTGAACTCTGCTGAACTTTGTCTATCTGTAGGGAAGACTGTCCTGTACTTTTACTGTAAAAAGTTCTCTTCCCAGGGATACAGAAAAAGGCTTTTTCCATTCAGGAGATAACTCTTGAAAATGAAGGAAAACTCTCTTTTCTTGTTAATAACTTTATTTACCTCTAAGATACTGGGCCTCCTATGTGTTTGTGAGTCATGCAGGTGCTGCTGGTTCCTCTGCTTTGGTGGCCAGTGGGGATGTTGACATCAACAGCAGAGAGCACAGCACAGCTGCTCAGTTGTGGGAGCTGCCTCAACCAGCCAGCCTTGGAAGAAAGAAGTGCTGTTTTACTAGATTTTTAACCCGATTAGTGCTGCAGAGCAGCAGGTGGTTCTTTCTCAGTAAATCTGAGCCAAGGCTGTGGCAGTTGCATGAAGCTTTGAGATATTATTGTTCATACTGAAATACTGGCATGACAGTTTATTAATAGACATATACTCCTGAACACACTACACCAGACCAACTTGTAACTCTTGTGATCATTCATTTTTTGTTCTCCCATTTGTGCCTCTAAAGTGCAATAGTAAATAATTATTTCTGTGCCCCAGATTCTTCCCATTAATCTTCATTAATTATTATTTCTGTCACTTTCAAGCTGGTTCTGTAAAAAATTGTGCTCGTATAATTGACCAAATCCCTCTCTCATTTCTCTTAGTCTATATTATTGATGGCAAGTTAAAACAGAATACTTCCAAAGTGGAAGACCTCAAGACTGTGCTATACTAGAAGCTTTCCTGTCCTATTATAGGTTATATCCAGTGTTTTTAATGGAAGAAATCATGAACTACATAGAATCTTTTGTCTGAAAAAATGTCAGGAGAACACGTAACAGATACAGTTGAAAGAAAAAATAATTAGGATTTAAAAAGAAAACAAAAAACAAAGCTGAAACATTTAGGACTGGTATAAAATGTCAAGCACACTGTATTCCAGGGCAAATTACTAATGGTTAAATTCTTTTTTCAGACCCACATAAATCAGAGTGGCCTCATAGACTTTAATAGAATCGTGCCAAAATTACACTGGTTTAGTCAGCTCATTTTGGCCTTACATACTTGGCATGTGTCACTGCAGGTCTAATCCAAACTCTATGGAACCTCTTGGGAATCTTTACATTCAGATAATGGGATTTGGATTGAATGGTATAAGTTTAACATGAATCATAATTAGCTCAATTTGGTATTTTTATGGCTCATAATATGCAAGAGAGGCACACGAGCCAGCTGGAGCATTGATCTTGTTGCTTAGGAATGGAAGTGAAACCATTGAGTGTTTCCCTTAGTCCACCTAATTTAAATCAGATGGTACCTAAGTAATTACCAAATCAAAATAATCTTCAGCCCTGACCTTGTATCATGGGCTCTGTCTTCTGGTGCCAGGTCTCTAGTGAAGTGGTTTTCCTCTTCTATTTCTTATGAGTCTTGGCCACTCATAACGCTCATCTCATAATGTTGATGTCATTAATTGCATTAGTATTTAATATTCTACAGGGATAGCATTATCTTGTCTACTATGTTTGCTTACTTCATTATGTTCTGTGCATGTAGTGGACAAAAAGACCCAGAGGTCACAAAGACTGTTTCTGATCTCATTTACACTGGAGATGCATCAACAGAATTTGTTGAGCTTCAATGAAATTATTCTTGGTACATAGTAGTGCAGCACAAGTGCGAGTCTGAGGTCTACTGTTGTTCTGTTAATCTGCTAGAATGACATTGCTTGTGCTGAGGGTAAGAGAGAGCTGTAGTTAACATGTATATAAGTATATTTATATAATGATTCTTTAAAATGGCTGTTCATACTCAAAAGGAAAAAAACATTCTCTCTTCACTGGGGATTTTCTGGAGATATTAGACTGGTGTTAACAGCAGCAAAATTTAGCTGAATGTTTTGCGTGCTTGGAATCAAAATTCCACACAACCAGTACATGCGTCCCATGTTCAAAACCACGAGGTAGTAGAAAATGTCTGTCACCTTCTGTACTGATGAAAGGAAAACAGCTTACTGCCAATTTGTTTGAAGAGAAGAAGCCTTTCTTCTAGTGTTCATCTAGGAAACAAGCAGATGGATGGAAAGGATGCTTTTGTATCAATATCGCATAAGGGGTAATGAAATTGGAAATAGATGAATGATTTATTGTTCTTCCAGCAACACTCTTAAGTATATGGGAAAATTGGCTTTCAGTATTTACAGTAGCTGCTTATATGACATGACTAAAGAAAGCCTGTGAATATGAAAGGTCCCAGATGAATAAGGCCTGAAATGAAAAACTTGTTTCTACAGCAGGCAGGATTGTGTGGCCTTCACATGCCTTACCAGCAATTTGCCAATGTTTACATTTGATCTTTGGTTTTCAGAAGCATTGATTTAGTAAGCTGCAAAAGTCCCTCTTTCCACCTGTCATTTGCACCAATAAAAATTATATTATAACCATCCATTTTTCTAGGTGTCAAGCAGGAAACCATCACCTGGAAAAAGGGGACAAGTGGTGGTGTCAATCCTGTGCAAGGTTCCACATAACTTGCTACACTGAAGAAAATGTGAGATGTGTGTCTTGGATTCAGGACACCCATTTCACCATTTGGAGTAGGAAGAAGTCCTAAGTAGTCAGGAGCAAGTGAGTGTTTGCTAGTGGAGAAGATCTCGATCAGAAGAGCATAGGGAGGCAACAGCTCCTTTTTTGAGTGTTGTCTGGTGTCATCCCCAGTGGAGCTGCCGTGCCTCTGCAAGAACTAGTTAGTACCCCTTTCTGAGTGAATGTCCTAACTACTGGGGTCTCTCTGTTAAGGTGGGTGGCAACCAGTTTCCTAAGACCTTGGTGCCTGTGACTTAGAACAGGAAAGCAGATGAAATCTTGAAATGCTGTTTGGGTCTGGAAACTGGTTTCTAGACCTGATCTGAAGCAGCACCAACCTGCTTGGGTGTTGTTTCTATGGCAGCATGTGTGATGGAGGAACAGCTTTGGTTACAAAAAGCAGATATGCTCTTTGTGAGGCCCTAGCTAGTAAGGAGGTATGCAGTGCAATTTCTTTTCTGGATTAATATTCCTTGGGCAGGCCCTGGGACTGTATCAGTTTCCTAGATCTCTCCAGTTAATGGAATGGTGCCAAATGCAATTGTCTTGCAATGGAACTGCACTTCAGTAATACGAACAAAAAGACACTAATTTACATTTGTGCTAATACCATTAATGTAAATTGGTTATTAGCTATTTATGCTAAAAGGCTGTAATAAAAATCATAAAGGTAGTTTTATTAACTACATTTTGCATTGCTAGAAGGCATGCTATGCAATCAGTTGCAATCAGGCAATATGGCATTTGCTCCACCTAACTAACATATTTATAAACAAATTACTCTCTCTTTTTCTTTACTTTGCATTTTATAACACATTATTGCTATGAAGTTAATGGGACAATGCTTTTGCTATGCTTTTGTAATTCAATTGCAGTTGTATTGTTCTTTATCCTATCATTCTCATGCATATGTAGGAAGGGGTAATTAAAGAAAAATAGCATTTACAAACAATTATATTGCAGAAATATCAAGGATGGAAATGTGTTTCAATCCTTGCTTTCAAATAGGGATGTAGGGAATACTGACTATAGCAGAAAATTGGAGCAGCACATGATTTGCCCTTTTGGTTTGAATCTCATCATGCACCTGTGGGAATATTTTCTAGGTTACATGGGTCAGATTTTCCCTTATGTGGTGCTGTTATACCCATGCTGATGGAAGGAAGTGCCTGTGACCTCCTTGTTTTCTAATACAGTCATTCCAGTGTGCTGCCTTTCTGCAGCACTTGGGTACTGGCTCCCCAAGTCAAGCATGCAGGCAGTTATGGCAAGAGAAAGCAAAGAGGCAAATCTGCTGGAATAAGGAGAAAGTGTGTTGAAAATGGCATGCTCTTGTAGAGAAGTCCAGAAGTCCAGTGTATGCACACAAATAGGTGTGAAGTGACAGAGAAGATTAAGATATTGACTGAGGTTCCAGTCCCAGAATGTCAGTTCATGATGTCACTGAGGCCAGACTCAGGCACAGCTTTCTTCTGGCAACAGAACCATAGACAGCACTGACATCCTGCTCTGGCTCCCTTGGCCAGCAAGATGTCACAAAACCCAACCCAGGAGGGCAATCCAGCTTGACTCAGGTTGGTGCCAAAATCCAGTTGTACCCATCCCAACCAGGTGGCCTGGTGCAGCTGATGGGTTTGTACCCTTGACAACCTTCCCTGTGGCAGGACGATATGCCTGTGTGTGATTCCTGCTTCCTGCCCTGCCCATCACTGCCTCAGGCATTTGGGGCTGAGGCTCTGCTCTGTTTCTCTCCCAGGAGGAGCTGCCTTTGAAAATTTGATGTCAGTTCCTCAGCATGAGAGAAGCTCCAGGATGTTTTGGAGCTGAGGAGCCATTTTGAGCAAACAAAAGGTACTGCAGTGTTGTTTGAGGTTATCAGATGAGCCTGTCTCAGCCACCTGCCCCCTTCAGGGTTAGTGCTTTGGGCATCCAGACCACACCTTCACACTTTCTCATTTGGCTTCACCACCATGCAGATGCAGTTACAGCCAGGCATTCTGGTTCCTCACTTGCTCTTTTGACTGATGCTCCTTTGGGAAGGTAGGATGAGAGAGGTGAGGATGCTTTTCCTTTTCCAGAAATTAAGGGGTTTTAATTCTGACAAGATTGCAATATCCCTGATAGCAACTGTAAATTTGGAAGTTGGTTTCTTATTTCTGTAAAGAATGTATTTTGATGGATGAAAATATCTTCTGTTTAATGAATTCACATATCCAGTGGAATTTCAATCTTTCACATTGGAATAAGAAGTTCACATTAAATTATATTCTTAAATTATAGTGTCATCTAATCCAGCTATGTCTTTTCTCTAATAGGCTGATGTTAGTTATTTTAAGGGAAATAGATAATTTGGAAAGGGGGCATGTAAACCTATTTTTTGTGCAGAAAGGTTTATGAAATCGTGACAACTAATAGATAGCAACTTGCTCTGTGTGTAGGAATACTTTTACCCCATGTACATTGGCATTCTCTGTAAGGATGTATAGGAGACTCTGAGCATATATGTTCCATGACACAAAATAGTCTGGTGTCCTTTTATTCTGGTAAGAAAGATCAGTAGACTGTTCTTGGGGTAAATTGGTATCAGAGGCTCTTCAGCTGTCTGCATTCAGTGACCCTACTGTAGATTGTTTTTTGAGGGTTTATATTGTTAGCAGTGAAGGGAGTGCCATGCTCTCTTCTGGCTACTTGCTTGGGAGTCAGCCCTGGTGGCTCTGGCTGCAGGGTAAAGCATGAAAAACAAGTTAATGATTGACCCATTGTCCTTGTTTTTCACTCTCAGGACTACAGACATAGAAATGATAACATCTGTTTTTTCAAAAACTTCTTATAACTAATAGAATGTTTTTACAACTCATGTTGAAAACAACAGACATGGTAGGTCAAGGAATGAGTGATTTGCTGTCTCTTTTTAATGAGCATTCTTTAAAGAAGGAGAGATCAGATACTGCTAGGGAGGATCATGCAGCATTCAGAAAACTTTGTGAATCAACCACAATAGGCTGGGACTGCCATTTTTGTATGGCTTTTCAAGTTCACAGAAAGGTTACATGGCTACCAAGATGAAAAGCACTCATCTGTTTTTTTTTTTTTTTTTCTACCACAGCTTTTTCCCATTACTAAAGATGAGGGTTGTGATGAATCATGTCTTCAGATGAACATCAAACACAAGTCCATAGTCTTCAGTGAGCATTAAATATAGATGCGAATATAAATAGAGAAGAGGAGGTTATTATGTAGGAAGAAGGAGGATAATAGCTAGGCACAAGTCAGATATTTAACATGTGCTTTCTGTTCTCTAGGTATCCTACATTCTTTTATTTGGGGAGAAGAGGACAATGGGTTAGCACGACCCTGTTGTAGACTGCAGGCTTTCTGCAGAAAATTAGGATGAATAGTTACTATTATCTATGAAGCAATTGTGATTCTGTTCTATCTCTGTAAATATCAAAATGGATATTTCATCCTGCTTTGTACTTACATGTCTTCATCTCATAGTATTTTTTGTCATGACACAGAGGAATCCCAGGGTTTAAATTTTCCTCATTCATCAAGGGGCCTGTTTGCAGAGAGCCTGCAATTGAACCTGTTTTTACCATCCTCATCTCTGTTCAAGACCTCCAGGCTCTGCTCTTCCCTTCAATCCCAGTGTGAGCAGCTACAAGCAGTGCTCTGCTTTTCCTCATTGGACACACAGTACAAGCAGGTCATGTTTCTGATGCAGATTTGTTTAATCATGTCTGTTTAGGATGTTGCCACTACAATGCAGCTTTTGGCATGCAGGGCTACTCCTGGCTGTGCCTTATTTGAAGCTGTCTCCAAAGGCCTCAGTGCTCAGCTCATGTATTGGACTCCAATACTAATATCACAACCAAATTCTCCCTCTTTTACATCCAAAAGATTCTGGATATAAATGCTGATATCACTGCTTTGGCTGTGATATCCAACTATTACCATTCTCAACTGTCTGTCTTACTGCAGACAGACAACAGACTGGAAATGGGATGGACTATTGATCCTGTATATCAGGTTTAGGGTAGAACCTGGGAAATGTGTTACAGATGGTAAATGAAGAGCTGAAGTGTGCAGGAAACCATTTCAACTAGGCTAAGCTCAAGTTTATCACCAGCCAACTTTCTCTTGGTAAGATGGAAGGTAAAACTAAGGAGTCACCCAATCACTCTTGGAATCTGATGGATCTTAGTGCATTTAAATGCATATCAAATCACTGTTATTTGTTTCATGTGACATTTCAGTTGTCCTTTTCTTCTATTGAGAAAATAACAAACAACTTTGTTCATGAAATTATCCATGTTAGTCCCCTTTTCGCCAAACTATTGACCCAAACTCCTTGACCCCAAATTATTTTGCACTGAAATAGCAACACATTTGTACTTTTTGAGGACGGAGTTTGGACACTTTTTCTTGTGATTTTGTGGAGTTCTGACAGTACAAAGTTTTAAAGACTTGGTTCATCTAGTTAGTCAAAGTTAGAAACTTAACACTGAGATATAATGTAACAGTCTTCAATGATTAAAAGTGTATTTTGTAACTCTTTGTTGTCAGAAAGCATTTTCTAAGCTATTTAACACTTCAGAAAGAGAATCAAAAGTCATCGTTCAAATGCAGCCCCTTTAATTTAGTTTTCCAAAGATAAAAGCAGTCCTCTAGAAAGTGTATGAAGATCTGTCTAGCAGAAAAAAGTATGAAGATCTGTCTAGCAGAAAAAAGTCATACTGACTTTTCATATACATGTCTTCAGTGGATGACTTCAATGATGTTGTGGGGTTGGGTTTCTTTCTTTTTACTTACAGAATTTTTCCTCCTAAGTTGCAAGGACACAACTACTAAGTATTTATTGATACTTATGGGTACTTAAAAATACCGAAAGAAGTGGCTAGGGAGACAAATGTAGCATTTGGCTACACTTTTTTTCTCTCTGGGAATTTTTCTGAGAGGTATTGGGGGGTGGCTGAGCTCTCTCTTGCCCTGGGCTTTGGAGGACGGTGGTCAGGCTGCAGTCTGGGAAGAGGAGTTGGCAGTCACAACCAGGAGCTTCCTTTCTTCTGCATCTGCATGCCTGCCCTGCTGGACATCCCGTGGTTCTGGCTTTGGCCATGGAGCTACTGATACATCTTATCCCTTATCACAAACCCAGGGTTTAGGAACCAAAGTCTCTCTCCCATCCCTTCCCATCGGGGCAGTGGGTTTGCCTGTCCCAGGGGTTTTTAGACCCAAAGCCTCTCTCCCACCTGTCCCCGTCCAGGCCCTGCCGCCATTCCCGTGTGTTGCCTGAGCCGCCCCTCAGCGCCCCCTGCAGCCGCGGGGGAATCACCGCACCCGCCCTGCCCGGCCAGGAGCCAGCAGCGCCCCTGCTGGCAGCGCCCGGTACTGCACTATGGGGAAAGTGCTCGGGCCCAGAGGAGTCCCTGGGCTCCTGCTCTGGTGTGGTTAATGCTGCGGTTCTTGTTGTTTGTTTACTTTGTTGCACACTAGTAAATAACTGCTTTCCTAACCTTTATCTTTCCCTGAGAGCCCCTTAATTTCAAAATCATAATAATTCGGAGGGAAGGGGTTTGAATTTTCCATTCCAAGGAAAGTTCCTGCCTTCCTTAGCAGACATCCATCTTTCAAACCAAGACAGCTGGAGATCAGAAGAGCCCTTAATGATTGTGTTTAATTGTTACTCATCAACACCACTGCACCATCTGTCCTGAAGTGGTAATTTTCTGTGATAGCTGTATAATACCACAACAGCAGTTCTCTTCAAATATCAGGATATTGAATTAATCATGAAGGGCTTTTCATTAGCACTGGGAAATACTGCCCCAATTTAAAAGACTTATCAAAATACCTGGTCAAGGATAATTTCAACTTTTCAAGGAAGTTAATGCATATGATAAACTCAGCAAGGCTGCTGTGCCCTATGCTGGTCCTGGCCCCTCTGGTTCTAATCTTTCCTTGGAAGTTCTTGCTTTAAACTGCTTATTTTCTCCTGCTTAAAGTAGGACATAGTATTTTCTTCAGACTCTTTACTTATCTTTAATTACTTCAGAAAATCTGTCACTGAAAAGACATGCTTGTAGGGTTTTGAGGTTTCTCTGCTGAACTGTAGAGGAATACAGAGTCCAGGCAAAAAATCTGGCAGTTATCTTCAATGCTTGCCAAAAGCAAGCTCAGTGAAGGTTTTGCAGACAAAGAAAAGCAGGTAGGAGAGCTGGTAACTCCATGGAGAAAAGGGTTATTTCAGCACACTGTGAGCAGGTACAAATAGAGCACAGTCCTTGCAAGTATGCAACCATTCAAGGTATGTGGAAGTCAAGCATGCACAATCTGGGAAACTTCTCTGAAGCAGAATGTTTGTTTCTGATTTGACTTAAAGAAGGTATGTGTAACTATCAACATAGTATAATTCTGGCATCTATAGGGTTTCACTACCTGTGAAATATGCAAAAACTTGGAAGTCTGGAAAGACCCTCAAGGGCACTCCATGCCTATCTCCTTTGATTGTGACTGAACGGGTTACTTTTGTTACCATCCCTGTGCACAAAGTTTTACAGGCCTCCTTGCAGGTAGGTGGCTCCAGGGCTTCATTACACTTGCCCCTGGGGAGCTGCTCATGATGTCCAGCTTGTATCTAGCTACCTTTGTATTTAGCTATAGCTGCAGTAGGCCCACGTGGTCTGGTCTGTTCCACCATGGCCACTGGGACAGCTTTCCTCTTTGCTGGAACCTTTTATGTATTTGTAGTTGAATTCCCTGCAAACACATTCTTGATCAGTGCTTTGCAGATAACATTCTCTACAAGTGTGGATTTCAGAAAAATCTTGGACAGCAACAGCTGTCTAAACTCTTCCAGCTGCTGCTAATAAATGTCCTACTCTTGGCTTTGAGCTGTCTGATGGCACATGCTGTGTAATGTCAGGAAAGGAAAGTCCCTTTGGCACGGAGCCTGTCTTTTCCTTGCATGGATGAGAAGGACTATCCTGTCTGGACTGCTGTAATCATGCTCAGTGTGGCTCTTTGTACTGCTACCCAACCAGCAGTCTATGCAAGCCTGCAATTGTTCTCTTACTCATTACCTGAACACACAGTTGCTAATCCCGTCCAAAATGCCTGTTTATGGTCTAGATATCACTCCCTGTTGCACATGACAGATACTATTGAGAGTCAGCTATTGGTATTTTGAGTTCCAGTTTCCCAGGAGTTGAAATATATCCTTTTCCCATTCTTGCCTTATCTTTTCTTTCATGTTGTGGGAGATGTGACAATATTTTCTGCACACAGCCAGAAAAAATCAGCAGTGTTACAGAGTGTGCTGAGAGCAGTTAGGACACCTTGTGAGCACTTACAAGCACCAGGATGAAGTCTTAGCATCACCAATACACAAATGACCTTATTACAATTATTCCTTCTTTAAATACCTAATTTTTAACTGCTTCTTTCTTCCATAGCTGAAATTTCTTACACTAACAGTATGAGCCAATTGCTTCCACCCTGCTGATGAGACCAGGAGATGAACCCAGGATTAACTTCATGGGCAGTGGGATCACAGGCCTACTGACAGGTTTAGCAACAATATTTGTGTTATATGTGGGGAAGATCCTGGAATAAAAAGTGTGTCTGGATGCATCCCAACTACCTTATCCTTAAAGCCACTAAGAATGAAGAGTGACTTCACACTTCTGCCTTAGCCTTTTCAGATTCACTGTCTGTTGTCTTCAAGAAAAAGGATCTTGAGCTCTTACAGACTGTAATAAATATTTGGAGATTTAAAACCATACCAAGTCAGTACCTATAGAATTATAATGTCAATGACACTTAATAAAAGTAGGATTTCATGTATGGCCTTATTCATTTCAGCACGTAATGCTAAATAGAAAAAATTACTCTGTAGATCCTTCCCTGAAAGATGCTTGGTTTCCAGTTGCTGAGGAAGATATAATAGAGACCTTGGGATATGAGCACATGATGCTCTCCTCGCCTTCAAGAGGCCTGTTCCCAATGCCTTACTGAAAATACTTTCAAACATGTGCAACAACAGAAATATGCATTCCATGCCTAAGTCCTGTTCCTGCAACGCTACCAGTGAATGTGAATGACTTCTGATCTTCCTGTGTCAGGAGCACCAAATGGGCACTCCTTAACCCACACCTTGTTTTGCTTTAGGGAGCAGGACTGTGAGGGTGCATATTTCCTGTGTCTCTGCCCCTGGGTACAGCTTCCTCTGCATCTGTGAAGCTGTGTGGGAAATATTATAAAAAGTCTGTTTATTTCTTGTTTTTACCAGCCTGACAAGCTCCATGTAGACTTATAGTGCATCATAGAGAAAAAAAATAGTAAGGAATTTGCATGGGTTTTGGTGTGACTTTTTGACTTCTGCTTCATATTAGCGAGAAATGTCTCTGGAATTGGTTCTTGAAGGAACAAAAAACTTGTGTCTTGGTCTAAGAAGTTAAGACAGGGTGAGGAAGAGGAGAAAATGTGAATATTTCCAGAGTCCCTATCTATGTGTCTGATGTGAGTCACTAAGACCTTTTGCTGATTCTCTACCAGTGGAGGTCATGGGAAGGGAATGAGAACAGAAAAACAAAAATGGAAGTAAAAATTCTGGATTTTTCTTTTTAAAAATTATTTTTCTTTTATTTTCCCCCATGCATTAATACACATTCATCACTGATATTGGAGCTGCTGTGCTCTGGAACAGATATAGATTTATTCAACCTCTTCCCTAGCATTTCTCATCCTACAGGATAATACACAATACTCTGTGGAGCAAGGAAACTTGGAAGTGGGTGTGCTGGCTGGGTGGCCTTTCTAGTACAGAGTAAAGCAGGGGGAAGACAAAGAACCAAGGACAATGTGGAAGGAGAAGGCATGAGTCAGAGACAAGCCCAGACCTAAAATATGACTGCAACTAGTGCAAGCCACTTGATGGAGTCTGAGTCTTAACTTAGGCATGGCTACCAATGACCATACAGGGCACTACTGGCCTGTTATTTTGGGGTTTTTTTTCAACTGCAGTAATTTTTTCTTTCTTTGTGGATGCAAGGAAATACACAATTTTGCCTGACTGATAATATCACTGCTGGGATATATTCTGAACATTTAAAGAATGACTCTGTGCAATAGGGATCAGAATATTCTTCATCTTGACTGCTGCTGTGTTCTTGATCTCTTAATATTCATTCTTTATGAGTGTCAATGAAGAATGGGCCTGGTGCCCAGTGAATCTACATGGCCAATCTGGCATACAATGCAATGCACTGAAGTGACATTTTTATCTTTCAAAGTGTACTTCATTTTTGCTGGAGACATAATAACAAAACATCCCCAAATTATATAATTTCTAACACTTGCCCTGAAAGTTCCAGTTTACTGAGGCTCGTGCAATATTTTTTTCTGCACTGCAGCTCACATTGTCAGCCCTAAAGTTTGAGTTTTAAGAAGCAGAATGTTAAGAAACATAGTCATACTTTGATCTGTTCTTCAGCTAATGTGAAATGGAGCTTCCAGTGGAGACTCTTTTGTCTGACCTCAGATTCACTCACTACCCAATTCAACTTTAAAAGGTGGTATAGCTCTTGTTAATTTGTCAGGTAACTGGGATAAGATTTGTGGTTGTAATCACATTTGAGGAGTCATGGTAATATATTCTGCAAATGCTCAGGGGCTTAAATATAATTTTTCTTTTCAGTGAAGCTATTCAGGTATTTGAAGTTCAACAGAATCTGATGAGTTTTCCAGACCTAGATCCTAATTAGCATCTGAATTTGGTACAGTTCAAATAATTCTAGAAATGGTAAGCAAAAAGCATCTGTGTATCATGTTCTAAATGAGAATACACCTTTAAGTTTTCTCTGTCTAGCAGAATTCTGTGATACAAAACAGTCACATTTGTCTTTACTAGCATTCTCCATGACATCTTAATGAAAATTAAGAGATGCATGTTTCCTGTGCCAGCACTACCCTGGCATTTATTAACTGGCTGAGCTGAAAACTAGCCTTAGATAGAAATAATGAAAACATGAATCCAATGTGACTTGATGATCTCTATAGTTAATAGTCTCATTAGTGATGTAACTGTTTTAAATGATGGCAGAATAACTCAATATGCACATTAATTTAACACATTTATAGAATATTAATTATCCAAATGCTGAAATAAATTAGTCCTTTAAATAATTCCAGAGAAGTCACATCGTGCCAGAAATAAAATTGATCCATATTATTCTTGGTATGATTGCTATGGCTAAATTAATGCTGGTTTACTATTTAAATATCCAGTGAAAGCCCAGAAAGACTTCCCATACAATCAGAAAACCATGAAATTCTTTTTAGAGTTGTGGAGCTGGATGGCCTCAAGAGGTTGTAAAACCCATTTCTTGCTGAACTCAGAAACCAGCTATGCCCAGGTTATTCCTGGCAGATGTTTGTCTAATCTTGAATGACAGAGATTCTGCAACCTTTCACAGCAATCTATTCCCCTGCTTGACATCTGTAGTGTACATAAATCAGATGACATTCCGAGATGCTGAAAGGAAGCCAGATGCTTGCCTCTTCTGACAATCAAAATATATTATTTAGATAATTGTATGATTTGGGTATTTGTGACCTTGATTTTTATTTGTTGCACGTTTGCAGGTCTATTTGCTAATCAGATACATTGAGATAAAACTAAAATCAGATTGTCTAGAATTACAGTCTGGATAACAATGTTATTGTACTAATATAGAAGAGGGTTGTTCTGTATTCTAGCTTCTTGTTAGGTAGGTATGTGCTGGGTCTTGTGTGAATGCCTTTTACACAACACTGCTGACATTGCTGAAGAACCCTCACCCCGAAAAAAAACCCTTTATCCAGCTAAAAATGAAGATTCAGAGGTCTGAATTTATCTTAATTCCATAGTTGGAACAAGTTAATCTTCTCAGTACCCATTGGGGAACTACTATTGTGGTGCTTTACTGCTATCAATGTTTTATACAGAATTGCCTTAACTGTCACAAATATCGAAAGAGTGCCTAAATGATTGTCAGACTCCTCAAGTAGCATTGATTTTACTGCTGCAATATTCAGATGATGAGGTAATTGCATCTTATCAGCTTATTGAAAAAGTCTCACGAAGCAGTCAATGGTCATGGACTTACCTAGCTTCCTCACTTCTCCTTGTTTCTGTTCTGGATTTTTTTTTATTATTATTTTTTTTTTAATCCATTGCATCTGAGTTCTGGAAGGTGGGATAGAGGTCACAATGTTGTTCTGTGTCCACAAATATCAGAAAGTAACCACTATTGCTTCCTGTTCTGGGAAAGGTGTCAGTCTGGGGTGAGATGCTGACAAATGTGGGTCATCCATGGTGCTCACCATGCCAGGCAGAGGAAGACAACAGGAGTTTAACTCTGGAGAGAACTTGCACACACAGGCCCTTGCACTCTGCACACATGTGAAGTGATGTGGTACCTGCCTGAGGTATTTATGCTGATGGGCTTTGCAAGGAGGATGGGAGTTCTGGTAGTTGCATCTGGTGTGAAAACAGAGGTTTCTCTGTGTTATGAAACTGCTCTGTCTTCTGGTGCTTGTCTTGGCAGAAATGTTATTAAAGGACAAATTGCCCATGCTGATGCACAGTGCTCACAGCCATTCGATGGCACCCACAGCACTGCGCTGCCCACAATCTGTTAGACCCTCACCCCAATCTGAGCTGCATATTCACAACAATCTCCTGTATTTTTGGCAATCACCAATCTATCACCAACTGCTAGAAACTTTAATCTGATTACAACAATAAAACTGTTTTCTATCTCT
Organism: Erithacus rubecula; assembly: GCF_903797595.1. Taxonomy (NCBI): domain Eukaryota; kingdom Metazoa; phylum Chordata; class Aves; order Passeriformes; family Muscicapidae; genus Erithacus; species Erithacus rubecula. The sequence continues at coordinate 11,549,672 of NC_136661.1, forward strand.
GGCGCCTGACTCAGGTTTCAGAGCAAAGTAAAAAGTATGACATCATCCCTGCTTGCATCTGTGTTGGGTAGCTAATGAAATTACGTGAAGGGTTTGAAGACCATTAAAGTCAATGTTGATCCTTATTATTATTAAGAGCACTTTCCAATTTACTGCACCACAGGGCAAGCTTGAAAGAATCATTTTTCAAAGATGTGTGCATTGCACTGGATTGCAGCAAAGAGCCCTGCTGGTAGTAGAGGATGCCGGCAAATGAGAGAATCAATTGTAAAATTAATTGGGTAAAAGTCTGCATAGCTCCTTTCCTGCACAGATCCACACCTCCCATTATTTGGTGATAATAGGCAGAATAGTGACCTTGGCAAAAAAAAAAGCCCCAGGTTAGCTTTTGTGTCTGAGGAGTTGGTGGGTTGCAGAAATTCCTTCTTGCAGCCTGCTGTGGCTCTGGGACTGCATTAGGCATGGCTGAGCTCTGTGCAGGTGCACAAATGCTTGCCATTACTCCCACCACAAGCCTGTGAGTCCTCCCTTTACCTGCTCCAGCAAATTGGTTGTGATTTTTTTCTTCCAAAAATTGATATTGACATTTTGAGGCTCAGACCAAAGAGACTTAGATGCTTGATGTCTACTCACATGAAATGCCTCTGACCCTAAGTACTTTCACTTCTGTAGCTTCCTGGGCGTCTCTATTTTATGTGAAGGTGAATTCAAGCTGAATATTATAAATACCGATACTACCAAAAACCTGATATATTTTGTGTCAAAGTCTTTGTTCTCTTAAATGACTTAAACGTATTGCAAAAAAAATGACCTAAGGCACTCTCTAGAATATTTTGCTATCTGAATATTTATTGCATTTCATTACATTGTTTCTTCTGTCCACCAGATAAAGGAATGTTTTACTCCTTTTGATGGTGTAGATTTTTCATAAGCAGATAAATTTTTTATGAACAAGTAAAACAGCTCTTTATATTTTAGAATTTTGAAAAGTGGAAAGAAGAAGTCTTTGCATTGGTTATGGTATGAACAGGATGAGTCTCTAGGGAGTCCTGGATTTTGCTTAGGAGCTGGCATCCCTAGTCAGGCTCAAGTTGTACAAAAGGGTTTGTGCTGGCTGTGCATTGGTGGCACCGGGATGGGAGGGCATACAAGGAGATTTTTCCTCCTTTGTGAGTTGATGGGACCAATTGGAGTCTGGTTTAGTTATTGACGGCCTGAGAAACCAATTAGGAGAATTCAGTCTGGCTCCATGAGTTCACATTTTTAAGCAAGTAAAGCCCGTGAAAGCTTTATTTCGTTTCCAGCCTTTCACAAGGTGACACGGTCCAGCCCGGGCCCTTTCCCTGCGGCCTGGCTGGGCAGGGCTGGGCTCGGGAGGCCGCCGGGCCCCGTTTGCAGCCGGGGCACTGACAGCCAGGGAGGAGAGGCCTTTGCCAAGATCCTGGTGCCCGCTCTCTGCAGCGTGGCCACGGCTCGGCACAGCCCTGCCCTGGCACCGGCTCGGCACAGCCCTGCCCTGGCACCGGCTCGGCACAACCTGCCCTGGCACCAGCTCAGCATAGCCCTGCTCTGTCACCGACTCGGCACAGCCCTGCCCTGTAACCGGCTCGGCACAGCCCTGGCACCGGCTCGGAGCAGCCCTGCCCTGGCACCGGCTCGGCACAACCTGCCCTGGCACCGGCTCGGCACAGCCCTGCCCTGTCACCGGCTCGGCACAGCCCTGCCCTGTCACCGGCTCGGCACAACCTGCCCTGTCACCGACTCGGCACAGCCCTGCCCTGTCACCGGCTCGGCACAGCCCTGCCCTGTCACCGGCTCGGCACAACCTGCCCTGGCACCGGCTCGGCACAACCTGCCCTGGCACCGGCTCGGCACAGCCCTGCCCTGGCACCGGCTCGGCACAGCCCTGCCCTGTCACCGGCTCGGCACAGCCCTGCCCTGGCACAGGCTCGGCACAGCCCTGCCCTGGCACCGGCTCGGCACAGCCCTGGCACCGGCTGGGCACAGCCTGGGGTGGCCGGGCCTGGGGGAGGCAGCGGGGCCCCGTTCTGGCACACCCTCCACACCCTGGCCCGCTGGGCAGGGCAGAGGCAGAGAAGCGCCGAGGGCAGCCCTCACCCAGCTCCCGGCGCGGCCGAGTGTCCTGGGGTCCGGCACCGCTCCAGCACGGCCGCAGCCTCTGATCCTCTGTGTGAGACTGAAACCCTTCCAACGCTCAGGGAAGACTCGCAGACCTTCAGCCCTCCCTCGAGTGAGAGGGAAAAGAAGAGAGGATACACCAAAGTCAGTGAAGCAGGAGCCAAGTTCCACATGGAAGGAGAAGGAGGAGACACCATGAATTTAGACTGAAAATCCTTTTATGAGCTATAGGGATGGACTGTACTACACTAAAAATTCCTATAAACCATGGAAAAATGACATGGAGGGATTGAAGTGTTCGACTTAATAGGTCATTAAGTAAAGGCACGTGTGTTGAGGATCCTTTGCCCTGAGTGAAAAAGGGAATCTCTGTTCCTGGGGAAGAAGTATGAACAGAAGAAAGAGAGATGAAGAGAACTTTTACTTTTGAACAGCTCATTCTTAAAAGTAAAAACCCAATGAGTTCAACATGGCCCATAAAAACAATTTTGGGAGAGCTATGAATATAAGAAGAGTTTGTGGAAAGTGAAGCCACAAAAGAACTGGTTTTTTCCTTGTTGTGGAAAAGATCCCTATAGCCAAACAAGATCCTCGTCTCCCTAAAGTGAACTGAAAAAGATTATTTAAGTTGGCAACTGACTGAACTGTTTCTGTATGTGTTGTTAAAAAGGCAAAGAAGGTGTGGGAGGGGGGAAAAGGAGGTGGTCTGAAGATTTTATTCTGAATTTAGTATTTCTTTATGTTGTTAATAAAGTTTTCCTTTATACCCTTTAAGTTTTAAGCCTGCCTTGCTTTTGCTTGTAATTCTGTCTCACAGAAAAAAAAAAAAAAGAGTATATTAAAATTGGCAAATCTAAATTACTACAGGGTTTTACAGGCAATGATGAATATAGAAACTGCTCAAGTCACATGTGAGCTTTCAAAACCAGCCTAGGAAGGTGGCTTAAAAACTTGAGCAAGCACACAAAGGTTTCTTTAGCTCAAGAGCTGTCAGGCAGATAGAGGTGGGGAAGGATGCAGATGCCTTCTCTGCAGGAGTTTTTAGGGTGGGTCTGCCCAGCAGTGTGACTGTTCTAGGGCCCAAAATGCATGCTGTGTTATACAGTGCTGGCAGCAGGACTGCAGTCATCTTTGTTCCTCCATTAAGTTTACTGTATAGTTTGCTACCCCAGCAGAGAGGAACAACCAGGAGCAGACTAGATACACCCCTACCATATCGTGGACTTGTTGCTTCATTTCCTCAAGGAATGATGAAAAAGCAGAGCAAAGCTGCATTACATCTTTTGTACATGATAATTTTATTCATATGAAGGCATTTCCCAAGTTCAGTGAGAGGAAAACTGGGGGAGAAATCTCAAAGATGCTGTCCTGCTAGCCTGGTCATCACACTAATGTGAGCTTCTCTAAGAATCTTTGCAGCTCTGCCAGGCATGTTCTGAAGAGGAATCATCCCTGGCACATACACGCTCATAAACTGCTGATACACTGCTGCAGGTCTGAGGTAAGCACACAGGACCACTGGAACTTGGAGAAAAACCTTTTATTTCACTCTACCAACTGCTTATTGGTGGAGCTGAAATGCCCATCCATGCATTCCTTTCCTGCCTCCTCATGCATTTATGAGGAGAGGGGAGACATATCCACAGGAATCCTCATGAAGATTATTTCTGCTTTTCAGTTTTGCACTGCCTTGTCCCACCAGGCTCATAAAACCTTTGTAATGGTCCATACTGTCTAAGGAGTGGCTGGGGAAATGTTGTCCTCCCTAGGGAAATAATGGTGCCCAGTTTTCCAGAGAGGCCTTTTACAATAGTGGAAATAGGATAATCAGAATAAATGTGTCATTTGAATATCTTCTAAGCGCTCTCCTATAAAATTGTTATTTTATTTGAAAGATGTATAGCACCAGCCTTAGCACAACAAAGCAGCATCAATTAATACTGGCCAGATAAGGAACTGCATAAAGAGATTGCACAAGGAGAGACGGCCCTGAATAAAGAGAATGGAACTACCAAGAGGTCTGCCTCTCATGGAAAAAAAGTCTGCCTTCTGCAGGCGTCACAACCTCACAGTTGCTAAATACAAAAGGAGGAAGGATAGAGACAAAGATTTAAAATAATATGTGCTGCCCCTCAAGAGTATTTTTGCTGTCTGTAACATCCTTCCTAAATGTGAATTTGTATGGAGAAGACACTTGCTTATGATAGGTTTTCTTACCAGGTACTTGTCATACCGGAGCATGGAGGTTCTGTCCTGGGGACAGGTGGGTGTAACTCCTAAAGCAGTCAGAGTCAGCAAGGTCAAAAGCAATGAGGTATACTTTCCCAGCTAGAAGCTGTAGATTTTATTTTTTCTTTAATTCTGGAATTCCACTATGGAGATAGTAAATATTATGTCTGCATTAATATTAGAACCAATGTTCTGAAAATCAGGATGTTCAGTGAAATGATGCACTATACAATGTATTCTCCAGCCTTTTGCACCACCATTGAAGACTTCCATGTATTTTGTTCCCTCATTTTCATACATCTTATGTTGCCCATCAGTGTGCTGTCAAACACTGTTGTGTTTGCTGTTCCCAACCAGTAGGAGCTAGTGGTGTTCTGCTTGGAGGCAAAGATCAGACTACAAGCATTTGTAGTGCCTGAACCTTGTCTCTTTGATATTGGAAAGTTCTCTTTGAAAGCTGCAAAAGCTAATATTCCCATTTTAGGCAAATGTCTGCTGAGGTACTGGTCTGCTTGCCCATATACCAGGACTTCAGTTGTGCCTACAATTCTAGAGGGAAGCCAGTCACTCAACTAAGAAATCAAGAATATCTATTCAGAAAAAAACCCCATTCTTTCTCTTAAAATAAAAGAAAAATCCATAATCCAAAGCGAGGTCCTTAGTTTAGAGAAAGCACTTATCACTGTAATGAAATAATGAATATGTCTCCAGAGCTGTAGCATACAACAGTTGCCTGAAAACTTGGGCAAATTTCTGACAAGCCTGACTAAAGTCCCTAGAGGCAAGCACTACAAGAAAGTAATTACAAGAACAGTAGGTGCTAGCTTAAAGCCCACGCAAATATAGCATGATAGCTGTCTTTTTAGACTTTGACTGTGGAGGGACCCTTGAATCCCACAACAGTGTTAGGCAAAGCTTGTGGCTATACTTCCTGGTGGAAAAGATCTTTCTGGGTGGTACAGGAAGGTAAGGGGCTTGGTGATTCCATTTTGGTGATTCCTCTTCTCACCTTCCCTAAATAGGGAAGAATGGAAGAACTTACCTGTTTGTTTGGTAGCCTCCTCAAGTGAGCAGCTGCAGCATCTTGCTTTCCTCTTGCCAAGACACTACTTTTGTCAATGGCAAAAATCCCAATCAAAGATCCAGCAGAGGTTAGGTGAAGTAGCTGAAAGGTCTTAGCTTAGAACTGTCTTTCTCTGTCAGTTGTACATCTTGTGTTCGGTGAAGATCAATGGATCAAACATCCCAACACAGTCTTAGGGACAGCAGCCTTCATTGTGCATATAACAAAAAATTAAAACTGTTGATTAAAACTTATGAGTTTACTCCAGAGTCAGGCTTCTTGGACAGGGATATGTAGATTACACAACCTGGTGCAGAATTAACTTGTGCATCTACCCCAGCTGCTGCTCTCTATAGCTGCCACTGTTGGCTGTGATATCCAGCAGAAATATTTAGGAAATTGCTTTAAAACTGCATCTACAGCAGGAAACAGCCTCCCAAAAGTCATTGTGGAGTCTCCAAAGGAGCTCATGAATATTACCTTTAGCAGACCCTGTTAACAACCTGTATTTTAGAGTCTAGAGGCTCTGCTCCCAGAAGACTTTGAGATAGGAGTCACTGTGATGGTGTCTTCTTGTTTGAGGCTTGAACAGAAAGGTACAGTCTGTGATTCAATCATTTTTGATAGTCAGCAATTTGATGTTAGCTAAGAAGCAACCTGCTATTTTATCTTCTTCCCTCCCTCTTTCCTCTCATGTGTGTTCAACTACCCGTCCACCTACCTATCACTAATAATAAATTCAATACCAGGCCCCATGCTAGGTGACAAGATTTCACTGATGTGGGTTTGTTTCAAAGAGCTTGTTCAATCAACCTCTATCAGGATCTGCTTTTTTTCCATTGCCAGCTGGCCCCTTTTCAAAATGCAAGAAATTTTCCTTCCCACATCATTGTTGTGCCTTAGTTGAGTGGGACAAGAAAAGATGAAAAAACAAAAGTATATTTCATAGAAATGCATGGATATACATTGGAATGGAAAACACAATTCCTTCCCCTGGACAGATGCAGTTTGCATTTCAAAGTTTTGGAGTAAGGTTCCTCCTTCATGTCCATCAACTTGTGGGTTGTAGAACTATGCTTCAATCATAGTCCAACGAGGTGCAAATTTTGTCACAAGTTAAATAAAAGAGCTTCTACTAATTTACAAGCTGAACTGTGATATATTTCACTGGCTTACCATATTTTAATATCACTTTGGAATAATTTACTGCCTATATATTGGGTGTTATAGCTATACAAAACCATATTGTTGGCTGTTAACTTACAAAAAACAGAAGAGTGAGAAAACATTCTGATTTCTTATCAGTATAAGAAAAGATTAAAAAAAAAAAACCCAAACCACATTGGATAATAGCTTTCTGAATAGAAGTGGATGAGTTTGCCAGAAGGGAGTCCTAGGCACTGATCCTAGCCTCTCTTAGAGGCTGCAGTCAGTGTAGCACATTATTCCCAATTTTGGGAATAATATGCTTTTTAAGAAGCAGTTAATATAGAGCAGATTCTACATTGGTCATATCATGGATCTGGTATAATGCCACTAATGTTAGTGGTGTTGAGTAAGTGTCATTGGTTCACAGTCACTGGGCAGGCACCATCTACAGCCTGGCTCCACATTTGGTAGCACAGTACAGTGAGAGCTGAGGAACTAGTAAAAATCAACATATGGCCAGAACAGGAAGCTGCACTTACACTGGGAAGTGAACTGTGGCTTGTTCAGAAACTGGTTCAGCAAATCTCCTGGGAAACAATTCTTAATAACAAAGGGCTCCATGGAAGCTAGACATATTTTAAAGAGGAAATCTTAAAGGTGCAGGAGCGTCCCTATGTACTGAAAGACAAGACAGTGGACAAAAAGACTGGCCCAGCTGAACAGAGAGCTTTTGAGTGAATTCAGTGAAATAAAGAGAAGTTTTGACCTTTGGAAGTAGGGGTAGGAACTTTGGAAGAGTGTAAGAATGCCGTTTGGTCATGTAGATAGAAATATAGAAAGGTGAAAGCTCAGCTAGAACTCAATCTGATCACTGTTTTGAAATGTAATAAAAAGTGTTTTTAGAAGTACTTCAGCAGCTAAAGGAGGTCCAAAGAAGATCTCCGTCCTTTATTGGACATGGAATGACAAAAAGGCTGAGATCCTTGATGACTTCTTTGCCTCAGTCTTTTACAGAAAAACCTGATATCCTCAAAGCAGTCAGCCCCCTGTTCTGGTAGACAGGGACAGGGAGCAGAAAAGAACACTTGAAATCCAGGAGGAAGCAATTAGTGGCCTTCTATTTCAGTTAGATACTCCCAAACCTCTGGGACCAGATGGGATCCAAGGGTACAGAAGAAAGTGGCAGTAGAGGTTGCCAAGCTGCTCTCCATCATCCATCATCAGCCTGGCTAATCAGGTAACTGGAGATCAGCCAGTGTAATGCTCCTCTACAAGAAGGATCAAAGGAGGATCTGGTACCTACAGCCTGTCAAGCTGACCTTGGTGCTGGGGAAGGTTATGAAAACCATCATCTTGAGTGTCATCACAAGGCATGAACAGGGGAGCCAGGGAGTCATGTCCAGCCAGCATGGGTGTGTGAAAGGCAGGCCCTGCCTGACCAACCTGATCTCCATTTGTAACCAGGTGACCTGCCTGGTGGATGAAGGAAAGGCTGTAGATATTGTCTATCTGGACGTTAGTAAAAGTTTTGATACAGTCTCCTATGGCATTCAGCTGAAAAACTGTCAGATGATGGCTTAGACAGATGCACTGTTCACTGGGAAAAAATTGCCACGGTGGCCAGGTCCACAGAGTGGTTGTGAGTGGAGTTACATCCAGCTGGTGATCAGCCACCAGTGATATTCTCCAGGACTCAGCACTGAGGCCAAATTCTTTTTAATGTCTTTATTGGTGATCTGGATGAAGGAAGTGAGCACACTTTCTTTAAGTCAGGAGGGCTCTGCAGAGGGATCTGTACATTGATGGACTGAGGCCAATGGTGTGGTGTTCAACAAGGCCAATGTTGGGTCCTGCCCTTGGGTCACAACAACCCCAGGCAGTGCCACAGGCTGGGACAGAGTGGCTGGAAAGGACCTGGGGGTGCTGGTGGCAGCAGCTGAACATGAGCCAGGGTGTGCCCAGGGGCCAAGAAGGCCAAGAGGACATCCTGGCTGGATCAGCAATAGTATGGGCAGCAGGAGCAGGGCAGGGATTGTCCCTGTGTGCTCAGCTCTGATGAGGCCACTCCTCAAATCCTGTGTCCAGTTGTTAAGGAAACTTCCCTGCCCAGCCATCCAGGAACCACTCTGTCCATCACTCACACTACCTGAGCTGGGACTGACACCCCACACCCACACAGTCAGATCAGATTTCCTTACCTGCTCAACCCCAGCTTTCTCTTGGCAAAGTCTCAGATGTCCATATCCTTAAAATAATTTAATCATGGTGTAGTAACAAAATAACAGCTTGAGCTGTTATTGAGTTGTGGAGGAACACAGAACAAAGGAACCCATGGGCTTTTATACCCTCACAGTGTAAACGCAGGAAAGTCCAGGTGTCATCAGCTCCTGCCATGTCTCAATGTCCCCTCACCTGGCTGGGCCACAGGTGCCCAGGCCCTTGTTCTGCAGAGTTGGCAGTTCATGGCCTCTTGCCTGGGGCTTTTGCCAGAGCTCAACCCAGAGCTCAACATGCAGCTCCCACTGCAGCTGCACCGTGAGCTACCTGCACTGATGTATTCCCTCAACATTGTTTATATGCACTATGAGAAGCAGGACATGGAAGAGCTGGAGTGTGTCCAGAGAGGGACAATGGAGCTGATGAAGGACCTGGAACACAAGTCCTGTGAGGAGTAGCTGAGGGAGCTGGGGTAGTTTGTCCTGGAGAATAGGAGGCTCAGACGACACCTTATTGCTCTCTACAAGTGCCTGAAAACCATTCTTCACTGGGAGGGTGTTTAAGCATTGGAACAGTCTGCTCAGGGAAGTGTTCAAGAAGTGACTGGGCATGGCACTTAGTGAACATGGTGATCATCAGTCAAAGGCTGGATTCAGTGATCTTGGAGGTCTTTTTCGGCTTCAATGATTGTGTGATTCTTTGGTTCTATTCATTGCCATAATCCTTCTGTGGTAGAGAAACTCTTACCAAAATTTCACAGAGATGCTGAAGAAAAGACTGACCAAGCCTACAATTTTTAAACAATGGAAAATTTGGTTTTGTATTAAATCTGCATTAGGGTGTTTCAGTTTTGAATTTTTTCAGAGATAGCAGAGAAACTTAGCTGAAATAACTCAGAGTTGCATCTTTAGTTTAATCAACTCAAATCTTCAATTTTGAGTTAATTTAATTTTAATATTTTAATTAATCAAATCTTTAGTTTTGTCTTTTTAATGAGAAAGATGTTTGCCCTTTATATCTCTTGGCCAATAAAAAGGTGAGAAAAGCCCCTATAGAAAAACTTGTAGGCATCTTCCTAGCTTTGGCCAAATCTGGAAGTTTTTTTGCAGCCTAAATCAGGGTTACTTCAATATGCTATAGTCAAAGCAGGCACCACTGCAGCAGAAATGTGAAAACTGCCAGCTAATACTCTGCATTGGTCCTTCTGCACCACTGCCCCTTTGTAATACTTGTCTGGTTGTTGGCAAGGCCTGGTTCAATCCCCAGCTGACAGAACAGTGTATGACAGATGATGAAGGAAGTCTAGGTGGAAAAGTGTCCTTCTCCCCTACCTTCTTTCTTTCTCTACAAAAAAAAACCCCACAAAAAAAAACAAAGAGAGGAAGTTGGTTGGTTTGGTTTTTTTTTTTCACCCATCTATTTTCTGCTGTATGCATTTCAAGCCTTTTGAAATCTCAGGCACTTTTTAGCTTTGAATTCAGAGAACTTTTGTCTGAGGTAGTAAAACCACTGACTAGCTAAGCCTGTTATCTAGTGGAAGAGGATTAGTTTTCATTTGATTATGGGAATGACCTTATATAGAACATTTGACAAAGACATGTTTTTCCTGCCATCAGCCGTGTTTTCCACCATTAATCTGCTTAACCACAAGATGAGATTTTATTAACTTGTTTGCTCCTAAGATAAATGAAAAGGATTTTAGACCTTGGTTCTCTTTGAGTTTGTATTAAAATCTTCCATAGAAATTTAGAATGTTGGACAGAATCTCTTTGGTTTAGCCTGAGCAAGCAGAAGGTGGCAACTTTACCCAAAGAAGGGAAAATGACAGTTTCTTACTAGAGTAAAGTGTGCCCGCTGGGCTGATTTCTGACCTCTCCCATTCCAGATTAATCACCCCAGGTCTTCTGATGAGTCTTTTTGAATTTTTATGTGTGTGAAGGAATTTCCTCCCCTCACATTAAAAAATGCAAATTATCTTTCTATCTCAGTTTGTCCTAAATTGCGAGAGTTGGCAACTTCTTATCTGTCTATAATTTCCCAAACTTGGACACTTCAGTGCAGGTGCCCCTGTCTGTGTGGCTCGCTTGCAGCTCATGCATGTCCAAAGGAGCCAGGTGGGACTCCCAGGAATGTGATTAATTTTGTCTTGAAGCACAAGCATAGATTAGGTCAGATGAATCGCAGCCTGAGTCTCTGCCACACTGGTAACTTCAATTATTTGGTTGAAATGTTGGTGTCACCCCACGAAAGTCCTTGGAGGATGTTCACAGTCCTGATGTCCCTGGAGACCCAGGATGTCCCCACCCCCCACTGCCCAGGACAGCATTTCAGGCCTGAGAGGTGCTGGGAGGTGAGGAAGGGATTCCAGCCATCCTCTCTGGTGAGAGCAGGGGCTGGGAACACATGGACTGACACGTGTGCCTGTTAGGAGCTGGGAGAGGGAGGGTGTCACAGCTCATCTTGTGGCCAGGTGCTGCTGTCCTGACAGTACAGGCAATGGCTGAGCTGCAGCAGTGAGAATTCCTCTTTCTCCTGTAGCTAGTGCTACCAGCCTTCCTCAGGGTGGTTGCAGGAGCCTGGATCCAAGACTGTGGCTGTCAGGACAGCCAGAGAAGAGATGCCTGAGCAGCTGCACCTCAGAAGAGCTGCATTTCTGGTACAATACCAGAAAACCTGTAAATACCTAATTTGAAGGAGGAACCTGAATCTCCTTCTGTAGCCCTGTCTATTTAAACTGTTTTTCCATTGCTCCTAACTCTTGTGGAAATGTGGCATAACCTATTACAGCATCTTCAGTTTCACACTGTGCAGAACATTCTCATACCCTTAGCATAAAAGATGACTTAAAAATGTAAGTATATTTTATATCTTCTGTTAATGTCTTATTCTTTCTGCTAATGGAGGATTTTGCAGTGCCCATTTCATCTCCCAAATGTTAACTTTCTAGACAAATTTAGCTATGGTACAAAGGTTTTTAGTTGAGAAGGATTTTTCCTTTTAATTTCTTCCTGTTCTCCCTTTGCAGCAGGAGGTCTCTTCTGTAGTGCACATTGTTCTCTGGAATATTCTCACTCCAGGCTATTGATAACTGTAGACAAAAAAATGACCATTTTCTCAAGGGTTCATTATTGGCAGAGATTTTGAGATTTATTTACTGTGCATTGCTTGAAATGTATTTAGCCAGTTGTTAAGTTTATTTTAAAATTATTTCATGAATTAGCAAGCATTTACCTACTCTGCCTTGACCGTCTGAGGGCAGTGTCCCCTAATACTTGCTGGAAGTTATATGCCTGGTCACTGCAAGCTGTCTGCACTGCACCCATCCTCTAAGCCTGTTATCCAAAACTTAGAGACATCGAAAAGAGCCTTTCCATGCATCTTAACTATGTCTTGGACTTGGATATATTTCACTCACTCTCTGGGCCACAGTGACTATTGCTATATATCTTTATTGGCACTGGATCAATTTTGAGATATTTCACCTGATTCTCCCATCTAGATCTTGATCTAGATAGAACTATGACAGACCTTCAGGTCAGAGTACTTATAGACACCCAACATAAATTATTGGAAAGGGCTTTTTGCATGATGTAGTTTATGCTTGGGTAGAGTGTGACCCTGAGAAGAATATCCAGTTTTAAAGACCTTGAATGATGAAGAATCTACAGCAGTCTTTGATAAATAGTTAAACAGGCAATCAATCTTGCTGTCAGAAAATTCCATCTTATCTTGTTTACTAATATGTTAGTATTAGACTAATAGACAACATATTAGACTAAATATGTTTAATAAAATCACATTTCACTGGATAATGAGTTAGTCAGCATAAGGTGTTCTTCAGTTAGTTTTTTCTTGTCATTAATGCTAATTGTATGTTGTGGAGCACAGCAAACCACCAGACCTTCTTTTGGAGGTTTCTATTAACTACATGCTTTCAAGCATCTCTATCTTTTCCTTTAATTCTATCTCAGTAGGCCTGAAACAAGGCCTTCTGTATGTGGTTGTAACAGGAGTTTTGGGTGGGAAGAAATGAGAAATCCTGTGGAAGGGGCATCAATAAGAAAGGAATATGGGGTTTCTGCAATGGGTGGTAGACACTTCTCAGATTTCCTTCTCTGGACTAAAGGTGCTGAGGGTGGGGATAATGGGAAAACATGGAAGACAACAGAATGGTGGAGGTTTATACCAGTTAAGAAAGAGCCTGACCTTGTGGTCATGCTTTATTCCACCTAGCTGTGGGGAACTGAACAGTGGCATACTTTTGTTTCAACCCACATACATAGGTGATGATGTACAACAAAAGATACATTTATACTGACATGCTTCCTAACACTCTGTGTCTTGCCTGGAGTACATACATGAACAACATACAGTTGCAATTTTTCTTTACGCTATGATGGAATTCTTTGCAATTTGTGATTTATTCTGGAGGAAAATGGCAGATTATATTGATTTTGGGGAGGTTAAAACACAGATAAAGTAATGAGGCTGTTCCCCTTGATCTTTATCTAGCAACAGAGATATTAGGTGTCCAAGTTCTAGATAAATGTCGAATAATCAAAGATAATTTTGGCAGAAAAAGGTTACCACGACCAGCACAGTAATCCCAGCATATTAGGAGTTTGTTCATCACTTTAAAGCATTAAATGTAAGGATTCTTTCTTTCATGATTGGCACTGAGAAAGCTGAATATTGACAGTAGAATACAGAGGTCACTGAAATTCAGACATTCAATTAAACACCAATGTACCAAATGAGTGTTAAAGGTTTTTTAGGCACTAGTAACCAGCTCTGGGCATAAAGGGTGATTCTGAACACACTGAAGAACAATTTTGAAAATGCAAATTTTTCCAGGAAATTTGCTTGCATTTTTGTGTCTGCCATGGTCTCATTCCATTTACAGAGACATGGTGAGATATTTTGCATTACTGGAATGCTGTGGGCAACTACATGCTTTTTGAGGAAAGGTAGGCCAGCAATGCAAGTTGGTGGATCTGCTCTTTATGTGGGAAAGCAACCAGAATTACCCAGCTGTGCCAAGGGGTGGATGAAGAGTGTGTTAAGAGCTTATAGGTGAAAGTTAAGGGGCAAGATAACATGGGTGACACTGCTGTATTTGTTACAGGCATTCTGATCATGAGGAAGAAGGAGGTGAGGCCTTCTACAGACAGCTGGAAACAACTTCACAGTCAAAACCCTTGCTGTTGTGAGGGAATTCAACTACTCTGCTCCAAGAAAGCACAGTGAGGCACACACAGCCCAGGGGGTTCCTGCAGAGCATTGATGGTAACACTTTGGCACAGACAGTGGAGGAGACAACGAGGAGAATTGGGCTGCTGGACCTTGCACTAGCCAACAAAGGACTCATTGGGGATGTGGAGGTTGGGGACAGCCTTGACTGCAGTGACCATGAGGTGTGGAGCTGTCTGGGTCTCCACCTCTGACTGAGATTTATTTCATGTTAGCAGTCTCATCAGCAAGCAGACCTCCCTCCACAATGTCTGTCTTGATTAGCCTTGTGGTTTAGGTATTGTGCTGCCCGATTCAGTGCTCCACAGAGACCCTCTCTCCCAAACCAGACACTGATCTCTCTCTCCCCTTTCCCTCACATTTCCCACTGCAGTGGGATCGAGTAGAGAATTGCAGGCACAAAAGGTGAAGTTAAGGGGATAAAAATAATTTACTGGAAACAGCAATGGGATAAGGAAATGAACAGTAACAGCAGCAATATTAATTACAGAAGTATTACTGAAGAGAGGGTGATTCACATGCAAAAATGATCACCACGGACCCTAAGAAAAGTGAAAAATGATGTACAGCTTTCCCCCTTCCATCGTGTTTTTTTGACTGGAAGCTATACCATTCTTTTCAGAAGGCAGGGAGAATCCCTTTTCCCTGCCCCTGGCAATGATGTGAGGTGGTATCAAATAACATTATGATTGTGGTTGAATCTAGGATGGCTAGTTACTGATGATTTTCCTATCTCATAACTTTTTGTTTTTCCTACCACAGTTCTGATGCTTTTACCATTTGGCCTATTCTCTGGGACATGAGAAGTCAGATGCAGTATTGGCTCAGAAATGGAAAAGTTTTTAACCTTATTACCATGAGTTATGATCCATGCCAGCCATAAAAATGTGAAGATGAAGAAAACCCCAGGTGATGATATCCTTGCAACAGATGATATATGTTTTTTTTCTAAAGAAAGAAAATAAACAGAAAATTAAGGATGGAGCATCTTCCTGAAGGACATTCCGAAACACTTTATACAGAGTATGTGACCTGCACATAGAATAGGATGTGTACAGTGATATAAACCACTGTATTCTTGGGGCTGCACACCATCCTGCAGGTTTTTGCATCATCTAGAAGTGAAAGAGAAGAAGGTGGGAGAACATGTTAGACAGAGACTCTTGGCACAAGAGATGGAAAGCTCAGACACTGTGCTGGAGCGAGATAGCAGTGCAGTCTTTCTTCTGTGACCATCATGGACAGTTTCAAACCAGAAGCTGTGGAATGGAGTAATGAATTTGCCAGGTAGGTTGATGTCTTCACTCCTTGGAGAAAAGGTTAATCATGTTCTGTCCTTGCTGTGAGATGTTCTTGGCAACTTAAGCCATATCCTGGAGAGTGTGGAGGGGAGAAAGTGCAGAGTGGAGCCAGCAGAAAAGTGTGTCACAGGGTTTGGTTTGTACATGCTTAGGAAAGCTGGTCAGTTGCACAGGAAAATATTTGATTGCTGACAAAGAGCATACGATATCATTATGCTTATATGTTTATTTTTGAAGACCTTATCTCCACTTCTCAGTATTTCTTTTATTATGTTTTTTTTCTTCAGATTATAGTGACAATAATCCTTCCCAGACACTGGTATAATGATTGCAGCTTGATTTGTCGCCTATTTATGTGGCAGGTGGGGCTAACTAAGCAGTTATGAAAGAGAACTGCTTTCCTGTTTGGGGTTAGAAGGCAAAACACAATAAACTATTTTTGGTTTTACAGGTCTTCATTTTTATTGCTGTTTATAGACATAGTTGCTCCCCAAAGTAACTTTGGCTTATTTGTGATTTCCTTTTTTTTTTTTTTTGGTACACAATATTTAGTCATTCAATTCTCTGATGTTCCAGCAAATAGGCAGGGATTTTTCAAAATAAGTGTTCTCTTAGACTGTGCATATTTTGCTTTCTGTTCATTTCTGGATCTGTGAAATGGAAAGAGATTTCAGGAGCAGCTCAAATTTATTTTGCAATGACAAATACTTTTGCCATTCTTTTTTTTTTTTCCTCTTTGTGAACCACAGTATTGTTCCCTTAATTTTATTGTCTCAGAGCTGATGTTAAATGTGATTATTTTTAGGGTATGCTTTAATTTTTCAGTATTTATTAAGCATTTTTTCTGCATTATAGAAGTCAACATTTACTGCCAGATGACTGATATTCACCCATGTTACTTAGCTGGAGGATAACTAGATGCTACATGTATTTCATCTGTAGTATCCTAGAAAAACCTTTCTTGTCTCTGTCTCATTCCTCATTTTCATGTCTTGTTTCTTGCACAGCCTCAGCTTCTGTTGGTCACACTGATAACTTTTGAACTAGTTTGTCAATTTAAATTAAATTAGCAGGAGGTCAAGAGGAGGGAGATTCCAACACATTTCATGAAAGTAGGAGATCTGTTAGCAGATGGCTGCACTGACAGTGTTGGCCACACTGCTGTGTGCTCCTGCATGCCCTGTGCAGCTTCAGGCTCTAGGAATGGTTGCTGTCCTCAGACCTGAATTCTGTGGTGATTCCGAGCTGGCTGAAATGCAGCAGTGATGCCCACATGCCCTGTCCTGTGATGTAAGTGCAATTGTCATCTCTTGCCTTGTGCTGCAGCTTCCACAGAGAAGAAGCACTGTGCAGGAGGAAAGAAACCCTTGGGGAGAAAATGCAGAACTCCACCAGCTGGCATTGTGCTGGGGGTGAGCGGACGAGTGATGTCACTGTCTGCCGTGTCCATGCCAGCCTTCAAAGTACTGACAGATGTAGCACAGCCTCCCTCATGGAGCAGTCTGTTGTCCCTAGAGAAACTGCAAGGATCATATGCCATTACTCAGAGGCTTTTCAAAAAGAGAATTGCAAGAGCATCTACGTAGAAAGATAATCAGTCCGTGTATCAGAGAGGTGTTAGGGCAGTTTGGAGCAGAATATGACACCCTGCATACCACTGGTATAGCATCACAGATACACTAATGCACCTTCAGCTTGAGGCTTGGATGGCTGGAATTCCCATATGCAAAGTAACTCTGTGCTCCTCTGTTCTTGAGTCTTGAATGGGCTCTGAAGCCTCTGGGTCTCCCAAACGCCTTTAAAGAAATAATCCCAGGTGTGTGTGTTTGCTGCACAGAGCATGGGTCTTTTCTACTTGATTCTGCTTTCTGAGGTGGTTTGGGTGCTGCTGTCTTAGTTCAAGCATTGTTTTGCAGACTAACAGATGATGGGCAGGACTGCATGCACATGGCTGCAGAGGGACACCTCAACACAGGTACGTGCACTGCTGAAGGCACACCTGTAGGTTTGTCTGAAATGTGCTCTCTCATCACAGGCACTTTTCCTATCACCTCTCCTGAAGACACCTTTGCTGGGGTGTAAGGAAGCCTTCAACTTCTTGACTCACCACAAAGTCTATTTAATAAAGAGAAAGCTGTGCACACTTGTGTGGCCCCAGGTAGGACTAGCAGGATGCTAGCTGCTCAGGTTTTATTTAATCCTAAAGAGTAGGAATGAGTTGGAATTTCTAGCCAATTGATTTTCTTATTTTAGAAAGCATTGCACCAATATGAACAAGAGGCACTGAAAAAGTAAATATAAATAGCAGTAAATATAAAAGCAGATTTGCTTATTTCTGCTATCTGGCTAAGATTCTATGATGTGTTTTTTAGTCTTGATTATATGTCTCAAGGTTAAAAACAGGCTAATGCATTTTTTTTTTTGTCAATTGTGTAATGAACTTTATATTATTTCCTTGGTTGTATTGTTGTTTTTCAGAAGAAATTAAAAAGAAAAAAAAATAATTTTGGCACTGCCACTTAAAGATAGCCTCTTTTAGTAAAATGGTCTTAACTGCTGTGTTTTCTAAAGTCAGGCATTCACTGCTAGAAATAATACCATTGTTTTTCATTCTGAATCTCTCTTACCAAAAAAAGTTAAAGCATATTCTATTTATTTATTGTCTAATTTTAAAAAGTCATAGATTCACAAATTAATGCATGAACTTACATATGTACTTAATTTTCTGATTTTGTTCCCTTTTTATGAGGACTTAATTTAATTGTGCTTTTTAAATATATTTGTAGATACTGCAGTTTAATGAATACATAATGAATGAATAAAGTCACTAGCAGACTTTTCCTCATGTTTCATGTCACCTGACAAACAAAAAAAATTTCCAACCCTGACAAAGTAGTTTTAGGCAGCATTTGTTTGAGGTTGGTGGAGTGAGTGAGTCTGTGTAAAAACCATAAGCTACTGAAAACCTGAAACCATAAATTACCTTTTGGTTTAGATTGCACAAAATCCTAAATACCAAGGGAAAAATAAAAAACTAGATTTATCTTACTTGAGTGCCTGTTAGTTGATGTCTGTAAAATATGTTTAAATGAAGTATAAATCAAAATTTAATTATACCATTAAAAAACTAAAAATCTTTATTGTGCCAGCAAAAAACTATGACAAAATAAAGAGTAGACTAGAATCCAGAATTAATCTTATAGAAACAACAATGAGCCACAAAAAGAGTATTATCTAAGACCCCTCTACTTGTGAAAACCAAGCAAAGGTTTCCTTCTGGAAGGCAATGATCAAGAAGATCAGAGCATGAGGGTATTCAAACTAGCTTAAATTTTTACTGGGTTTGTAAGAAAATATCTTCACAGGGAGAATATGCATTTCTCACTGCATATTCAGTGTATTAAAGGTCTGAGAAATGTGAATGCCTTAACTTCTGAGTTTTACAAAAGCTCAAATTTTCAATAAAAATTAAAGTGTGAACAGGGGTGGAAGCTTTGTGGCCAAATTCTAACTTCAGAGAAAAATATACTCTTAAAGTGGAGCATAGTCCATAGAGAAAAATACCTTCCATTTTGGTCTTTGGATCAATTCACTGACATTGAGAAGTCAAAATGCAAAGAAACAATTCCTAGATAAAGAATAAAATTAATAGGTTTGTTTTACTTTGGTTTGATTTGGTCTATTGTAGTCCTGCACACTGTTGGCCTCTTCAATTGCATGGGAAGCAGCAACACTTGGGAAACATTAAACAGACCAATCCTGAAAGTAACCTCGGGCTCCATCATGCAGAATGAAAAATGAAAGGTAAGGACAAATGCAAAGGGAATGCTGGGCACAGTGCAGGAGAAAGCTACTTAGTAAATATTTGTAAGTGGGACAGCTCTTGAACATGCATAAAAATACTAGAAAAATTATATGATCACTGGGCCTCCTGTCTTTTCATACAAGATGCTGAAAATTCACTATTTGTTCAAGATGTCTCTACCTCAAATATATCTTCAGACATCAGAAAAGAGGAAAAGCTTTGAAAGTGGTGTGTAACAGATGACATGTACTCAATAGCGATAAATAGAAAAGGGGAAAAAAAGGAGCAATACAAGGATTACACTTAAAATCTACAGTGTTAATTGGAATCGAGTCATGGTGCTTTTTTTTCTTGGAAAAATAGCAATTTGTCTTTAGGTTTGGCAGAAGAGCAGCATGCATGAGAGCAAATAATATTTGAAAGTAGAACAAGCCGACACGGCACCAAGTGAGATAAATGCTTAGCTCATAATCATTAACTCCTGGCCTAGCTTCTGCTTTGCATTGCCAAAAAATCAGGATTTGGAGATGAATTGCATAGGCTATAAATAATAGTTCCAAGATGCAGCACCAGAAAATAGTTGTAACTTTATTTGCCCATGATCATTAAAGTGCTATAAAAACAGAGGAAAAAAGAGCATCTCCTCTCGGGAGCTTTAAATCACAGATTTGTTCTGGTAGCTGCTAATTTTTGCTGCAAAGTAGCGAATGTCCTTGTTATTCATGATCTGTGGGCCTGCTTCTGTTGGCAATCTTTTCCATCAGTACCTGTCTGAACAGAAAAGCCCTGCTGTTCTTAGAAGGGAGGGAAAGTGGTTGCGGCATCTTCCAGATGACAGATCAAAAGTGTTCTGGACTTCTGCCTCAGCATGAAGCTGATCCACTGTGCAAAGCCATCTATTTAGCAAGATATAATCTGGCTAGAGTAGGTTTGATGAGGTAATGGTTTTATTAATTTTTTAATAGAA
This sequence comes from Erithacus rubecula, assembly GCF_903797595.1. Classification (NCBI taxonomy): domain Eukaryota; kingdom Metazoa; phylum Chordata; class Aves; order Passeriformes; family Muscicapidae; genus Erithacus; species Erithacus rubecula. Next base: position 11,569,792 of record NC_136661.1, read on the forward strand.
GTAAGATGAGTAGACAAGGCTGCCTATAGCATTCGGATACAAGTATTTAATCTATACAAAATCACCCACCTTCCTTTCTAAAAAAAACAATCAAACCTGAATATTTTCAGTGTATCAAAGGAGTTTCCCAGCATTTCACAGTCAGCATGTGAAGGTCCAAACTTGCTTTTCACATCTGCAGAAAAGTCACTTTTGAATTACCAAAACTGAAGCAAGAAAAGGCTATTTGCTCCAGACTCCTCTGTTTTTCTATGCTGGAGAACATTGCATGCTATCTCCATGTTCTTCTAACTTTGCTGAAGATTTCTAGAGATTTGCTGCTCTTGATCAGAAGAAGCTATTGCATTCCTTGGCAGCTTGTTTGAATGTTGTCCCCCACACTATTTAAAAAATGGTGACCTGTTCCTTAGCTACATTTTTATCTTAAATTTCCACCTACTAGTTTTACCTTTGCCTTTGTCTTGAGCATAAAAGGGACTCCAGGACTGAGCATCTTCACTGACTGAAGAAACCACAGCAAAGCACTTTGCTATGCTAAGTGTGCTAATCAAACTCCAGAACTTTTCCCTGTGCTGCTCTTCCTCCAGTCCTAAACTAATTTAGGCAATTTTTACTTCCAGCATCTGCAAGTTTTCAGTGTATTTTAGAAAAGAGTATGCCAAAGGATGCAGAGGATGGCAGAACTGCACTGTGAGCAAAACTGCTTGCATTAATGGAACAACAAATTTTTAAATTTTGGAAGAGATTTTAAGGTAAATTCATACTCCATAATAACCTAAGTAGCTAAGTAATACAAGCTAAAGAAAAGGAGTTCATGTGCCTCTAAGGGCATGATGGCCTTTAAAAGGTAGTAACTAAAAAGATATGTGATCAATCATGGGCAGCATTTCTTGTACATAAAATGGGAGGAATGTTGTAAAGGCTCTACCAAATGGTAAAAGGGCATCTCCTTTTTCAATCTGCAAAAATAAACTCTAATAATAATGTCCAGTGTATCCAAGGATTGTCTGATGAACATGGCTGCAGGTTCTGAAGCCTAACACAAATGTGATCAGTAACTTGAATGTTTTGTCTGCTTCTGTGCTCGCTTTACCTCCATCTCTTCATCACTTTAAGCTTTTCATAATAAGGCTTCATTTGCCCTTTCATTTTACTTCTCTGATCTTCCACTGGAGTTCATGTTGGAAAGCACCAAACCCAAATGAACAGCCCCAGGTAAGGAGTGAGCATTAACAAACACTGAATTTGAGAGGGACAGAGACCCTCTTGGCCTCCAAAGAGCTCATCAGGTTGCCCCTGAAGGTCATCAGTAAATAATTGCTTCAGTGTGTTCAGAGCTTGTCAGGGGCATGGCTGAGAAGCCATGTGAGTGATCCTGATCTTGGTTATTTGTCTTTAATTCTGGCACCCAGTCTCAAAGCCAGATGCTGTTCGTTTGTACATGGTGAATGGACTATCTGCACCAGGTCCTTCCTCTGCCTCTGCATAGGGTCTTCCTTAGTCTTGGGGTCCAGCCCAGGTTGGCAGGACACAGACCAGCTGTGGCTGTGGACACTGTGCCCTGGTGACACACCAGGAACAAGAGGCGTGCACAGCTCTCCGTGTGTGCTCCCCACAACCATCACCCCCTGACAAGACCATGGCAACCTCTGCTCCTGCCCAGGATGGCACACTCAGCTTCAAGGCATGGAGAGATTCAAACTTTGGCTATGGTGCAGTGGTTAGACCAAGGAAAGGAACACTTCCTGAGACAGGTTTTCCCAAATTTTCCTAAGTGTGTTCTGACCATATGATTTATGCCCTACTCACTTGTTAAATTTAGAGCTGCTGAAACTCAATGCTTCCACAAAACTTGTTTCAACACTCTGTGGGGAGGCATTTCAGTTTGAATGGGGGAAAGGACCAAAGGAAGGATTATCCAGACAAACACATGGCAGAAAGAGTTATAAGAAAGCCTGTTGTTCACCACTGCAACCAGAGGAATGAAAGAGCTGGGGCCAGCATCATAAAAGCAGCACGGCACAGTTATGTGCTTTTTCTCGTAACAGGGACCTTCTCCTGAAACAGCCAAAAACTTTAATGGTGGTAGAAAGGATGGGCACAACTTGGAAAAGCTATTTAAAAAGATAGTATGGCAAACCAGCACTTGTTGGCATGTGCTGAACAAGCTGACAGAGAAAAAGTACTTGGAGCTGTTATGGCAAAGTATCCAGTGTATTGTACTGCCATGGTCAGTTATGGGATAAGGAGAAATTTTGAGTCTCTCTCAGGAGCCAATGAGATAAGACCCCTGGCTGCCATGCAGGTATCCTCATGTGTTGCTGCAGGTGTAGCCTGCTCTGGAGGATGTCCGTGTGCAGGCAAGGCTTGCCTCAGAATTGTGTGCACCCAACAGCAGTGGGAAGCTGGGAATTGCATTTGCTTTTAGAGCATGTCCCATGGGATTCTCTGACGTGTGAGAGGAGTCAGTGACAGGAATAAATGGTGTACCACCCTCCAGTTGCTTGGTCCTTGAAGGCCGAATTCCCTAATAACAACATCCTGCCTTTCCAAACACTCCATGGCCTTAAAGAGAGTGGATGCTCTTTTCCTTCCCTCAGTCCTTTCCTCCCTGCCTGAGTCAGCCACTTCTGCAAGGATCTGCTTTTCATAGTTGTGTATGTAGACTTACACAGCCCTCTGGAAAAGATCACTTTCCTCGGAAATGAAGAAGGCCACTGTGCATGTGCATTTGCTTCACTGCTGAGCAAATGCTTTGGAACTTTCTATAAAAAGCTTTTATTCATGGAAAAGCATAGATTGCTTATGTGATCACACTGAGGAGAGGCATGGCACACGCACAAAATAGTATGGACTGCTTGCAAATATATACCCTTCAGTGAGTAGCTAGTAGTAGTGTAAACATTCTTCCTAGAGGAAACATGAGAAGATGACCTGACATAATGTGGGTCCCTTGGTACATACCAAGATCCTTGGAGCTGGTCAATCATGTCACTGCCTCTCTTACTGAATATTTTTCTGGCAGCTTCTCGAGGAAACCGAGAAGCTTACCACACTTACCACTTCCCTTACCACCCTTTGAATTTCTCCTTTCCGTGTACCCATGATCTCCCCTGACTTTGTTTCCTCTACATGTGAAGAAGAAGTCATCCTTGGATGGTGCCCCAAAGGCAGCAGGGTGGGCACGTACCTCCCATTAAGCATCTCATGGAGGGTGTGATGGAGAATATCAGCTTAACTTCTGTATCTGCTTAAATTCAACAGTGGCATTTTCGTTTGCCCTCAGTGCCTTTGCTTGCTGCAGAGATGGGACAGCCCAGACAGCCCTGTGGGATGGCCCAGGGTGGAGAGGGGTGTCCAGACCCCCTGGAGCCACTGGGTCTGTGCTGGGACAGCCGGGTGTGCTCGGCGGCGTGGCAGGTGAGCCCTGGATTGAGTGTCCTACAGGCGCTGGGCACCAGCAGCAAAATCAGACGCCTCAGATGCTGAACAGGGTCAGCTAATGGCAGAAATGTCTTGGGCTGGCTTACACCTCGGGCTGTGGGATATCTGATCCACTCTCTCATGTTTCCCTGCTGGAACAGGCACACACACACCAGCCTCAGTCTCAGCCGTGCTGCCAGACGGCCAGCAGAAGCAGAGAGGAGCTGCTTGTAATCACAGGCAGAAACACAGATGGGGCTGACCTCTCCAGTGCCTGGTTTGAATCCAAATCACATGCAGCTCTCTGCAGCCCTAAGGATGCTTTACTTTTTTCATATATATTTTTGTCTTTTTTCTTTTTCTTTTTTTTTTTTTTTTAAAGTGCAGAAAAAGGGGCAATGTTCCTGTAGCTCTTCCTCAAAATGGAAACCTTGAGAATTAGTTGCAGAATCCATGCACGCTTGCTAAAGTTGAAACAGTTTTAAAATAGCACAGGTCAGTTCTTGGGGGTGCAATTACTAATAACTCATCAAAAATTCCAGGAAAAACCCTGAGAAATTGAGTTGACCAATTTTTTTTTTTTCCCTTGGAAGTTTCTGAAAAATGCTACTTTTCTGTCAAAGGGTGTTTCAGTCCTATTTTTAGTCTGCTTTTTATAAAAGAACTTCTAACCTCCAAATTCTGACTTTGCTATATTGCAAAGCCTTTGAAAGACAGGACCTAATTGTTTTATTTCTGGAGGGAGAGGGCTATTTTATCTGTAGATGACAGGATGGATCTAATTATAATATCACATTTGGGCTATGAATTTTTTGTTCCAAGTTTTAATGGTCTTGTGTAGTTATTGCTTGTGATATAATTACATTAGAAGTTAGCTTCTTTAAAATATTTGGGATATTATGGAGCTGGAAGAAATACTGTGAAGGAGGTTCCATGAAACCTCACTCTAACCCTACATCTTTGGGGGGATTTTGATTGTCTGCTATTTCCAAAAATTAGCATAACAACAACCAGATTGTGGGCAAGACATAAATGTTTCTGTTCACTGGATCACTACTTAAATTATTTACAAGACAAAAATGCACATGATTGGTAGAATACCCAAACAAGAGGAGATAGAGACATTATTCTTGAAAAAGAAATAAAATACATATCCTGTAATTTTTTTTTTTTTTTTAATATGAAAGTAAAATTTTGATCTGAGTGATGCTAAGTCAGCCTGCTCCAGCTGGGAATCTGCCCCATCTAGTCATACTCAGAGGGATGGACATTAATCTATTATTCAACTGCACAAAGTTCAGTAGAATAACTGTTCTCACTAATTGCTAATTGGCAAAATTGCTGGTGCTTATAGGAGATATTCTGGTAACAGATAATTAAGCAACTAAGTAGTTGAAAATGTCAGGAGAGAAAAATGATCTTTTCACCTCACTGAGTTCATTTTTCAAACTGTGTCACTGATCTCATGTGGCTCTGTACAGCCAGCCTGCAGCTCTGCTGGGGTGGGATGCTTTGGCCACCAAGCACACAGACAGAGGGCAAAACAATGGAAAACCTGTTTTTTAAATCCTGCTTCAGCAGCTGCCATTCATGCTCAGGAAGAAAGTAGAAATCTACAACTGCTGTATGTAGCTCTTGCTTTGACCATCAGGCTTTGACTGCCACTTGCTTCCTGGCTAAGAGATGTTATTCCCTCCCACAAACCATATCCCAGTGCTACTGAATCCGGAAAACCTCTTCTCTCTGTCATCCAGATACAGTCCTAGAGCCCCTCCTTTTTTGGAGATGCCAGAGCAAGTGTGGAAGGACTGTGAAGAGGAAGAGAAAGCACTTCTCAGCCTTTGCAGCATGGATTGCAGGGAGAAGAGAGTTCAGGCAGCAAATGAGGACAGGAGCCACAACACATTATTTTGGCTCTCCACCATGTTTGCAATTCATCTCTTGGTGTTTCTGGGGACAGCAAGGGAGCAATCCCTGACCCCTTGGAGCCTTGGAGCAAGGCAGACAGCACCTCACCTCCTGGTGTTTCAGCAGCCTCTGGGACAGCAGTGTACACCCAGGCATCAGGGCAAGGTGGTTCCAAGCAGCATTTTGAAAGCTGACATATCACCCCAAAGCCTTGGCACCTGCTTCAAATCTGTCACCCTTTTTGGGATAGAGTAGAGCTGGGGATTCCTTCTGCTATCTCTACTCCCCTCTGGCAGCCCCAAGAACACTGTGCATTTGAAACAATGGATGTCCTCAAAGCTCACATCTTTACTGGCAGTGACAGAGTGCTTTGGTAGATATTTGTGCACATCATGAGGATGCCCTGAATGGTTCTGTCCCTCAGGTGCAAGGCTGTTCCTGTTTGGATATGTTTGTGGTATCACCGGATATGTTTGTGGTATCACCCAACATCCCCTTGTACTTCCTTGTAATCCAGATAGGGAAGAATGGAGAGTGTTTGATATATTTTGCTGCTGCTCTTTCTTATTGTGTATTAATGAGTTTCTGATGAAGAAAGCAAGGCTCCCAGATGTTATCCTTGTGGATATCACTGAAATTCACCTCCCCCTGCAAACCTGGCTGCCCACCCTGATGCAAAAAGGAGCACATGTCTATTTAACAGTAAGTGTTACAGTGAAATGGGATATTGCCTCAACCTTTGTCTCCAGGATGGCCACAGAAATACTAGCACACTCTTTCTTGGACAGTCCTGTTGTACTGAGGGCAGTGCCACTCAGAACCTTATACTGGGATTTGAAAGGTCAGTCTGGATGACTGGATACCATTGATGTATAGTTGGAGTGAATTTTCCTCAAGAGTTTGGAAGCTAAAAGTCTTTCAAGTTACAAGGTTATAAAATAGTGATGGGTGCAGTATATTACAGATACACTTAAAATTTTAAAATTTAAAATTAAAAATACACCTTTTTCTAAAATTTATGTTTAAATTAATTATTTTAAAGCTCAATTTTAATATTTAAAATTAGAATTATACTTTTTCTGTTTTGCTCACATAAAGTCAATTCAAATATCACTCTCACTACGGGTCAAAAATCTCATGAAAAAGGAGTCCTCTGCCAAAACTCCTGTCTCCAAAAATGCTTCAGAAGTGAACATGAGAGCCTGATGGCTGAGTCCAGCAAAAAGGCTGCAGTGGGGTTTAAGTCAGACCTGTATTGATTCTCATGTGAGCAAGATTCAAGACAGTTTTCTCCAGGGATGACCACAGTGACTTTACATAGCTCCTCTATTCAATCAGGGCTAACTACATGGAGGCAGAATTTCTTCTTGTTGGGGGTTGAGTGTTTTTCTGTTACTGTGTCAATTGAAAGAATTTTTCCCATTATCATGCCAATGGGGCTGGCCGGGTTACACCCAGGGTCCCTGATGAGTCCAGACAAAAGGGGTGGGTGGGGACGGCCCCGGAGGGGCCTCTGAGGCTTCCGGGAGGGCACTCGCGTTTCCGGCGAGCCGGGAGGAGGACGCCTGGGATCGTTCAGCCACGCGGCCGAGCATAGCAGAGCCAGACCCTCTGCGACCACCTGCCCTGCATCTGCCCCGTTCCAGCCTCCTGCCTCTGCGGACACAGCTGATCCCCCGGACACACACGGTGAGCGAGGAGCCGCCGCTGCAGCCCGTTCCCGCCCGGGACCGGCGTGGCCGCTGCCGACCCTCCCCCCTCCCTCCTGCCTCCGTTCCCGCCTGCCCTTCGACAAATCCGGGCTCTGGACTAAGCACAGAGACAGCGTGCTTGCATCTAAAGGGACTGACACCGAGTTATCTATTCTGTTCTGTTAGCAATATTAACTGTTATTGTTTTCTGCTTGTATAGTTAGATATATTAGTAAAAGAGCTGTTATTCCCACCCCCTTATCTCTGCCTCAGAGTCCTTGATTCAAACAATTATAATACTTGGCGGGGGAGTGGAACCAAAGTCTCTATCCCAAAGGGAAACTTCTGCCCTTACTGGCAGACACCTGTCCTTTCAAAACAGCACACTTCTATAAACAGAATTCTTTGAAAATAAATTAATAGGCTAAGAGGATAACACATAAGTTGGTGGACAAAGGAGCTAGACTGCAATGCTGGGACATGACAGAAAATTTTAAAAATTACCTAAATATATATATGTTCAGTAGATGAAAACAGGTCTGTAGTCAGAGATAATTTTACTTGACTTCTTACACTAGGTAGAGGATGAATGAGCGTGCAGAATCCTCAGGATCCAGGACATGGCATGTTCAGTCATGGCTGGACTGACCAAAAGCTGTGGGTACATCAAAACCAGGATTTCTGTGCTGACTTTGGAGTAAATGGCAAGTTCAGGTGTCCCTGTTTGGGCTTATGTCATGTCCCACCATTTTCTGCCCAGAGTAGGTGTGCTGAATGTGCTGGACTGCTGCTGGGCTGTGACCAGTGCAGTACAGCTGAGTGAAAAGCAGGCCTTGTAATTGTGTGGTTAATCAAAACAAAAATTTATGGAAAAACCAAGAGATAAAATACAAGAAAATTTAGAGAATTTAATTAAAATAATGCTCAAATGCTGGCTGACACACAAAATATATTCCAGTTTAACTTTAACATTGCTTAACATTCTCAAAATAGTTGTTTTTTTTCTTTATTTTAAAGGAGGAGACACCTGGATCAGTTTTGAAGTGAAGAACAGTGTTACCAAAGAAAAAGTAAAAAAGTTCTAACTCTCCTGCTGGAGGCAGTGACACCTTTTACTAGGTCAGGTTGTTACGAGTTCCCTTCAACCTGACCTTGAACACTTCCAGGACTGGGGCATCCACAACCTCTCTGGGTAACTTGTGCCAATGCCTTTCAACCCTCCCAGTAAAGGATTTTTTCTAATATATGATTTCCTAATATACCCTCTTTCAGTTTGAATCCATCCCCCTTGTCTTGCCACTACATGCTCTCATAAAAAGTCTCTCTACATTTTTCTTGTGGGTTCCCTTCAGCTACTGGAAGGCCACAATTAGGTCACCCTTAAACCTCTTTTCCAGGCTGAAAAATCCTACTCCTCTCAGCCTGTCTTCATAGGAGAGGTGCTCCATCCCTGATCATCTTGGTGCCTCCTCTGGCTTCTCTCCAGCAGGTCCATGTCCTTCCTGTGCTGGGAGCTCAGAGCTGGTGCAGCACTGCAGGTGGGGTCTCAGCAGAGCAGAGGGGCAGAATCCCCCTGGCCCTGCTGCCCACTCTGCTCTGGATGCACCCAGCACACGTTTGGCTCTCTGGGCTGGCAGTGCCATGGCTGGGTCATGTCCAGCCTCTCACCCACCAGCACCCACAAGTCCTTCTGGGCAGGGCTGCTCTGATCTGTCCATCCTCCAGCCTGTGTTGGTACCAGGGTGCTCTGACCCTGGTGCAGCACCTTGTACTTGGTCTTGTTAAACCTTATGAGAATGAGACCTAGAGCTTATCCAAGTCCCCCTGGATGGCATCCCATCCTTCAAATGTGCCAGCTGCAGCACTCAGCTTTGTGTCATCTGCAAATGGTGCAGCAGTTCTAAAACAAATTCCCAAGTGTTAAAACTCACAAAAATTTTGAGCTTTGCTATGCTGTGGCATTTTTTTTCCTTTGGAAACTTATCAAGTTTGACCCAATTCTTTCAAAAATACATATTTAAGCATTTCATTTGTTGACAAAAAAGGCTCCTTTCTCATCTAAATTAAAGCTGTAAGCTGCAACCCCATTAGTTAAGGCTCTCACTGGGTCTGGAGCAGGCTGGAGTAGGCTGGTGTCTTCTCATGACAAATTCACCAGTGAGCATCATAACTCAAGGAAGTACAAATTTGTTTGAGCTACATGGCTGTGCAGTGAGGAATCAGGCATAGGCTGCTAATTCACACCAATGGGGGGAAAAATACGAGTTAAAAGTTAACTAAAATTAAAGGAATCCCTCTAAATTATGTCTGCAAATGTTGGAATGAAAGAACAGAAAGTGAAGAAAATATTTAAGGCCTTCTGTATGAGGGAGTTGAACTGGGTCTGGTAGAGGATGGTAGGCTTGTCTTTGGCCTCAGTTTTTCTTGGTGCTGCGGAAACTTACTTGTGCAGGGCCAGCTCCCAAGATCCAGAGCCCTTGTACCCTGACCCCAGGCAATTCCAGCTGAGTTTGTGCATTGTCTGGGGCTGGGTACTGGAAAGATGCTCTAGATGTTCCTTGCTGGTTGACAACCCATTAGCAAGGGCAAAGCACCAAGTGGCCCCTCAGCTGCTCCAGGTGTCCAGAGGCCCTCGAGGAGGAATGTGCTATGGATGTTACTGCTGTAAGCATAGGCACAGGCAGCTGGAGATGGAAAAGCATGTGGGATCCATAGGATGTGAGACCACACCAACACCTGCCACAGAAAGGGATCCCACTGCTAGCATGGCATGAAGGCAGAGGGAGCTGCTGGAAAGGGGAGGGGGAACCTCCACCTGCAGGGGAACCTGCAGGATGGGGAACCTTCCATTTGCAGGACAGCTGTGGGTAGAGCATCCCTTCCTCTGTCCCCCCAGCACACAGGTGTTATTTTTCTGCACAGGCAACAGCCTCAGCAGCTTCTGCCAGAAGGGGCTTTCTTTGCCCAGACTGGAGAACCCATGAAATTTGCATAAGTCTCCTTCCTAAGGAGCTAAGTTTGTTATTACTCCATTGCTTGGCATCATTTGCCAAGTTATACTTTCATTTAAACCTGTATAAAAACTCCACTAGTGTCCCACAAATAATGCGGGTTTATACTCTGCTAATCTGAAAATATTTGATCCTATTGTTTTATGCTATGACTTCAGTTTTGCAAGCTCTTGGGGGAAAGAGTGAAAGTATTTGTAGTTACTTGGTTTGAGTTTTAAGTGCATTTTGCTGTGGTACCTTAAATGAAGCATCTTTTTTGAAGTGTTGGTCTCTCAGATCAATATATTACATTCTGCCTGAGAATTGTGACCTAGTGTCCTGAGCCATGCAAGACCCATAAAGCCAGTCTGTAACAGCATTTCACCTCAGTGAATCTAGCAGCTCTTACCATGTTATATACCACATTACCCCCACCTTCCAAAGAGCTTAGCAGCCAGTCTGCCCACCTGTTTGTGGGCACTTCAATCAGTGGTAAATTCACTGCCTTGTCATGACATCTCTGTTTTCTTCAGGTAAGGCATTACAGATCATCATCATCACCTTTTTTTTGGTGCAAGAAATCCTTGCCAAAATCACATGAGTATATTTTCAGCGAAAATGTCTGGAAACCCATTTTTTTTCCCAGCTCTTATGAACAGCTCTTTAACAAAACAAGGTGTTTTTTCCTCCTGTCTGTAGCAGTTTTACCTCTAACTTGGTGTCACAACAGCAAAGTGTAGCAGGATGCAGACTTGTCACATGGATCTCTTTGGGAACATTAAGCATTGAAAGCTCTTGGACTCTAAACCATAAAACTTCTGTCTGTGCAAATGGACTATAGGGACCAGAAAATTCACCTTGCAAATATGGAGATGAGGATAGCAAGCAGCAAGTACACATGACAACTTGTTCTTCTTCCTAATGCTCAATTTTTCCATTTCAACAATCTAAAAGGAAAAGAAGGAAAGAATAATCTTTTACTCCAAGTCGGAAAGAGATGTCTGGAAGGATTAAAGGATGTCCTGCCTCCCGAGTTCTGGTTATGCCACTAAGCACACATTTGTGATGGATGGAGTTGCTGTTGCAATCTCTCTAGAAAATATGCTACAGCTGTAGCACAGAGCCTTACAGCACCAAGCACAATACAAGTAAAAAATGGAGCAGAGAAATTAAAGCTCTCTACTGAATAGAATTAGTTTATAACAAGAGATGGAGTTGAAATTTAGTCATGGTTGAATGCTTCCCATTTCCTCTTAGCACTTGCAACTCCTTTTTCTAATTGTGCTTTTGTAGAGAGAGGTATTGGAATTCTCCAAGGTTTTGGAATTATCTTTGCTTTATCTTGAAAGCATTTGTCTGGTCCCTTCATGATACAGCCTCTAACCTTGCTCTGGATGCACTGAGATGAAATGGGCAGCTAATTTCATTGCTGAAGTCAGAAGAGATACTATCTGCTTAGTTCCCTGTGTAAAAATTGCTCTGTAATATAAACCTCTCAGAATTCAGCTTTTTTGTCTTCAAAGGGATTGGGGTGTGAAGATCCATATGGGTGTGCATGATCTCTGTAGAGGCTGAAAAACAGAATACTAGAATTGCTTTTTATTATAAATTTTTTAAAATAAGAGTTTGAGTCACATAAATCTTTTCACTGCCTTCCCTTTTTGTTCTTAATATGTGTTCCAGACGTGTCTGTGGAATCTTGTCAGGGTATGTAGGTACAATCTGATTTGTATGACATCTTGTAAAGATCAGGAGGTGTTTTTCAGGCAGCTGCAAGGGCAATTCTCAGGGAGTGGGAAGGAACACTGTATCATGCCCCCTCTAAAGCAAGATTTTAAAGGTTGCTTCATTTGTGCAGCATGTCCAAAACATCAAATCCAAGCGTCAGTAAAAGCAGAGGCAAGAGAGGGTTAAGGAAGTCAGTGATGCCTGATGTTAACATCTTTCCTCTTTTTTCAGCTTTTTAAAAGATAAACGTTTCAGATTTCAATCTGTGTTTCCCAGCAGTGCTTTGGAAACACTGCAGTAGGCCTGCAAAAATCGCTAATGCTGGGCCAAGCTGAGATAATGCGTCTCAGCAGGAATGACATAATGTCCTAAAAGAAGACTATGATGTAATGCACATCTCACAAATCAGAGCCAATTTCGTTTAGAAAGCCTTGAAGTCTAGCAGTAATACTGCAGTATGCAAAACTTTGGGGGTTCAGATATTTTTCCCTTTATATTTTTTAAGAATGATTTTGTAAGGCTTACAGCACTCAGGCAGTCTGTCTCAATTACTAGAGAAGCTTCTCTCTTGTTCCACCCTTTCTTGCTATTCAGGTGCTTACTGAAAGCCATTAAGCATTTCACCTTGGTTGAGGTGCCTGCGATATATTAATATGAACATGGTAATTTATAGCATTAACATGGCTGTTTATGCAGGTGAGGCATAAAGCGTATATAGCATATTACAGTAAATCCCACTTAATGAAGGTGTTATGCAGGGATTTATTAGACTCAGTAATGTCTCCCATAAAAGTTAAGCAGTATTTCTGCAAAGCTCAGCTTTGGTTTCAGACGGTGCAGCTCAGTCCTTGGTGGTGTTGCCCCTCTGGGGGAGCCATTCCTGGACCCATACAGTTTATAAACAATCATGGTTAGTTTTCCTGTCTTTTATTGGTAAACATGATCCTGTGAGGCCTGAGCCAGTGCTGGGAGCTGCTGCAGGGCTTATTTCCAAGCAGGGCATCCCCGAGCTGGTGTGCTGGTGTTGCACACCTGCCCTGACCCAGCCCCTCACAAAGTGGTTGGGTGACCTGGAGGGTCTCACTGTCCCGTTTGACCCATCCACTGTTTGCAGCAAGGAGACCACTATTATTCCCCGGCATGCAGCTGCCTTTGGGGCCATGGCCCTGTGCCCCTTGTGCACTCTTTTGTGGATGAGGCCAGGAGCTGCTGCCACTGGCTGGCCCTGTTCTTTGGAGGCAGGACAGAGCCAGGAGTCTGAGTCTGCAGCTAGGAGAAAGGCCCCATAGTTCCTGGCTCTGGAGGAATGACAGCAGTGCATGTGGGGTAGGATGTGGCCTTGGCTACCTGTGTGGCCACCACATCCCCCTGCAGTTGAAATGTGGCAATGTACACCCATTTACTGTGCCTTTGTCTTACGATTGTCATGCCACTGGAGCTGGACCTCCATGCCTTCAAAATACCTCAATTTCTCCAGAATGGAGAAATTGATCCTGATCCAGTTCCTGGGATGGGACCAGGGACTTTTCAGAATCCTATCCCAGTGGGAACAGGAGTCACTGGCTCAGAACCTGTTTCCCAGGAAAGCACCCCCTTGCTTCTACTCATAGAGATATTTCCAAAGATGCATCATCCTAAGCATCAGAGTCACTTTGCATTAGAAACCACGGTCTTTAAAAAATGACCCTTAGAGGTAGCTCATGCACGTCAGCCCTCCACCACAGCAGGCAGCTGTCAGCATGGTTTTGACTACCATGGTCTCTGTGACAGAGAGCTGATCTGTGCTTATCAAACCATCTCATCTCAAACAACGGAGGTATTAATATGTAACCTCTGCTGGCTTTTGTGAATTCAAGGTTTACATTTTTGCTTCTCTGTGTTAAGAAACATCAGGAGTGTCAGATTCTGAAGGCTTATGTTTACTTGCCTACGAGATGTGAGGTTGCTAACTGAGATTCAGCAGGCAAATAAACTTCTGACCTTGTTCTAAAAATTAATAAACCACCATCAGCACCTCAAAGGGAGGGGGAAGCTGGCATCTGCTCCTGTTAGTTCAAGCCTGGACCTGCTTTTCACTCAGAACAGCCTGACTGCAGATGGAGACCGCTGTATTTTATGCTGCAGACTGCCTTCTAAAGGAAACTGACCCATGACACATGGCATCATTAAACTGGGAATGATGCTGGGCATGTACCACAATCACACAAGTGAAAGGTGAGTTGCTGTCTCAGATTGTTTTGAAAACTCATTAGCATTAATAAATACCAAGCTGTGTTACATGCACCATTTCATTAAAAGAATGTTGCCAGAAGGAGAGCTTAATTATCTAGCTCTAGCAAAAAGCTCTAGAGCCAGATGGGAAATGTATAATTATAGTGTTAATATGGCCTGCTGGCCTGCTGGTGGACTGACAAGATGGGGACCCAGCTCTCTAAACCTGACCTCACCTCTGCTGTACGGGACTGTTGGAGCAAGTAACTTAGCCTTCTTTCTGACATGGGGGCCTATCATGCATCCAGAAGCAAGCAATGAAAGCTAGCAGATGATGGAAAATAATAATATATCCTTGGTGCAGTACAGCACTAGTGCAGTGAACTGCCCAGCCTTGGGTAAGTTAATTCAGGAAAGGCCACACAGCAGCATTCCTGGTGTTTCTGGGTCCAGGGCTTGCTTTGAGCTACCCGCAGTTTCTGTGCCAGATGCAGAGATGTGCAGAGATGTGCTGTGTGGCCTTGCTCTTCTGGTGTGAATGTCTGAAGGAGGACTGGGCCTCTGTCTGGCCATCCTGTTTTTCTTCCTGAACAGTTAATATGCCTTTAAAACTTCTCATTTTTGCCTTTCCAAGGCTGCCATTTATTGAATGTCTTGTTTCCACTTTGCGGGGTATTAAGACCTGTAAGCACATAATCCTGTTTTAAAGGTACAGTGAGATCTACTAAGGAAAAAGAACTGGTCTACTTGGATGTCCCATTGGACAAGAAATTGACAAACCCATGACCAGAATAGCCCCTCACTAGCTGAACAAGGAGCTGAGTTTGAAAGTTTTTGAGTGAGGTATTTCCAGTTCTGAAGGGCAGAGAGAGCACCCATCAGTTCCCTGCTTCTGACCCTATCCCACAGTATGAAAACAATAGGTCTTATTGACATTAAAGGCAATAAATTTAGAAGTAATTACAAAGCATATTGTTTTGCACTCTGAATAGAGAGGCTGTAGTCTTCACTAATGCAGGCATTTAATGTCAAGAATGTGTGAATGGATTTTTGAAAAGTGTTGGCTAATTTAATCATCAGTGGCCACTACACATTGTGCTAAAATAATCCAGTGTTGAATTTCATTCTATACTGTTGCAACTGATTACCTCTGGGGTACCTGAGTGCCTGTGGGGGAGAATTGCACCACTGGCTATGGATAAATTGTTTTCTTCTTCTGTGTATTTATTTATAATATCTCCAGAAATGTAAGGCCAAAGAAAGTTTAGTAATATTGGAATGAGAATATTCCAAAGCTGTAAATCAGATCCAAAAGAGAATCTATGTGTCAAGATCTTCCTTGTTTGTATATCCAGTATGGCTTTGAACTTAGCAAGAAATCAGTATTTCAATGTCTTGACAGGTCTTATCCTCTTGGCTGAGGTAGCAGTTGTAAAATGCATGGACTCTACACGACTGAGAGAAGAAAGTGATTCCTGTCATCTTTGCTCACAAGGAACTCAGAATGCTCTCTACTATAATTTTGAAGGCACCTTAGGAATTGCTTCTAGTTGCTCCCAGTGTAACCATCATGCAGCTGAAATCTCTAGTCTTTTGTTAGCTGTGCCCAAGCATCCAGTTGACTTTGCTGCACCATGTGGCTTGAACAGATTGTCCCTGCTGCTGGGAACATGGAAACTCAAGTTTGGGCCATCCCACACTGTATTTGAGTTTCCTCATTCAGAACCTCTTGAATCTTGAGGTGGTCTTCAGAGCAAGGCAGCTGTGAAATAACAGATGGCATGGGTATCCTCTTAGAAAGGTGAAGGAGAGCTGGGGTGCAGGAGCAGGCTGTTCCCTGCCTCTGCACACACATGGTGTGATGTGGACTGTGGCAAAGGGGTGATCTTGGGGGTCTTCCTTTGTCAGGAGATCCTTTGTACTTTTGAACTTCAGGGAGCCTGGCTCCTGTACACCACCTGAACGTAACTTGCTGCAGCAATAGTGCAACCCACCTACCTCCCCTCTCCAGAGAGCAAGGTCCCTCAGAGGCCACCACAGAAAGCCTTGGGAGTTCTGTGCCCTTGCATGCAGAATCTCTGTAAATTCAGCAGGCTGCAATGTGTCTCTCTGTTGCTATCAGTGTCCCCATAACTTGCAGTTTCCTGCTGCAGAGGCAAGAGTGATTCACACTTGAACACTCTGTGCAGCCGGAGTCCCTGCAGAGGGCTGCCTGCTGAAGAGTTGTTATTCACTCTTGCAGGGCACTGAAATCGTGCCTTCTGGCTGCTGGTGGAGTGCCTGAAAGTGGTGGAGACCTCCTGGGAATACCGGGACATAGGTGAGCATGGGCCCGGCCTCTCAATCCTCTGCTGCTTTGCAGTATGACTCACCTACCCCCAGCTCTGTAGAAAAAAATACATGACAGCTGCAGCTACAGATGATGCTGAGGGCAGCACCACCAGCACTGAGCATGGCACAGCCTCCTGACACACGCTGTGCTGGGCAGGCAGGATTCAGTGACAGAAGCTGCTCAAGATGCCTTTGGGTTCCTCTTTAAATTTCACAAAGCAAAACCTGTTCCCAGTCCTGCAGCAATGATCTTACAAGCAATGTTGTCATTTCACATCTCTGGGTGCTTGGAGGAGTTGAATGTACCCAAGCCACAATATGCTGCAGCTGCAGGTGAAGCAGAAGATGTGTCAACTCTGGTGTACAACAGCAAGGAGAAACATATGTTTCTGAGTCCCTGGCATAGTCTGGAGCCTCTGAGGATACGATGACTCTCAGCAGCATGTCAATAACCAAGTAAATACTCTGGATGTCTTCAGCTGAGACAAAGCTGTGTGTCTCAGTGCTGCTGTGTGCTGGAGAGGTTTCTGGCTGCAAGGGGTGGGTGGCTGCAGTGGCCAGCCTTGGGTGGTGCCACCAGGACAGGGCTGCCCAGATCTCCCCATCCAAAAACCCCACTTGGTGACCAGGTGCCCTGGCACTCCATCAAAACATCCACTGCTTGCCCATTCCCATCAGGCATGGGAATTGCCAGTCCTGTGAAGATCACATGAGATGCAAAGGCAGAGTGGGTAATTCATAACATCCGACAAAACTGGTGGCACCTCCTAAAAAGGTCTGCACAGTATTTTCCATTATAAGGGTCCATTCCTGGTTTCTTCTCTTTTTGACAAGTACATCAGCCTAAAGATGATGTTTTCTTTAAATCTAATCCAGAACAATGCAGCTGTTTCTAAAAGTGAATGGCAAGTACTTTTTAGAAATCAATACACAACTGGATATATATACATATGTGGAAAATCTGCAGGCAATCAACACAGAGAATTTCACCTTGTGTGTGCAAAGCTGCCAACACTGCAAGCCCTGTTCAGCCTGTCTGAGTGGATATCTGCTGGAGCTACTTCACCTAGCTTTACCACAGCTCCTGCTGCAGTGAATCCACCAGCCCATGGCTCATCAGGAAAGGTGGGGGGCATGGCCCAGCATCCCCCACTCCTTGCACTCTCTCCCTCCCCACTATTCATCTGATCCAGCTGATGCTGCTTCTGCCCTTGTTGTCCCTTTTCCTTGTCCTACTGTGAGGAGTTGGTCATACATCCCTCCTCCCCCAGACACAGCCACAGACTGAGTTTCTGCCAGTCCAGCTGGGGATGGGGTGCTGGCATGGACTGAAAGCAGAGGAGGACATTTTGAAAGAGAGCTAAAATCAGGGGAAAAAGCATGACTGAGGCTTTGCTGCCAGATGTCTGCCCATGACTTCTAACCAGGTCTTGTGGATTCTGCAGCTTTCAGGCCAGCTTCTTGAAACGCCGAACATGAATTTTCCCTTTGGCTGAGCAGTGTGGAGCCAGAAGACCATTACAGGGATTGTGAGAGCATGACTAAAAGAGGAGAGGATGGAGAGAAAAAAAAAAAGCTGTCTCCTCTACTTCTGAAAATTACTGGTGCAAGGATATTTGCCTAGGTCAATTGTCAGGATTCAAGTGTTCGGGTTTACAGGAACAGATTTTCTTTGACAAGAATGATTTTAAGTGATGTCTGCTGTAAGAGATGTGTGCTGCCCCTAGAGTTTCTGTGCTACGAAACTCTCAGACATCACACTGGAAGGGTGCATGCAGGAGCAGTTGGCCAGAAATCTATTTTTGAAGATAGTCTCCAAACACAGATCTCTTCTCTGCCATGTTGCTGCTTAATCTATGTTTCATCTGAAGCCTATAGCATATCTTGCATGTGTGCCACATCTCATGTTTGGCATGACCAAAAGACAGCTGCCTCTGGGGTCTGGAAATGAGGGATAAATAGACTCATTTTTCCCTATCTGGGAATTAGGGCCACCAGTGCAATATGCTTGGAATATGCTGCTCCCTGCAGCCCTAGCTTTTCCTAGATCTAGTTTGCCTTTGTGACTCTGGAACCCTTATTGGAGTTGCCTTATTCTGCAGGCAATCTTCAGTCCTTAGTTTATTTCATCATTTTGTGCAACCTTGCATCTATTTTGCCATATTCTCTGCAGTATGGGCTGTCTCCCTGTAATGGTTTTGGAATCAAAACCAGTGAGAGACTCCAAGTCAGAAGTACAATTTAACAGGAAAAAAAAAAAAAAAGAGAAAAATAAAAGAACAAAAGAAAAACCACTGACAGAGTCAGAATACAACCTGATATCCTGCTAGTTAGTGTGGTGATAGCAGTCCAGATGAAGTGGCCTTCTCGAAGCAGTGATCCTGTAGAAATCCTGGCAGTGATCCTGGTAGCACTTGTCCTCTGGAAACCAGTGGGTAAGGGCAACTTTGGTGTTCCAAATTTAGTTTTAATCTATGTAGGAAATGTTTGGCTCCTCCCCATGACTGGAGCATCTCCTGATGGATGATGTAATTTTATCAGTTGTGCAGTGGGACTCAATGGCCATTAACAGAAGGTATCTTCCTGGAGGAAGGATGGGTCATGGGAAAGATGAACATAGTCTCATCTGGTTTTAACAGATGCCCATTAGCAGAGGATATCTACCACAGAGATAAGAATCACTGCCCCACCTGGTTTCAGCAGATGGTGATAGAATACATGCCTTTGGGCATATCTTTACATTTTAACCTAGGACACTTCCCATGTGCTGTTCCAGCACCTGCCACAAAGAGGTCCAGACCTTGTGGGCTTTTGTATTCAAAAAATACAATTTGTACATTCTGCTTGCTTCTGCATATTAAAATGCCTTATATTGACTTCAGTGGAAATATGCTGCCTAAGGAATGAGGCAGTAAGGAAAGGTCTCATTGGACTGCATTGAAGTTTAGTGAAAACAATGCTTTGTTTTAGTGATGAATGGGTGCTCAGCAATCAGTGATAAAAGTGCTACTTTTTGCACTTTTGTCTTCCCAATAGGTATCCTTTGTTGACATATTTACCAGCCTAATCTTAAAAGTAGCATTTATATTAGCTTTTAGGCTATTTCTTTGTGTGGAAATAGCAAGCAAGTTGGTGTGCTTGTCTTCCAACAAACTCCCAGCATGAAACCAAAGGGTGACCTGTGATGGGGGCAGACTTGGGGCATTTAATGGAGAGCCTGACATGGGATAGGAAGCTCTGGTGGAGCAGCAGGCTCTGCTGGCCCAGGACATTTGACAGTGCCACAGTGTTTGTGCTCCTCTGTGTGGCAGGGGACATTAGGCAGCTGAGCACCTCACTAGGCAAGTTGCTGAGAAAGTCTATCCCATGTCAGGACAGCTGTTGAATTGTGACATCCTTCCTTTACTAAAGGCCTGCCTGAGGTTATAGCTGGACTACTTACAGAGAAGTAAAATGTCCTATTAGCACTTCCACACAGTTCAGGATGTTGTGGTGTGTCGGAATAAATGGCAAATGAATAAACAGCAGCTTTACTTTCTCTTTGGGGAAAGGTGCATGAAAAGCTGTGCTCCAGTATTTCCTCACTATTGAATTTGTAAGTCCTTGGCTGGACTTCCCTTGGTCCTTTGAGGACAGTGCACTTTCTCATCTAGGTAAACGTTGGTCTGTTTTTCATTTAAATATTAATTTGGGCTGTCACAAAGTTGTGTGTAATATTACCACTCTCTGTGAGGATTAGAGTGATTAGGAGTCTCAGAATACACTTTAATCAGGCAGTTCAATACCGCTGAGATTTGCAGTCTACCCTCTCCCATGCAGCAGCCAGTCTTTCGACATGCTAACAAAATTGAAATGAGTTCCTTCATCTTAGACAAGGATAATTAATCTTCAAACACTGTTTATCTTAGCCCAAAAATCCCCAGAATTCAGAACTAAATTAATTTAAAGTCTAAATCTGCTTTAACCAGTAATTGGTTAATCAACGGGCTCGATGTGTAATTATATTCTTTGTTCACACTCCTTACAAGCTTGAAAAGACCATCTAATTCTTATGTTGCTTTCATTCCTATAATCAGCCCATGTGACATACAATGCTGTATGTTAGTGAACAAATTTTTTCCTGGAATAATTTCCCTGAGATTGTTCCCTACAGATGAATTTGGCCTTTTTTTTGCTTTTTTTTTTTTTTGTTTGTTTGTTTTTTTGTAACTGAAAAAAGCTTTTATAAGATTTCTTTGTTATTTTGGATTTCTGTGACTGATTTAGATATTATCCAAAGAGTTTTATGGTTTGAATCTTTGCTGTCTGCCTGTAGATGAAGAAATCTACACTTTGTTTTAATTTCTCTTACTGACATATGATACAACTTGAATGGTTAAGAGATTCTTGCTCCCTCTGAATATAGGTAGGACGTGGAAAATTAATGATATGGTCATTCTAACTGTCTTTCAGAAGAGACCAGCCACAAAATCTATTGACTGGTGTTACTCTTGTGGACAGGAATTATCATTGCTATTAGGAATTGGATGTCTGAGAATAAAATCAGAAAAGGAAATTGTGGTCTTCTAATACAGAGTTGTGGATCTTCTTTATTTAGTGGACTATGTTATAACCTCATTGTGGTCAGTGGTCTGGTCAATAGTTTTCATATTTCTGTTCACAGGAATTTCCACCAGCTTCACAAGTGCTTATATACCAGTATGTATTAATATCCTCTCTTCAATAATCTTCTTGCTGAAACCTTAAAGCCCAGCGTTTAACACCATTTAAATTATTTAATCTACTTAAACTCCATTTAACTCTCTTCATACTTAAATGTATTCCGTCTTTCATTCTTGTTAATACCACATAGATTATAGCTCCAAGAAACAAGTGAAACCCTTCTCCTTCTGATGAATGAGATGCAAGAGAGTTTGACTGCCAACACCTTAGTGATAGGAGTTCTTAGAGGACAGGGGAATATCAGCTTTAGAAGTGTTTGGACCCAAACTTCTGGATATGTGTGGATTCATCCTGCCATTTTGCACTGCCCTTAAAAGTGGAGAATTTGGGTCACTGCAAAGCATTTAGAGCCTGTGGATCCTTTCTTATAGCTAGACAGGAACTTCAGCATCAGAGGGGAAAAATTAAAAGGGGACAGTGTCAAAAAACTTCAGATGACCTGCACTGGATGTGATGGTGGGGGGTGGCAGAGGGGCCTTTTCTCTTGTTATTGACCAGACAGCTCTAGCACACACATTTGTCTTGAGAAGTGTGGGGCATGTGAGGGACTGGGGCTCTGAGAGAGAGGTGGAGAGCAGTGAGTAGCCTGGAGCAGCAATCCCCACTGGGTTGAGATGCTGCTGAAGTAACCAGTGGTCCCTGCATCATGATGTGATGTGAAGTTGAGCTGGTGAACCAGCAAGATGTTCCTTGAAATTTCAAATTCTCTTCAACATCAGACTGAGAAATAAGCAGAGAGCTGCAGTCTGGGGGTTGCTATTCTGTGTGTACCCCACTGCCCAAACCCATCTCAGGTGGGTCAGGAACTGAGTTATCTTCCTCTAGGAGAAAGACGAGGCACATCAGAGGCACTGCCAGAAAGAGTTCTTCCCTTCAGGAAGTAATATTTTTAAAGATTTTTACCTATTTAAAGGTTTTTTTTGAGATAGATTTCCAAGATTTCCAAAGATAATGTCAAAGCATGGAATAAATCAATAAAACTATTGCAGCAGCCATGCAGCCCAAGAGGCTTCCCTCCCTCTCTGCCAGCCCCAGTGAATACTTTTCTGACTATCTGCTATTGTCTTATTACTCAAACAATTCTTCTTTGCACTCACTGCTCTGTATCTCCTTGCTCCTGAACTCTGGTGTGTGTTAGAGTCTAGGTTTCTTCCACCTGCTCATCTTTGCTGAAAACCATAACCATCAGAGAATCTCTCACCTCCTTGCCTAAAGAGGTGGTATTTCTGCCCTGGGGCTGAGATTGATCCCAATTCCTGGAAAAAGCTTTCCTGGGCTTGCAATGAGCCACCTCTTTAATCTTTCTCCCAAGCAGTGTCTCAGCTAGGAGCTTGGAGTTTTAGGTGGAGAAGCAAGTCTGTCCTTCCTTGAGGTCTCCTTTGCAGCCAAAGGGTGGAAACAAGGAATACCCAGTAACACCTAGGAACCCTGTGTTAGCCCTGGCCAGCATGTGGCTGAGGGCTGCACAGTGATGAAAAGCAGGGAAAGTCTGTTTTAAAGTGTGTAAAGACTGCAGAAACAAATCTTTGCTTTTCTGAGCACAGAGCAGAGTTTTCTGCTTGTTTATGGCACTGAAAAAATGTAGTATGGAGAAAGAAATATGAAAGGGTTTCTTTGGAAGTGCTTTGCTCAGCTGTGGTCCCTTTCAGCTTTGGGAGCCCAAGGCCTGGGGCTGGCCCTAGGCAAAGATCTGAGGACAGTCATGTCCTTGCCCTGGACTGTGAAGCAATATCCCAGCTAGAGCCTCTGCATGCAAAAATTGTGTATCAACCTCTTCTTGTCCCATTTCACCCATTTCAGCACTGTCTTGGAAATTACAGAGCTGTAAATTTGTATTTCCTTTTATTCAGTTGCCAGCTTCTGAGCCTCTGTGAGTCACATTTTCAAGCTTTTTGTAATAAACACAGGGATGAAAACCTTCTTGAAATGTTCTTGAAAAGACTAAAAAAAAGAAAACCCAAATGAAAATTGCAGTTCTCCTGTAATTTCCTGCATTTAGGAATAGAGAGACTCTAAGAACATAAAGCATAGGAGAATGTGCTAATATTCTGGAAACTGGAGATGGCAAAGAAATTATTTTTTGCTTGGGCTTTGTAAGTATAGACCAGTCCCATTCAAGCCATAAGAAACTCAAGAGGAAGAAACATTGTGAAATTTCTATGTTGTTTCTGTAAGAAAGCACTTGAAAGAAACTTGGTTTGAAATTTTCATACTTGTATTTTTAAAAGAAGATGTTACTAGCACATTTCTAAGGGTAAAAATCTTTTATTCTGGCACCTAAGTTGCTAAGAAAGCCAGTAGTGTCTTCATATTTACAAAGCACAGAATATTGACAAAACATTTCACTTAATCTTCATGAAGAGGAAAGGTGTCTCTCTTCTCTTCATTTTGAAAGAAGGTGATTGCTTGACTCAAGAACCCTTCCAGCTTGAAAAATTGTGTCCAGAGTTCCTCTGGTTTTGGTCTCCCAGGAGACTAGGATTCTATTATCCAGTGTTCACTATGTGCCTTCGCAGACAGCCACACAGGAGCTGAGGAAGACTTCCTAATCTTTACTTAGAGTACAACTTCCAGACAGAGCTGCAAGCTTCACTTTGTTTGTTGTGATGTAAAAGGTAGAGAAAATGAGAAAAGAAAGTTAACACGAGAAGGTTCAAATATTCTTGG
Source organism: Erithacus rubecula (assembly GCF_903797595.1). Lineage (NCBI taxonomy): Eukaryota > Metazoa > Chordata > Aves > Passeriformes > Muscicapidae > Erithacus > Erithacus rubecula. The sequence continues at coordinate 11,593,463 of NC_136661.1, forward strand.
TCTGTGTAGGATGCTGTATGTCATGGAAAGGTGCACTTTGAAGATTTAATCCCATCCCCATGTAATTAATAGAGCAAGGAGAGCTGAAACAGGACAGATGGATGTAAAATAAAGCCTCTCAGTGAGGGACAGGGTGAAGGAAACTCTTGATGTTCCATTAGTGCTCTAGCAGATACCAGAATCCTTTACTCACTGTTCCCTGGCCACTCAAAAATTAAAATATTTCTGTAATGCACAAGGAGCTTGAGTTACACAGAGTTTCTCAAAGTCTCAGCTCATCCTTGCCAACATGGGAATACTAACATTAAAGCTCCTTGGAAAAGGCTGTGTTTCCTGGCTCCCTTTATTGGGCAGGAAGGTGCTCTGAGGGCAACCTTCCCTTTGCTTCTCACTGTTCCTCTGTCCTGCCCAGTCATGCTGGGAAGCTGCAAGCTCTCCCCATGGGCAGTACCACAGCAGCTTCAGACAGGTTTGTGAATCTCAGAGTAAGGCTTTCTGTCATCTCTTGGCTCCTGGTACTCAGAAGTCAACCCTCCCTCCCCAAAGCAGCTGCCGCATCTCCTGATATCCAGCTCTTGGGTTCAGATTGAAACCCTGTTTCTTGCTTAACTCTTCTCCCCACTGCACAGTAACTCTTTGAGAGGCTGGGCCCTGTTGTGCCCTATCAGTATGACTCATGCAGGCACCTCCACTGCCCCTGCTTTGAGAGCCCTCTCCTTTACAGGGCTGGTTTTGAGGGGCTCACACCAGGCAAGGCTGTGGTGTTACCTTTGGAGTGACAGCTACAGCTGAGAATGAATCTGCAGGACCTCTGCAAAATAATGGTGTTCTTATAGTAGGCAAAAAAACCTGCAGGAGAATTTGGATACAAAATAGTAAATTTAATCCTGAGAAAGAATCACACTAGTCTTCTATTAACAGCCATAGAGTGCCTGTAAGATCATATTCCTTGAGGATCCTTACATTTATGGTGTTGCTGAAATACCTTAGCCTTCAGGCTTTTGTTGGCCTCTGCACAACTTGGAATTGCAGAGACCTTTCAGCTTAATTATACAAAAATATTCTGCAGAGTGCGGTTTTTTCCCTTGCAAGTTCAGCCTCATCATAGGTCTAAATCTGCAGATAGAGGTAAGTACATTACAATGGCGATGACTGATAGCTGAAGAGTTTTTGTGTTCACAGTGTTCCCTAATGTAGGCCATTTTTCATCATCTAGAGTTGCCTGATAATGATGTCATTTCCATTGCTTGAATGTTGAAGGAGCAGCCACATATCATGGAGTTAAAATGACTGTTTATGGGGAAGCTAAATTGTGTTGTTATCAGTTTAAGGCAGTGTTTGCATTGCTTCTGGGGACAAAATGACAGTTGGACTTTCCTAAAACTCATCAAACAGGGATGAGAGTGCCAGGAATACAAATCCGCACTGTAGTCAAGCTGGGGGGAAAAGAAGGGAGAGAAGAAAAAGGAGAGCTATTTTTGTGTGAAGATGTGATGACCATCAGATAAAAATGACAAAGTTGTACTTGTCAGAAAATAAGTCACATTGCTGATCACTGGATAGCTTTGATGTAATATTCCACAATCATTTAACTGAGATTTCATGGCAAGATTAATGGTAAAGAGTTTAAAACATGCATGAAGAAGAGCTTTCTTCTAATATCCCGCTGTCAGACAGTCCTTATCTGAGGCTTATGTTGACTGATTATGATTGGGAATGATCTAGAACATGACCTTTAAATAAATAAGAAAATGATGCAGATTGGAAGTGAATCTCCAAGCTTTTGGGTCTTTTCCTAAACATTTCAAATTCTCAGACTGTATATACATATGTATGATATATGCATACATCTTTTCAGACTCAGTCCCACTAACCTGAAAAATCAGCCAGAAAACAAATTTCTCTGTCTTCTGTATAACAAAATACCACGAGTTAGGTTTAATATATAATTTCCAACATACAGGACTCATACTGCAATGAGTTGTTTATGAGACACTATGTGATTGTAAGCAGAGCACGTATTTTGAGTGACCACAGACCAATTTGCTTGGAAAAAGAAGTGCTAGTTTCTAGTGTATGGCATTGAATGAATTGTTATACATACTTGGGAACGTACGATGAGCATAAACCTCCCTCTGGATATTACATGAAATATTTGCAGCATATTTTAAACTAGTTTAGTGATGACAGTTCTTCTGTAGTGCTCACTCCTACCTTGTGTTTTCTCAGGGGACTTCAGTAATGAAGGCAAGTATGGGCTGTGGCCAGCCACAGTGCCTGCCAGACTGCAGCCAGCTGGAGACACCTTTTTGCTCCAAAGCCTCTCTTCTGCAGCTGAACACTGAAGAAATGCACTGAAGACAGGACTTTGCAGTTTTGCCCTCCATTAATTCCCTCCAAAATTGAAGGATGTTCACAGCTTCTTTGTGGTTTTTTCTTGATCAGCCACCGAAAATGGACTCAGATTATGGAAAGCATCTGCGAGTTCCTAAATTTTCTAAGGCCACCTCAACCTGAGCAGAGTGATGAGGTCAGGCAGAAGATGTTGTTCACTTCCTTATTGTTGAGTCTTTCACAGCATAGCCACACAGGACTGGCTGAGGGATGAGGTGGATGATGCGCAGAGGTCACAGCATGCCTGCAAATTGGTGGGACCAGCTGGCATGGGTGCTGCCCTCAATCTGCCCTGACCAGCCCTGTGTTCTTTTGTACACTGTCCCTCCATGTTTTGATTAAAAGAGACTTGTCCCTTCCCCAGTTCAGCAGGAATTCATGGAGCTTGCTGGGACTGGGTGAGCAACTGCACAACTACATTAATCCCCTAAATGAAAGTCATAGCCAGGTGAGAAAGTTGAAATAGAAGACAAACAGGGCTGCTCTGTGAGAAGCTGGCTTGGTGCTCCAAGAAGGAAAAACAAGGTGGACTCCTTCCTTTGGAGAGAAGCTTCTGTTGTCTCCAAGCCCCTGGTTGAGTTGAGGTGAGTTAGATAGCAGAGGCAATTCTGAAGGGTGGCCATGCCTCATCTGTCACATCTGTGCTTCAAAAACTGTTCAGACAGCGATGAAAAAAAAACCAAAAAAACCCCAAAACTCTAAATCAATCCAGAGCTGTTCCTCTCTCTCTAAAACAGAGCAGACAATCAAAGAGGAATATGATAACATTCAAAAAGCACAATTAATTTTCATTTAATTTTTAATTGCAAAGGAAAATCAATGTGGCAATGTCCAATGAGGTGGCCAGTGGTTTATTTCCCTTTTCCCTGTACTTCTTCCCAGCTTGTTTCACACACCTGTGCTGCAACCTGCCTATGTTGAACCCTGTGGCATGAGGAGATGTTCCACAAGATGTTTGTCTTAAAGAATTAGGTTTTGTTTTCATGTGAAATTCTTCTCCTCACTTTTTTTTTTTCAATGTTCAGTTACAGAAAGGGAAAAGAAAATGGGGAGAAGTAGCAGAAATATTTTCCCATTTTGTTCCTAAGAAGAAAAAGCAGGAGTAATGAAAGCACATTTCCCCCCTGACTTATAAAAGTTTTTTCTCTCTTCATGCACAATAGGTTTGGGGGTACCTGTTTTCTTTCCTACCCATAATAAATATTCAAATTCTTAAAAGGCTACATTTATTTAAAAAAAAGGGATTTTTCAGTCCAACAAAATTTTTAGGGAAATGTTTACAAAACAGACAAAAATATATTTATTTTTTGTTCTTTCTTCTGGATTGTGTACAGATTTTTCTCTCTTTTTTTTTTTTTTTTTCATTTTTATGTTACTTGAGCTAAGTATAAAGAAGGTATATCAGATGGCTAATAAGACTTAAGGGTTTGTAGCTGAATGAGAAGCATATAAGTGGGAGATACTGCAAGAGCTCGATTTTCAAATGGTAATCCAAATGAAATGGGGTGGGGCCCTGACATCTCTTTGAGATCCTGGAAGTAGAGGCTGTACTGCAGATTAAGTTACTTTTATGTAGGACCCATGTAAATCTGGTGTAATCCAGATCCAAATGGCTGAGCTTCATAAATTCTGACATGGAAAGGCTGTTCATGCCACTCACTCTCAAGAGTTTTATGAATCATATTGTAGGCCCTTGGGACTGTGCAAAAGAATCTGGCTTGAAAAACTAAGTAATGTTCAATCATTTAAAATGGGAACCTGTTTTTCCAAGTTAAGTATCTAAATCCCAGAATCACAATGTATGCAGTCTGGGAATACTTGAAAACAGGAGTGAATATCCTTTTACAGGGATGTTTATCCTTTACAGGGATCCCTTTACAGCAATATCTGCAGTTTAGTTTGGAATATGGTAAATGATGTTGTTGTAACAATGGTGCAATGAGTTCTAATGGCACAAGAAAGCATGATAGCACGGATTTATATCAAAGTCTATTACAGCAGAGAGTCTTGTAAGATTAGAATGTATTTTTGTCATACTCGAAATGTCATCTCAGTCACAGACAAGACTGATGAGGAAAAATTATTAGATGCAGAGATTTCATTTATCTTTCTTTTCCTGAATAGGAACTTTTGATGATCTCCCTTTAAGTTTCAATGCTTAAACCCCAAATTTTCAGCTGCCACTGTAATACAAAGGAGATACATCTCTGCTTGCATATTTTTCCCTTCATTTTTAACTAACTGCTGGAAACCAGTGAAGTTTCACTAGTAAAGCAAAATCTATTTTCTTTTATTTTCTTGTAGAGGAAGCTGAAAAATATCCATGTCATAAAACAGTACCACATTTTCCTGCTCAATTCTGGCCTGGACATGGAAAGAAATCCTCTTACACTCAGCCCTGCAGATGGGAGGGTTTTTGTGAGGGTCTCCCTTGGTTCAGCTCTTCTGGATCTAAATCCTTGTCCTGCACCACTGTGGGCAGCTAGCACCACTGCCAAGACCTATAGACTCCATATTCCTAGGGATTTTAAGGAACTTCAGAGCAGCCTTCAGAGGTATTAATCTGTTATTAACACTCATTTTGGTCACTAAAGAAATTAAAATGTTTCAAACTCCGTATTATTATCTTATTTCATAAAACTCGTGCAAAATTTTGATGCACAAATTAAAAGATTGTTGAGTATTCCTAAAGAGAATTTTAGACTCTACAGGTAATATTCAGACACTGGTCTTTTTTTAGTGAGCTTATAATTGTTATTGGCAAATTACTCTTACAATTTTATTAAAATGGAAAACAAAACAGCTGTAGCATATGTTATGTTTTCTCATGGATAAAATGACAAAATTTAACGATTTTGCTTTCCTTCAATTTGATTAATTCAGAGCATGGAGAAAATAATGAATTTCTTTGATTTGAATATCAGAACCAAGTGCTTGGAGTAGCAAAAAACTCCCACAAGCCCACACCCCAAAGCCTAAATGAAATTACTGTAATCCAAACCCAAGCTATTACAACTGGTTTGATTTACCTTGTCCAACTTTGTACGTGCATTTTTTCTTTCCAGAAGAGGCTATACACAGTCTCTTGATTATTAGTGATTGCCCCATTCCTAACAAGAGAAATCTTCTGTCTTTTCTAAAGAGATGCTTTGTCACTGTGTCCTGAGGTGGTCTCATGATTCCTGTATAAGCACCAGAACTGCACAGATTTCTCTGTTCCCTGGGTAGGAGAAAATGCCCATCTCCTCATTTCTCAGTGACTGACAGTTTTGGAGGGTGGCGGTGTTGAAAATCAGGGTAGAATCATGTCACATGTTTTTAAAATTGCTAACAAACTTATAGCATGGGAAATGCTTTTTTTTATCTCCTGTCCAACTTCTCTCATTTACCTTGTACCCATGTGCAGGTCCATCAAGCACAGGGTATGAACCAGAGAGAATGCTATCCTATAATTTGAAGTCCAGGTACATTGGTGGAGTTTCAGAGAAACAGAAAAGGAGCTTCACTCCTTCATCACTCATCAGTGTCTTCCTGCTGTTCAGAGACTAAACATGCATAAAACCAGTAGGAGGTTGTTATGTTCCTGTTAGCAACTGCTGTACAGAAAAAGAAAATCCTGACATGAATTGTGCAGTCTGTCAAACATTGCACAGCCCTGACAGCCCTCCTCTGCCTCAAATTCAAATATCTACAGCTGTGAGGTGCAGAAGCTGCAGTGGTAACAGCAGCTCAGGAATCAAAAAGGTAAAACCCAGCATTACTGTCAACACAGCCACATGGAACAGATGTAATGTGTTGCAATATTCCCTCTTTATATCATCCAGTTCAGTGTGCCTGGCATCACAGCACTGTGAGTTTTTCCCCTCATCTGTATGTGTTATTGGAAATTAGGCTGGATATTTTTCATCTTTATATCACACACGTGCCTGTGAAGACCAGCATTCTTTCTGTGCCATCAAAAGGAGTTACTTCTCCTCTTTTAGAGTTTTTCTAATTTTGTACAGTGTGGTAAGAAGATGCAAAAAGATGCTTGGGTGGTTTCTTCAAAAATGTTAGGCCCTTTTATCTACTAATCACAGCATAAGTCAAAATTATCTTAAATTAGACCGAGTCTCCTGCCTGGTGGTGCTTAGTGTAATGAAAAATAATAGAAGCAGAGAACTTGAACTGGTGAGTGCAAACTAGCACTATTCAATCTAACCTGGCTTGAGAGAAAGAAAATCCTCTTGGTACAGAAGAAGACTGGTAAGATAAAATTTCAGGGTCGCCAGAAAGGTTCTCTTATGCTACAGCCAAGGGCCACATGGTTTGAAATGTGCAAGGGGAGAATCAGAAAGAGACTGTGTAGCTGTCAAAGGAGGAGTAGGAGAGATGTGCAGTACCTTGAAGGAGACACTGCTAAGATCAAATTTAATGCAGCTCAAGAACAGCAGGTTGAATAAACCATTGCTGAAGGTCTGTGTGTGCAGCAGGATGCAGAGATTTTCTCTTGATGCTAGTACAAAACACATATGTTTCCTCTGTGCAGCATATAATGATGAAAGACTCACTTTAATAGGCACAGCAGGGGTCTGAACTTATGGTCTTCCCATGCAGGATTGATGAGCTTGGATAATTGGCATTGCCAGGGAGGGTCATGAAAGCGCAATTACTCTGTATTCTACCTAGGGATTTAAGAGTCCTACTAATTCCAAACTACAATATAGTAATAATACAAAATGCTCTTTAAAGACAACAGAGCTAGCAATTTTATTTTTCTTTTTGCTGGGGGAAGGCGTCAATAGACAACAGCTGTGTGAATATGGGACAGCATCAGATACTTTCAAACTTCTGTGTAAGCTGGGCTTGCAGATCCAGTTAAGTTTATGAAAATGCTTTTCTGTATAGTAGCTTCTATTTCTAAGTTTTTTACAAACCATGCATATAACAGTAAATTTAATACTGTTCCTAGGATTATTTTAAATTTCTAAGCAACTCATTTGGTGGCACAGTTGCTCCTACCAAATGCAAACCTTTGATGTGTATGTGGCTGTTAATACTGAAGGTACCAGGATAAAACACCTTCAGGAATACAGGTGATGACTTCTGAATCCCTTTAAATTATAATCTAAATGCAAAAGATATGTAGAAGAATGAACTAGTAAGGAATTTTGAACACACAGCAAAGTGTCTGACTAAGATTTAGAGGGGAATGTTTTGAAACTCAGATAATTTAATCCAATACATATCCTGGTTTTAATTTTTGCACAGCAACATACCTATGTGGAAATGCTGGTGCTTATTTTCCTCTTAAGATTATGCCCGTTTGGAGTGGAGAGAAACATTATGACTAACATATGAAATAGTGTGATCCATACACTGTAAACTGTATTAAAATACTTATCTTAGTATATTTAATCTTAGTGTTTCATCCACTTGATTTCCTATTTTCACTAAGAGGACATGTCTTGAGCTAGCTATAGTGAAAACAGCCTTTTTTTGTAAACATGACTATTCATGTTGACTAATTGCATTAAGGAAAGTACTCTGCTAAAAATGCAACCTTTCCAAAGGTAGTTTAAAATGAGTGTCCCTTCAAATTCTGCTGGGAGATTGAAGAAATCTCTTTAAAAGTGGTGATAAGATTCCCAGTATAGTCTGTTAAGCAATAAATGTTAAGGTTTTGGACAATAGGGTTTATTTTGTTTGGGAATTTAAAGAACCTCAGTGAACTCTTTGCTTTCTTTTCTCACTAGGGTTAGTTAAAGCCAGTGGGATGTGGAGTCGTGACTGAATGGATTCACGACTGGATACTTTTGGAAACCTCACTCCAGCAACGTAACAGCAAATACTTTTTTTCTTTCAGAAGCTGAAACATGTTCAGAAGCTGAACAATGATAGTGGTGAATCCATTAAGCCATCTATCACAGACAGATAGCCTGGAAAGACACTGCAAATTCACCTTTGATCTGTACCAGTTAATCCTTCTGTTAAATGGAGAAAGTCAAGGCTTGTGCTTGTCTTTTTTCATTCCCTTCTCAAGACATTCAACTTATGATGACTGCAAGAAGAAAAACAGACCTCTGACATCACTACTGGCCTCAGGGCAGTGGAATGGCATGATAGGACTGCCAGCCCCATGGCTTTGACTGGCTTTCCACCTTTTCACCCCTGCAATTTCTATTTAAAAGTTGCATGAGATTTTTTAAACAACTGCCTAAATTAACTAGCACAAATCTGCCTTCCCAGTTGAATACCCAAGTGAAATACTTTATTTTTACATACCCAGCACATTTAAATGCTATTTGAAGACCTGGGCAGCACACAGGAAGTACAATTTTCTTCATTTAGTTCACTGTTTATCAGCTAGCCCAGGCTGGTAGGACTGACACTCCTTGGTACTTTGTGACAGTTTATGATTATGCAGCAGCAGATATTAAGTGAGTATCAGTATCAAGACAATCAATCAATACTGGCAATAAGTGGTGGCTTTACTGCAAATCCTCCAAGCAGAAAGACTAAAACTAGGGGGATGCATTGAACTACTTAGTCCTTATCTCTTAAATACGCAGCAGAGCTCAAAGGCTGGGCCATGACAGCAGCCTGGAGTTTGGTGGATGATAGCAATAGCTGCATTCCAGAAGCTCTTCCCTCCTGGCTGGGCTGTGTGGGGCTCAATGGCCTTACCCAAAGCAGGACAGGACTGAAACTGGGAGCAGGGCAGCATGTCCACCTGTGCTGTCACACCAGGAGTGAGCAAGGACAACTTCATCAAAAGAGGCAGTGACATTTATAAGGAAGAAGAGAAAAAATAATATGATTTCTTGTATGTGGACAGTAAAAGTGCAGATGGCAGTGACATTTAAGGGAAGACATGCATGAACTGCGTCTTTCAAAACATGATAGTCATTTGTAGATGTAGACAGGTCTCAAAGCAGCTAAACTTTGAAACTACTTTAATACGAGTAGTGATTAAACAGCTATGCCAGGAAAAAACTAGAGGGAAAAGATGCTTTTTTTAGAAAAGGGCCAGTAATAGCACATGACCTTGAACAATTTATTAAGTAAGAATCAAGTAAAAAGGTGCCTAGACAAACGAAACCACTAAAGCTTGTGACTATTGAAATTAATAGGGTAAGACCTCAGGCAAAGACAACAGAGGACGATTACTTCAGATTTAATAGGTAGCGTTTGCAGATGTACAATACATCTTGGAAAACACTGTGTTACTTGTTAGAATTTCTGAAAAATTTAGAAGTCAATCATAAAACATGAATTGCTATAAAGACTGGTAACATTAAAATGAAAAGCTGCAAGTCAGAGGAGCTGTTAGGTCAGCTTATAATCACAGAGATGCTCTTATTCTCTTTCATGCATGTTTGCACGATTGGTTTTTATAGCACTGGTTCCCAAAAGGATTGAAGAAACCAATGTTTGAGTAAAAGGATATAGGATTTTTAAAACATTCCTTGAAGTAATAAACAAATAGGTGATTCTGAGAGCAGCATGACTTTATCCTGTTGTACCATTGTGAAAGACATTTGCCTAAAAACCCCTATGAATGCTATAACAATGATGACAACATGAATAGCAAGATAAGTTGTGAATCTATGGCATTTTTCTACCATAAATTGATTTAAATATCTTTTGAACATAAATGTTTTTAACTACACAATAGAAGTTCCAGTGTAGTACTACAATATAACAGTACAATATCACAACATGATATCTTGTACAGATTGTGCTCACCAGTGTTTGAATTCAGGGTGAAATGAGAGGGGAGGAGAAGAAGGGAGATTCCAGCATGTGTTACAAAGTGTACAGGCAAGTTATTTTGAGGAACAGCATCAAACATCTTTGACAGACAGCAAAAAAACCCAAACAAATGAACAACCAAAATAACTATTTTGCATTTTACAATTTGATGATTTTGTGGCTAAGGTTTCCACTTGTGCTATGTCCTGTGATTTATTTGAGGGATCATTTCTCTTCCAGACAACATTAGCAGGAAGATGTTCTTCCATTTGCATGGGAAAGTGAGACAATAGTTCTGGCTTATTAAACTATTTCAGCAAAGGGTTTACTAGACCATAGAGATATAAAATGTCAAACATCTACATACTGCATCCCATCCTTTTGCTAGTGCCTAACTGTTCCTGGTACTATGCAAAATCTGTTGTAACCCAAGAGACAGGGCTTGACATAGTATCAACTGAATATCTTTTTCTGGTGCTCAGTCTCCATTTATTTCTTCTCTATGCTCTTGAAGTTGTCCCTCCTGGGTGAAGCTCCCTTGTCCAGCTCAACTATCACATCAGTAGCACATGCTTACAGTAAAAGCCTTCCTACCTTTAAAAACCAATAATCTATAATTAATGAAGAAAATAAATTCACCTGGAAATGGAAATGAAAATGAGCTCTGTTTGAACACGGGAAGAAGTGTGTGTGCCTGCTGTGCGAAAAAGTGGTAGGGCCAGAGCCAGGGATGGAGCATCTCCAACCTTCTCCACATAACAGAAACACTAATTTACACTTCTTGTTGATTTGTAGAAGTCCAAGTTAACCACAAATATATCAATATGCTCATTATCAAAGTAATTGCTTTGTCTGGGAGAAATAATTTTTTTAAATGGTAATTTTATTGGAAAAAATACATGAATATCCTTTGGGTCAAGACAGATGTAATTACTTTTTTAACCAATGAACCACAAGACTGGTTCCTCCTGTACTCCCATTTAAACTCCAATATGCTTCGTAAGTTGGCCTGTTCCCTGGTGTATCTTCCCAACAATTTCCATGTGATCAGTGTTTCTTCCTTTATTCAGTCCTTTATAGTCTGTGTCTGAAGAGAAATAGCAGCACTATGCATCTGCCCCAAGATTTCTATTATTCTGGTGAATATCAGTCAAACAAGGGTCTCAGAAATTACGGTTTTGAAGAAACTTCTAATTTCAAAAATAATTGAATTCAAATTGTTGCAGTTTGAAAAGGTTTGGCTAATGTGTCTAAGAGCTGAAAGAGTTTTTCTGGCAGTCTTATTTAATGTTGATTGACTAATGCACAACTTGGAGCACAAAATTTATTTTACTAATTAGTGAAAATGGCAACTAAATTGATAAGGTTTAAAGCATGTCAACATATTGCTCTCTTGCCTGAGAAAATTAACTCTTTGGAAGCTGACATATCTTGTTGTGATTTATTTTCTTTTTTTGAAGATCTAATTCTTTCATGGACTGCTGGTCAGGAGGGACAGGCATGTCTCATGCCTCATGGTATGAAGACTCCTGAATTAGTACCATAGCTTACAAAAAGCTTTTTTCAATCAATATATTCACGGTGTCTCCTCAGTCTCTTCCCACCTGGAAACTTGGCTCCCACTTCACTGACTTTAGTATACTTTCTGCTTTATTTTTCTCATTCAAGGGAGATCAGGAGATCTGCAGTCTTATCCGAGCATTGGAAGGGCTAAAATTGCACACAGAAGGTGAAGGAGCTGGGCCAGGCCATGCTGGAGCCTTGCATGAAACTGCAGAGCCCAGCAAGAGAATGCGGGATTTCCCCAGGCAGCCTGGGGGGGAACTAGGATCTTAGCAAAGGTTTCTCTTTCTCCTGGCCATGAGGGCTCCTAGCTGAAAGGGGGAGGCCCTCAGTGGCTCCCCCACCCCACCCCGGCCCGGCCAGGCTGCACGGGGCCGGGGCCGGGCCAGGCCAGGTCAGGCCAGCCGGGCTGGCTGGTGTTACCTTCTCAAAAGCCAGAAGCCAAAAGAGGAAGGTTTCACTTTCACCAATGTGATTCATGGAATTGAAGTAACTTTTCAGTTGGTTTCCCAGACTGTCAATTATTAAATTAGCTTTCCGATTGGTCCCAGAAACTCACAGAGGAAGTTCTCATAGAGAGGGAAAAAACCCCCTGTGTGTGTGTCTGTGCTCTGTGCTCCTCCCTTTAGGTGACTTTCACACAAATACAGCACACAGGTTATTCTCAGAGACACTACCATCACAGGATTATTGAATTTCCTTTACATTTAAGAGCAAGGTGGACCCAGAATCCTGTCAAGTAGCTAGTTAAAAGTGTGTTGAACGGGTAAGTTGGAAACTGGTCAGTGCCCATACTAGGAGGAAGGATCCTCCTTCTGAAAATTTGACAGTGACAAGTAGGAGTGGTACATTTTACTAGAGGTATAGAGTCCTGGGACAGGACACCTACTGCTGAGGAGGGCCAAGGTCCTCCCGGATAGAGGAGTTGCCTAGGACAACACAATCTATACCCTGCATTGGAACCTGCTGTGTTAAGGGAAAAAAAAGTGTAGTTGTCATATGCAACTCCCTTCTAAGGGAAGGGGAAAACCTGATGTGCTAACTGAACACACCCACAGGGAAGTCTGCTGCTGTCCCAAAGGAATTCAGGTACGGAGCATTACTAGAAAACTGTCCAGTCTAGTAAGGCCTTCTGGTGATAATCCATCAATGATTCTTCAAGTTGCTGATAATGAGAAAGCAAAGAGAAGTCTGAGGGCAATAAAAACGGATTTCAGGGCCTTAGGACAATTGGTTGTAGGATGAGGCGCACAGGTAGTATTTTTTCAATCCCTTCAGTAGCAAGGAAAGATATTGGTAGGAACAGGCTGATCCATTAGACTGACATGTGGCTCCAAGGCTGGTGCCATCACAAAAACTTTGGGGTCTTTGACCATGAAGAATTTAATACCTGTTCTACCAACACCTGATGGGCCGTATCTTTCTCAGAGTGGAAAAAAGAGCTCTAGCACAGGAGCTAGCAGGGCTCACTGACAGAGTTTAAACTGGCTTGGAAGGGAGAAAAGGAAAATACCCAGCTCACCAGTGGTGATCCAAAGGATGGTGTGTCAAAACTCGAGGAAGTGAACACTAATGGGCTACCTCAATCTGCTTCCTGAGGTGTTGGATACAAAATACAACACCTGAAATGCTTCTCTCTCAAAACATCCAGCACGAGGAACAAACAAGAGCATCTCAAAGCATTGACTCAGTCCCAGGGATTTGGTATCATTGACTTAAACGAAATCTGGTGACTGGAGTGCTTGTTGGGCAGCTACAGGCTCTTCAGGAGACCCACACAGGATAAAGAAGCAGGGGGGTGGCATCACATGTAATGGAAAGGCCGGAATATACAAGATTCACAGTTGGCAACGGTGCAGTTGAGAGCCTCTGGATAGGAATCAGGGACAAACAATGTGCATGTCATTGTATGAGTCTGCTACAGACCTCCCAGACAGGATGATGAAGTTGATGGATTATGCTTTGAGGAACTAAGGGATGCATCTAAATCAACAGCGCTTGTTCTTATTGGGGACTTCAGCTTTCCAGATGTTAACAGGGAACACTGTACAGATGGCACAAACAGGGCCAGAAAATTCCTAAAACACCTGGATGACAACTTCATGATACAGGCACTAAGAGAGACAACTAGGAAAGATGCCTTCCTCAATTTGCTACTTGACAAAGGAATGGATATTGAGAATGAAGTGATTATTGGTACCTGTCTTGGCCACAGTGACCATGAAGTGATCAAGTTAAACATCTCTGCTGACAGGAAGAAAGTACCAGCAAAACTTAAAATCTGGACACAATGATAGCAGGCTTCAGAGTGCTCAGGGTACAAGTGGAAAAGTCCCTAGGAAAATTCTTTTAAGGGTGCTGGGGTCCATCAGGGTTTATCACTTCCTAAGCAACACTTTCTTAGGGCACTGGAACAGACAATTCCTAAATGTCTGAAGTCAAGCAAATAAGGAAGAAGGCTGGCTTGGCTAGAGTAGGAGTCTTCTATGCCCAGTTGAAGCAGCATCAGGTCACTTGAGAAGAATACAGAGGTGCTGCTTGCCACTGTAGGGGGAAAGTTCATTTGGCCAAAGCTCAAGGGAGGGAGATGTGAGAATTGTGGGGGGCTTCCAGTGCCAGTAGCAAGGGTTAGAGCCAACTTCTTCCAGAACTGAAACCAGACAGAAATGTGGGGGACAACAAAAAGATGGCTTTTTGAATAATGGCGAAAAGGCAGGGCAAAAATAACATCAACCTGTTACAGGTGAAGATGGTCCCCTCCTGAACAGGGACCAGGCAGAAGAATTTAATGCATTCTTTACTGCTGTCTTCAAAGCAAATGGTGAACTAAGGGGGTCCCGGCACCCTGAGCAGGAGAAACATGTTTGTGAGAATAATAGACTCCAAGATGACCCTGATGTTCCAGCTGGATCCCTATTAGTCTATGGCTCTTAATGGTATTCAACTGAGAATACTTATGGAGCTGTCTGATGTTGTCATGAGGCCTCTCTTGATTATTTTTTAGTGATCTTGGGAATCTGGAAAGGTCCCAGCTGGCTGGAAACTAAAAGACTAAAAAGGGCAAGAAAGATGACTCTGGAAACCACAGGCACATTAGTCTCACTTCAGTGCCTGGCAAGGTTATGCAGAAGATTCTGGAAGGTATTGAAAAACATATGGAGGACAATGTAGTAATTGATCACAGCCAGCACAACTTCATAAGAGGAAATCCTGCTTATCAAACCTGATTTTCTTTTATGGCAAGGTAACCCACCTGTTTGATCAAGGAAAGCCTGTTGATGTGCTCTTTGTGGAAGTCAATAAGTGTTTTGATACTGTGTCATGAAGGATCCTCCTGGAAAAAAATGTCTAGCACACAGCTGGACTGTGTTATGGGAGAGCAGCTGGCTCATGGGTCAGACACAAGGGGTGACAGTGAATGGGGTGACATCAGGATGGGGACCTGTCACTAGGGGGGTTCACAGGGCTCCACCTCAGGCTCTGTGCTCTTCAACATCTTCATAAATTATTGGGTGCAGAACTGGAAGGGATACTAAGTCAGTCTGTGGATGATAAAAGACTGAGAGAAGCTGTTAACTCTCTTGTGAGCAGGGAGGCCTTGCAGAGAGACCTTGACAAATTAGAGGGCTGGGCAATCATCAACCATATGTAATTCAACTGGGGTGTTTTGGTTTGAAAAGACAGGCATTTGCTAAGGAAGGCAGGACCCTCTCTTGAAATGAAAAATGTGACCCGTTCTCTCTGAATTATTATAATATTGAAATGAAGGAACTTTCAGGCAAAGATATGGGAATAGAAATAACAGAAATAGAAATAATTTCTTTACTAGGAAAATTAAAATAATACAAAAGTAATTAAAAAGTAATTAAAGTAATACAAAAACCCAAACCACTGACAGAATACAATGTATTTTGACTGACAGAATCAGAATACTACCTGACACAATGTTGGTCAGGGTGTTGGTAGCAATCTGTCTGTTTAAGTGGTGGCTGTAGTCTTCCTTTGTGACAGATGTGGTTCTGTTGGAGCAGTGATCCTGAAGAAGGGTGTAGGTTTTTTCTGGAGGTCTAGTGGTGATGAAGATGAGCCTGGTCTTCCTCTGGAATACAGTGGAAAAAGGCTGTTCTGATGTCCCTATTTTAGATTTTATTTAGGTAGGAAATGTTTGACTCTTCCCCATGACTGGAACATCTCCTGATGGGATGATGTCATTTTATCAGTCACACAGTGGGACTCAGTGGCCCATTAACAGAGGATAAACTCCCTGGAGGGAGGATGAGTGATGGAAAAGATAAAGAACACTGCCCCACCTGGTTTTAGCAGCTGGTCCATTAACAGAGGATATCTCCCTTGAATTATGAGGGAGGGGTCATGGAAGAGACTTGGTTTCAGCAAATGGTGATAGAATACATATTTCTGGTTACATCTTGCAGTGCAACCTAAGACAAGGGGAAAGTGCCAGATTCTGCACCTAGGATGGAACAACCCTGGATGTACAGACAGATGGGAATGAGAGACTGGAGAGCAACGCCATGAAAAGTATGTGGAGGCCCTGGTTGATGGCAAGTTGAATGTGAGCCAGCAGTGCCCTGGCAGCCAGGAGGGCCAGGCTTGTCCTGGGGGCATCAGGGACAGCATCACAGGCAGGCAAGGGAGGGGATTGTCCTGCTCTGCTCTGAGCTGGGGCAGCCTCTCCTCCAGTGCTGGGGGCAGTTTCCAGCAATATTATAAGAAGAACTTTAAACTGTTGAAAAGCATCCAAAGGAGGAAAACAGAGATAGTGAGGGGCCTTGAGGGGAAGCCATATGAGGAGAGGCTGAAGTCACTTGATTTGTTCAGCCTGGAGGAGACTGAAGGGAGATCTAATGTCTGCAACTTCCTCATGAGAGGAAGAGGAGAGGCAGATACTGGTCTCTTCTTTTTAGTGAACAGCAACAGGACCTGAGGGAGTGGCCAGGAGTTCTGCCAGGGAGGATTTAGGCTGGGTATCAGGAAAAGCTTCTTCACCCAGACTGTGGCTGGGCACTGGAACAGGCTCCCTACAGGGCAGTGGTCACAGCACCACCCTGACAGAGTTCGAGAAATGTTCAATGTTCATTTGAACAATGAATTTGGGCACATGCTGTGACTCGGGGTATCCTGTGCAGGGCCAGGAACTGGAGTCTATCATCCTTGTGCTGCTTCAGAGACATGATTTGATTTTCTGGATGCTGAATGACAAGAGAACGATGCTAGCAAAAAGTCATGAATTCTGAGGCAATTATCGTTTGCTCTGGAGACTGCTATGAGATCATCATAAATGCTGAATGTTATGTCTGGAGATCTAGGCTGCAGGGGACAAAACCCATCTGATTTACTGGAAAACCTAATAGAAGAGTAATATGTGGGAGGAGAAGAGAGGAAAGAGATGAAGAGTCTAACTAAGGATGTTGTCATTTCAATCTCATGTTTGTTTTATTTATTTTTCAATCCCAAAGAGACCTTTTGTCTCAGTTTTTCTCTGTGACAAAGCATGACCTCCCTAGAGGTCACAACATTTGGCCTGTGGAAGGACAAGGACAGTAAGAGAACACTGATTTCCAAATGCAGTGTCCCTTTCTCATCCCAGGAAATCCCCCAATAATGGAGAAAAAAGACAATCTTCTTTCCTACCTCCTGATCCCAGGAGTGCAAGAACACTGCCTGGGACTGTGGGAAATCACCCAGCAGTTGCAAAAATGACCTTGGGGTTTCCCTATCTCCAAAACCCTTTTTTCTAGCTGGAGGTGTTGCAGGGGGTTTTTCAGTCCCAGAGGATGGTGTGGGATGCCCACTGGGTGCCATCTGTAGGCACCCAGTGTGGCTGCCAGGTACAGGTTATCAGGCCCATTAGCGACAGTGTGACAATTTTCTTAGCTTTCCAAGTGAGATGATTTTGCCTTCTTTCCACTCTTTCTCTTGCTCATCATATGCCACCTACCACTGAGGCACCATGTTTTGCTGTATTTCAAGTAGTAAAACTAAGATACTCTTTCAGGGTTAGAAAAAAATAATATGATTCAGAAAAATATGGCTATGAAATAAAGAGAAGAAAAGCAATGTTTGTGTAGTAGCAATGGGCTCAAAGGCAAGTCAGAGGTCATTTAAAAATATGAATAATTGGAATTAATGAAAAATGTGTGCTACTGTGGAAGGCTTGTCCTCACTTCAAGAGAATGGCATGCAGGAGGCATTGTCTGGCAAGCAATGGTTGGTCCTGCTACTGGCATGGCCAGGGCTGAGGGAGATGTGAGAATTGTGGAGGGCTTCCAGTGCCAGTAGCAAGGGTTAGAGCCAACTTCTTCCAGCCAGAGTGCGGTGGAAAAGACAGGTGAGGCACCAAATTCACCTGGAATGTTGTACTCCTCACATCTCAAGCAGCAGCATCCACTGGGCAGCATCCTTCTGACACTGCTTCTCACCCTCCCAGGCTCTTTGAATAATTTGGAGGCTGGTTGTATGTGGCAGGATCAGGACCTGGATTTCAGGATATAGTAGCACATTCACACAAGCAGACAGACGGAGTGTCAAAGGCACCCAGCAGTGTGGAAGGGGTGGAGCAGAATGGTGACCATGGGCACTTGTGTGGTGCCCCCTCAGGTAAATCAATGTGAGAAGATGCAGGGCTATAGATGCTCCCATTTTGTCAGTACTAAAGGAGTTATGAGTTTATTTGCTGCCTTTATAGATCAGAGCAGCATTGGCTTGAACAGCTTGTCCTTTTGGTCTCTTTTAGGAGAATCAACATATATAACTGCTTCCTCCCACATCACAGCTGTCATCACTCACACAGCATTAAAAAATGGCTCCCTATTTAGCTGCATTACTCAGAGGGAGGATCTGCAGCCTTGTCTTGGATGAGGATGTAGCTGAGACACCAGAATAGCAAGTTCTAGCATAGAAAACCTGCCACAAGAACCTACTGTCACCAGTGTGAGGGCAAAGCCAGGGTTTCAAAACAGTGGATGAGATGATCATGACTGTAGTAAGAGAAGCAGAAGTTCATTTTTTGCCTCACCCAGTGTCTCATGGCACAGTCACAAGGAGGAGACAAAACCCGGCTCTTGTGCTCTAGCTAACTAGATAATTTGTCCTGATAGGTGTCCCAAGAGAGTCCTGGTATGATTAAGTTTGAAACAATTATTAAAAAATAATAGCTAACTAAATATATATAATTAATAAAAAAAAAGTGTGGGGCTATTGATGTAGTGTAGTGCAGGGAAGCCTAAGCCAGCCTCTGTCAATGGTTACCTTCATAATCTTGGCTTGCAATGAAAAAGAAACCTGAAGTATTAGACCTGCTATGTACTGAGGTGTCCACTTCAGAAGCAGCAGATCCACACCCTCATGGTCAGTAATTCATAGAGTGAGCCCTTCCTTTCCTGAGACACGTGCAACCCCACAGTATCCACCTCTCCATTAGTCACACAAACTTGTTCCTGAGCAGTTCCTTTTAGACCCAGTCTAAACACCTTTTTCTCCCCTCACCTACAGTTCTGGATGTAATGAGCTCTGATGTATTACAAGAAATGAAGGTAGGACTTGCAAAGGCTGAGATGAAATCAGATGCATGTCACAGCACTTCTGACAGCAGATTTGGGTGACTGGGCCAAGGCCGCTCCTTGCTGAAGATTTGGGAATGAGATCAAGCAATGCCTGGCACTTACATGGATGTCTATCAATGTAGGAAGCTCCCTACAAATAAGCCTTGCAGAAAATGAGCTGCCTCCTGTCCTTTTAGCAGATGCAGGCAGTAACTGATACTTCTGTGGGAATGTTAAAGGTGTTCTATGTGAACAGTGTTTGTGCTATTATCCTTCTCCTGAAGCTGGCTTTATGCACAAGCAGTCATTTCACATAATTTTCTCCAGTGGCAGAGTTTTCCACATCTCCAATCATGTGGGGGCCTGGGCTGTGAGTAGAGCAGACTGTCTCACAGTTAGTGAACTGCTGCAATTGCTGTACATCTAGTGGGCTTGTCCACCAACCACTCTAAAGAAGTGGCTAAAGAAGGCTGAAGCGGCTGCTCTGCCAGCATAAAATGCTGATCTCCTGCAGCATTCTCCATATTAATAATGCAGAATACGACTTCATGGCCCAAATTAACAGCCTTCCACCTTCCTTTCCCTGGAGTTACAGCTGGCCAGTAGGTGCAGGTTCACAAAGCATCTCCCTGAGTCGTTCATCTGCCCGTGCCGTTTAGCAGCGGGCAGAGTTTGGGAAGCGGGCGGCGGTGTCTGGCACACCTGACCCTGCAGAATGCCCCAAGCCAGGCTGTGTGCATGGAGCAACTGTGAGCCCACAGCCTTGCAAGGGGCACAAAGTCACCCATAGCTGTAGGAAAACCTGTTTTCCAATCCGTGTCCCACTGACTGCAGAATAGTCTGGGTTGGAAGGCACCTTAGAGATCATCTAGCTCCAGCCCCCTCACCATGAGAAGGGACATCCCCCACTAGGCTGCACCCTTCTGAATTTGGGTATGGAATTAAAAGCCTATGGCAATAATCTTATACTGTAATACATTCCAACACTTCTCAGTCTTCATGATTCTATGCTGTGAGACCAAGCTGAAATTTAACTGGTAGGAAAAATGTTGAGAGGCAAAAATAGACTGCAAAAAGACCAAAGCAACTGATGGAGGTAGAAATCAGTAAAATTACACAAACAATGATAAACAAAAGCTTCAATCAGAAATTGCAGCTTTGAAGTTTGTTACTTCAAGTCTGGAACCAATAATATAAAGGTTCCACACCAGGTAAGTGAGAATGAAACAGAAAGAGATTAAAAGGTAAATAGAAAATGCAGTGAAACAAAACAGTGATGTGGGGGTTTTTTTGTTGTTGTTTTTGTTTTTGTTTTGTTTGTTTAGTTGGTTGGTTGTTTGTTTTTTTTTTTTTTTCCTTTTTTTTTAATTTTCAGTACTGAATTTTCCCCTCATTCCTTGAAATAGTCATTAAATAAATTTTGGCTTGGCAGAAAATTCAGTGCTCTTTGAAGACTCCTAAAATAACCTGACATGTAGCTCTATATTATTTATTTTAAAAAGGGATTTTCCTATGAAGCATCTTGCCAAAGTTAGAGTAAAGGGGACAATTCACACAGAACATTTTATTCAGCATATTTTGCCTTGTTTTCTACTCACAGATTGTCCAGGAGGTAATTGTATATATTGAATATATTTGAGTTTATTCACAAAAGGCTTTAAGGGAATTATTTTTAGATTGGATTCTTGACTGAATATGATACCTGCTACTTGATCTCTCTTGGTCAGACATTATTGTAGTCAAGCAACTATTCACAGTTGAGCTAGACACAACTTATTTTAAAAATGCAGTCTCATTTCTGTTTGCAAATTATCCCAAATAATTTTTTTTTCTTTTTTTTTTGTGAACCTGTTTATGTTTCACCACATATGACCTGATAATATAATATATATTTGGTATTCATTTCTTCTCATCTGAGCAGTTCTGTACTGTATCAGCTTCCTGGCCAGATGATGAAAATCCCATACAATCTGTTTAAATTAATGAGTTATCAGCCAATGTTCATAAACGTTCAATTAATCTGCAATTCAGACAGCAAACAGGAGACCACTTTGGTGCAAATGCTCCTGAAAACTTTTACTTTTCATCAACATCTTGTGAACAACCCTATGATTATGATTAATTTATTGACATGGTTTCCACCATTATCAGGAAAGTAGGGCTGGATAACAAGTGGTGAATCAAAAGGTTTTGCAGACAAATGCCTTTGGTCTTTGCTGGGCCATGCCATTTTGATATGATATGTAGCTGGGGTTACCCATGTAAACTGAGATATTGCCCCTTTTCCCTGGCCAGTCAATAGGGGTTTTATCATATTTGGAAAGGTACAGAGGAATGTTTCTGCAGAAATTGCAGTTCTTTCAGCTCTACTCCAGGACCTTCTTGTGCCAAGTGAAAGCCTCTCATGAGGTCCTTAATCCCTGCTCCTTATCTGAGGATCAGGCACTGTGCTGGGAGAAGATCAGTGTGAGTTTTGAGAAGATCAGTGTCAGCTCCATTCCTTCAGGTGAATCTGTGGCCTCAAGTAAGGATGGTGAAAGCTTTTTTTTTTTTTTCTCCTAGCTCTCAGCTTTTTTGCTATTCACATTTGTCCAAGCCATTTCAAAAGTAAATATCTTCCCTGAAATATCTTTTACTATATTTCTGAAAAATGATGCAACACATTTGGAAAAAACCTCTGTAGCTTACAGACTAGCAGTAAAAGCTGGCAGGAATAGATGTTCCAGTCTAGCAGTGCTCAGAACATCAAGGACAGAGTTCTCCATTGGAAGGAACAAGTGGATGCTTGTTAAAAAAGGGGCAGACTCATAGAAATATAAAGGTGCAGCATAATTTGTACTGGATGTCAGCTCTCTTCAGATGCTGCATGGGGTCTGTAGGACACCCAAAGCTTTCACCTCAGGTGATGCTGCAGCTGCAGCTGATGTTATTCTGTCTGTGTGCAGAGAAGCTATGGATGGCCCCACCTAACAGGGCATTGCTGATATTTCCAGAGAGGTTTCTCATGCACCTTGTCCACCTGGCCAAACTTGACCCAGTTATTCAGGTGGCTGCAGACAATACCTTGTTGCTGAAGAGAGACAGGTGGCTTATCCTGCCATTGGAAAGCAGAGAAAAATGCTTGCTGGCATGGTTTAGGAGGGAATTTCACCAAGTGTCATCATTTATGGAAGTTCTCATTTCAGAACAATATTGAGAGCTTGTATCTGCCAAATCCTCATGAAAATGAGTCCGTGCTATTACTTGCAATGGAGCACTACCCAAGGGTGTGTTCACACCACATATCTTCATCAGCAGGTGTGACAGGATGGGTGCTGGTGGCCAGTGTATCCACCCACAGCTTCACCACCTGAGTCTTGAAAACAGGAGAACAAATATGAATATGTTCAAGAAAATCATATATCCATATTTGCCTATATCTTTTATTTACAGAGAAACTCAGCTGCTCAGTCAAATGATGTAAATGAGACAATGCCTCATTTATTAGTGCAGTTGTTTTTACTCTTGTAAAAAGAGTAAATTTCACATTCTATTCAAACAACACTTAATGATGAGTTCAGTAAACATAAAGCAGTTTTCCATTTGCATTTGTTTCCCCCAGGTGCCCATGCTTTATATAGGCTACAGCTACAATAGCTTTGTTAAGATGCCTGACTTGGTCTGTATTAATGTAATTATCATCCTTGCAGACATGGCTTAGTTTTCTATCTCTTTTATAAGTGCAGTAACATCCTTATATGTCATGCATCTTTCCACCTGGTAATTAGAGGGTGAAAATGAGAGTTTCACCTTGCTGTCCTCTGTAAAATTACACAAATTTCATGGTAGCTCAGTTTTACAAACCGCATGACACAAACCCAGCATTTCTAATAAATACTGTTATTTCTCAAAGAGAAACATTCTTAGTAGGACAACAATAAAACCCTAGTCAAATGACCCAGGATGAGGGATGTCCATTTGTGGTCATGGCTGTTCTCCTACTGTGATTGCACCCAGGCATTTTAATGAAAGACTTGAATTCAGCTGAATCTTAGCCAAAATATGAATTAGTACTTCTGACTGAATTCTTCCAACATTTGTCCCAATGTCCCCTGTGTCCTTCTGCCCTGCTCTGCGTGGCACAGAGCAATGAACTAGAGTCAGGGGCTGAGAGATGGGGTCAGGTACTCAGGTCCCCAGCTGCTGGTTCCTGAGCCAGTTCCTCCAGCTTGTGAGTACCCTGTTTGTCCCAAACTGCCTGAAGCTACTGCAATACCCAGATTATTCACTGGAACACTTTGCCTTGAGGGAACCACAAGCTCTATTTCTTTAATGATTTTAATGGTCAGGATAGTGCCAGGTCAAGTCATTTAATTGTGTATTTAATTAGTCATCTGTATGCATGAAATTTAAAGGTGTTCAGCTGTGCTATTTTATAGGGATTAACTAAGTGGGCAGTAAATCATCTATGCCAGCAATAAAAGTATTTATAGCAGTAGTCCTTTATTATTTTTTTTATTGTTTTGTTTTGTTTTTATTGCTGCTGCTTTGTTTGTACAGGTAGAAGTCTCTATAAGAATAGTTCTGCTCTAAGAGTTAAAGATTTTTTCTGACATCACATTAAAAAAAAACAGTGGCCAACCCAGAAAAAGCTGAAATGTGAAGTTCATAGCCAGATGACCCAAAAAGCTATTGACAGCTGCAGGCTTGCTGTGAAACAGAAAATAAACAGTCAAGCAACTTGGCCCTATGGAAAGTCATAATTTAAAGAAGGGCAGGACAAGAAATATGATCTGAACTTCTAGGTAGTTGTTCTCTGTCTTGAATAAATCTTAAGAGTATTTGGCTGCTAACAGTTTACAAGTTTGCACTGGCAAATATATCCTGGAGTCAGCCTCCCAGTTATGCTTGTTCTGTGAGTGAACGAACTATTTTCTATGTAAGTGCCAGTGAAGTGCTGCACAGAAATATGGGACCATGATTTGCATAGATAAAATGTGTCTTTTAAAGCAGGGAAATTTTTTTGTACCTACATCACATGGATACTCCCTCATAAACAGAACCAATGTGCTCACTGTTATTTTTGCCCCAATGTTTTCCATGCTGTATTTCACAATAAATCTTTCAGGAGAACACTGGCAGTTTGTATGAAGCACTGACCTGTGAAAAAGAGGAAAATAGATATTGTTAAAAGTCTTGGCTTGCTTGCTCAGAGGTCATGTGGCAGAGCCAGGTAACTTTTGAAGTGGTGCATGGGGAGTTACATGAGCAGTAAATGCTGCAATAACAACACCACTGACCTGAGTGTGTAAGCCTCTTTGCACACTTGGCATGTTCAGCCCAACAAATAACATCACGAGACGCCCATTCCAGTCATGTTCTTAGTCCCGCGTGACCCAGCCAAAGGCCCTCTATATGTGTGGTTTGCTCTCAGAGAGAATGGGCTGTGGAGTCAGGTGTTGCTGAATTACTGCTGTTTACCACAGTCCTGCTGCCCTCGGCTCAGGTGGAAGCAAACAGGATGAGACATCCTTTTCATTCACAACTTTGAATCAGTTCTTGACCTCTAAACTTCTCCTTTGTCTTTCAGTCAGATCAAGTGCTTGCTTGCTTGCTGCCTTCTCTCTTGCTCTTCTACTCTTCCTGCTACAGACACCCAGACACATGTATGCCACTATCTATAAGTACATAATGTAGCCCAAAGCTATGTAGATTAGCTTCTGTTCAGGCGCAGTTCCAAGGTGCCCTTCACGGATGCTGTGCCTCTCAGAGGTGCCAGAGGGGAGTGAGAGCTGTGGACAGGGTGAAGATCTGACAGAGGCGCTGAAAATCACTTCTGTCTTCCTTAGCTGCTGAGAGCTTACAATGACTGCCTGCTCTGGCAGGAGGAATGGGACCTGGACCTGTGCTATTGTGGGAGATGGATGGATCCAGATCTCTCACAGGCTTGATGAGAAGCTAAACAGGGAGATTATTTCTGCTCTTTAGTTATAAACTCTCCAAAAATATTCAGGTGTAGATAGGATGGAATGCTTGATAAATTCAAGTCATGTTCAACAAATAGTTGCATTCAAGTGTCTAATCCTGACTGTGGAGAGAGAATTTTTGAAAGTATGGTTTCTTTATTCTTTACTTAATAAAAGGAAAACAGTCATTCAGGAGTTTCAGGCAGTCCATTTTGAACCAAAATTATATTTGGTTGAACAAACCATTTTCTTTTTCCTGAAATAAATGAAATCATTAATTGGAGCAGAAATCACTTCCCAGCAGCCCCAGATAAGCACCTCAGGAAGGTGGGTATCTGCCTGTGAGTGACACCTTCTTCCCTCATATTCCGCTTTTCATCTTCCTTTCAGGTTCTGTTCTCACTATTTCCCCCCTCTTCTCAGTTGAACCATTTTTCCCTGAGTTTGCTCTTCCTTCCTGTTAAAAATTCTTCCAAGGGTAGGGCTGCCCTTCCCTCCCTACTCTGCAGACACCTGGCTCAGCCTCTGGTTCAGAGACTGTCCTGGTTGTGGGAGGGGGGACTTGAGGGCACATAGCTGTTGGCCAGGAGCAGCACACTGCACTGCTGCAAGCCATCTGGGATAGGAAAATGGTCTTTGACAGATTCATGGACATGCTGCTCCACTAGTGGCTCCCAGATAGATACAGATGCCTGCTGTACCCTTTTTTCCCTGACCAGACAGATGATCTTCCTTTGCACTTGTCAACCTCTTTTCTCAACTTCTCTTCTTCTTGAGCTCTTCTGTCCTTCTGCACAACCACACAGGATCAAACCAGAAAGGATAAGAGCTTTCCACTTCCCCCAAAGCCCTTGGAAGCCCTTGCTGGCTTTCCCTGTGCTTGCTTGTTGCCAGCCCCCGCAGGAGCTCTGTTTGCTCTTCCTGAGACTGCAATTACCAGCACTCCCCTTGGCAGCTCTCCTGCCCTGTTACATTCCTTTTTGTTATGCTAATAGACTTATGACCAACTCCAGCTTCTGAGACTGTAATACAGCCCTTTTGATTCTCTAATCTGCTTCTCTCCATGCATTACAGCACAGAGCAGTTTGCCAAGGGCCCGGCAGAACGTGTTTAGCTGACTGATTCTGATTGTTCCTATTAGATCCTGGCGTGCTTCTGAGATTTCTCACTTCCACACAAATCACACTCCTAATCCTGGGGTTTAGCAAAATTTGAATGGATTTGGATTCTACTACATCTTTTTTTTATTGGAGATGATAATGCTCTTTGATGAAAGATCTCTGGTTGGAAAATGTCTGTGCCAAGTATGAACATGAGAAAAATCTACTTTCAGTTCACTATTTTAGTGGGGTTTTTTTAGTATGTGTGGATGCTGATGTCAAGATGGCAGTGTGAGCACATTAGGGCTCTAAATTGTACTCAATACTTTGTGGGGGGGATGATGTGATCTATCGTTGCCACAGTGGCATGTACCAACATGGACTTAACTTAGATCCTGCATTCTGCTGTATGTCCCTCACAGTGCTGATCACTCAAATTACATTTCCAGGGAACTGTGCTTCCTGGTGGGAGCCTTTTGAAGCATTCAAGTCTTATGGGACTGTCTCTCCTCAGAACAAAATCAGTATTTTCATAAATTTTGAACAAGACTATATGATTAAAAAGACTGTAAGCTGATTTTATACCCATTTCCCTCTGCCATTGATTGTGAAGATGTCCTCTGAAGCACCAGTCTTTAGCACCTGTACCACCATACTCTTTCATGACTGCTTCTTTTTTAAAAAAAATTATTTTTCCCTTACTGATGAAGGAGGAGTGCTTGGACTTAGGTCAATGTGTCTAAAGATCATGTATCAGCCAGTTGACTCTATGAAGTTTGGACTGCAATATTATGTGATGATTGCTGATGGGGCTATGAGTGTGTGTGTGTGTGTGTGTGTATAACATCACTTTTTCTGTCAGAAGCTGAGGATCAGGTCTGTGGTGACTGATATAAACAGTTGCACACCAGAGCACCACATGTGAACACATGGGAGGGAGGAGGGATGGTTTTTAGTAGCATGAGCAGGGATGAAATAGCATGGCTGGTATGGGACTTCTTAAAACTGACTGCTGCTGCCTCTGCATAGATTGTCAGACTTTCCCTAGGGTTAATTTGTTTGTTTAACCTCTCTTACAGTAAATAAGACTTGGAAGAGCTTCACACAAGCTTTGACTTCACATAAAATATGACACCTTTCAGTGTGCCAGGGTTGAGCAGATAAACAGCCAAAGCTTAAGAGCTCTTCTACAAAGAAGCTCTTTCCTGATACCTCTCAGGATGAGCACCAATGTTGAGCTTATCCTGCCCTCAAGGGGATATGAAATCCTCTTCATTTCTGTCTAAAAGGAAAATCTGGACAGTGCTGCCCTCTGAAAACTGCAGCAAGAAGCAGCTTTCACTGCCTTCCTCACTTCCCTGTTTCTTCCCCATCGTATTTCACATGAATTTCATTTATTGTGCTTGATGGCTTAGCAAGAAATTATTACTGCAAGGGAATTAACTGCATGTCATATTTGGAAATCCCTTTTGTTTTGTTGCTGTGTTGATCCTAGCTTGTCTCTGAGGAGGCAAGGAGCAGCTGATCTCTGCTCCTGTCCTTGACTTGGAGGAGGTCTGCTTTCTGCCAACTGCTACAGCACTTCATTCAAGCAGGGGAGAAAAATGGAGCCTGAAAAACTATTGGCAGGACATGACTTTCTTCCTAGGCAATCTGCCCCACTATTTAAAGGGGACACAGAGATTAAAATTTTGTAATCATAAAAAAGCTCAGCACAAAAAAAAAACAGAAAAAAGGGCAGTTAAAGGCCCCAATATGTGATCAGACGTAGAAGTAATTACTGTGGTTCCGGTGCCCCAGGCCTCAGTAACCCCCTAAGAAGTATTTAAGTGTTAGTGTAATGAGGCAGGGAGTAAGTTAAGTTCTGAGAAATACTCATTTCAGCAATGGAGAACCCTTTGCCAGAGTAGTCCTGCCACACCATGCAAGTCAGCTGTCCAAAACTGGGGGGCACTGCCAGGCCCTCAGCTTTCCAGCTCTGCTTCTCACTTTCACAGGGATGAAACTGGGACAATGCACAAGGTATCGAGATTGTAGCTTCCCCCTGCCCTGCCCCGTGGGCCCCTGGCTCTCCACAGCCCTGTTTTGTTTCTCTGACAATGAAATTCTCTGTGGCAATTGTTCTCCTGATTTGGGCATGGAATCAGTTTCTTCAGAGGGCAAGAACAAGGTGTCCATGTGCATGTGATGGGCATCATCACCACTCTCATTGCTGGAGCACCTCCAGCTGGTGCTCAGCTGCTGGTTACACCACACCGTGTATTTTATGCCAAAGTCAGGCTGTGCTGCAGGTGGGGCTCGGGTTTGTAGCAGTCCTCTCCCTTTGACAATGAAAGCATTAGCAATTCCAAAATTTGAAGACATGGTAGTTGCAGTGGGCAGAGGAATCGAACCGAGAATATTCAGAAAGCTCACAGCACCAGGGAAAAGTAAATCATGCTTCAGCTGATCTTCTGAGGAGCCTCTGCTCGGCCTGTGTAAAGCAGCCCTGACCATGAGCTGCTCCCAGCACAAACGAGGGGTGATCAGAGCAGTACAAAGCCCCCTCCTGTAGTTTTCTAAAACTCTGTTGGAGGCTGTGTGGAGGGAGGGAGGGAGGGGAGAGGAGGAAGGTGCACCAGGAACCCTACAGTGCAAGGATGTAGAGAATAGAGGGCAACTTTATTTCTCTGTCAGGATAAAAAGCACAGTCATAATCACATAAATTCTGTACTTTAGGCACTTCATTTGCAATAGAGCATCTCTTCAAGGAAGACAGAAGCGTGTCTTCAAAGAAGACAAAAATTGAGAATATGGCATAAACCATGATGACCTCATGAGCCATTAAAACTAAGGAAAAGACCTAATTCCCTTCTGTCACGAATCGTGAATTGATCTTCCATTTTTGTCCTCTTTTTAAAAACAGCAGTGCAACTACAACTTAGAGGCCATGAAATGACTGTTTCATGGATGGTAATTGTGCTGCTGTTTCTGAACTTTATTTGGGGAGCAGCTAAAATTCCCTTCCTGCTTGTCCCTTCCCAGCCCCCTGCCCTGTGCCTCGGATGCCAGCACAGAACAGCCGAGCACCGTGTGCTGCCCGTGGCTGCGGTTTGGAGCAGCTCTGACCATCGAGTGCCCAAACTGAGCTGGGGAGACAGCCTGGCTGGGAAGGGTCTTAAGGGTGTGACAGGTGTCCATGCCTGAGAGTGCCCATTGCTGCAGGGTGTGAGTGATGCCATGTCCCCAGTGCAGCAGGACCCTTCCCGTGGCTCCTCCAGGCTCCGGCAGCCTGGTGCTGTGACTGAATTTGCAGAGAGCCCCCTGGGCTCAGGTGCAGGACAGCACTGCTGCCAGAACGACTTGCCTGGCATTGCCTCCAGGCTCTGCACTTGCAGGGCTGTCTGCAAACACCCCAGAAGCTCCTGTTCCTGCAGCCAGGGCTGGCTGGCCTGGCTTCTTGAGCCTTGTGTTAGTGCTCCCGTGCCCGCAAACCGAGGTGGCACATCAGCAGCAGCAGAGCAGGGCTGAACTGGCAGGCAAGAGCTCATGAGAGTGTGAGAGCTGTGTGCCCTTCCTCCTGAGCCTCCCTGCAGCTGTGGATGAGAAAGCACGCTCTCCACGGACACGAGGACTGGCCAGCTCAGAGCAAAGACAGCCCTGCCTTGCCTTTTGGCTGAGGGACATTACAGGCACAGACACTCCCAAACAGAGGCACTGAACAGGATTGCACTGCCAACACATCATCCAGGTGCCGAGGAAGCCCTGCTGAACCAGACAGAGAGTGCAGACCCAGAGAAGGATGCAGCTGGAGACACAACAGGGACTGGCTGGAATGGCAGGGCAGCACTGCCAGTGTGTGCAGCTGCAGGAGCTGCAGAGTGCAGCCAAAGAGCTCAGATTTCTCTTTAGCCTCACAAAGGAAAACTTCAGTAAAGATTTAGAGAATAATAGATGAGCCTTGAGTATAACTTCTTATCAGTCTGAATGAGGCTTTGAGCAATGTGGTCTAGTGGAAAAAATGTGCCTGCTCATGGTAGCAGTTGGAAGTAGACGATCTTTAATGCTCCTTTCAATGCAAAACTTTCTGGTTTTCAGTTTATGAGGTGTTCCTGCCAAGATTAAATGCAGCAGGTGAGAAAGCATGGGAAGGCCTATTTGAACCCTTGCAAGGCAGGCAATTGAAGTCAAACATCACTGACACCTCAGAGGTAAATGCCCCTGTGCTGAATAGGTAGTGATAAGACTTGGAAGAAAGGTAAAACTCTATTCCATCCTAAACCACTCTCCCAGGATTATGCAATGAGAACTACATTAACCCATACAGTTGTTACAAACTTCCTTGTGGAATGTCACAAGGGTTCCTTGTAACCCTACAAACTGACATGAATGGAGTCCTGAGAGAATTACACAGGCCCAAAAATGCAGGTTTGTTCAAACACTATTTTTACTGGCAACACACTATTTCAATGGGTAACAGCACCTACCAAACAGGAGTCTGTGTCAAAGTGCCTAAGAAAGCTTGGTTTTTATTCTTTGCATTACAAGGGATTACATGGGCAATTTTACAAACCAAGGGGGAAGACCCAGGCACACTGGAACTTGAACACTGGAGCAAAATTTTGGCATTTCTACAGTCAAGTCATGCACTGACCATGCTGAGGTGGAAATTTTTTGCAAATCTCTAATGAATAAGTGGGACAAATGCAGTTTTCAGCCTTTACTTGGACTAACATTAATCATTTAAAGATTCCAGTTACTTTTAGATGGAACTCAGACAAATAAAGTGCTGATGTAGCCAACTAATGAAATACAATCTTAATTTTACTTGTGGGTTAAAATCAGTGTGATCATTAACCAGTTTGAAGTGCTTTGCTGAGTTAGGATCTAAGACTTTGTAATAAGATGAATGTAGATTGAATTCCAATAGCATTTTGCATAAACTTCATAGGGCTTGGAAAAGTAGCTTTTTGAGTTGACATTAGTGTCCACAGTCTTGTGGAATAAAAGCAATGCTTGGAATATCTGTGTAAATCATTCTGTATTATTTGGAAGGCATGCTTTAATGTGTTTTCTTTCACTAATATACACAGGATGGGGCGGGATGAAATCTGGGGAAGTGCTGAGCAGAGCACAGCAACAGCACCCAATAATTCAGGAAAGAAAATGAAGATGACAGACTGCAAAGAACTCTAAGCCTTTTCTGAATATAATAGTCAAGATAGGGATTTTTTTTCTGGACGCTTTGATTAATTTCTCTTGCTCTCATGTAAGGTACCATGGGACCTTTTAAACAGCACTTTCTTTTACAGATCCTCTAACAGCATAGCTCTTCCTAATCATCTGTGGGAGTAGGATTTCAGTATTGATGTGGAAAAATATATACTAAATCACTAAAATGATTTTCTGGAACAACTGGCTTTTGTTTTGGTGGTCTTCTATTCAAATTATGGCACAGTCCAACATTTTGTGACAACAGCCTTTTTTTTTTTATTCTCTATTCCGTTTTGTTCCTAATACAATTGTAGTTTTGTCATCAAAGCAGATTAATTTGCACTCCTGGCTCGTTGGCAGAGGCATTCCATTACACCACACGTGAAACTCTGTATGTCACTGGGAGAGCACACGAAAGGGTGTGCACAGCTGAATGGTTAAAGAAGCGCCCATTTGCCTGCTTATGGTTTTAGTGAAAAATATGCCATCTTTAATTTGCTCTTGATTTCTCTCTCAAGCTGTTGTGCAAGCTCAGATAGCAGCTGCTGGTGATCTAAAGGCCACTGTTCCCCTTTTCAGTCTTTCTGTGGACACCAGCCTGTTTCTCATCCTGCTGGCACACTGCCTCACGCTTGAATTGTGCAGCGAGGAGGCCGTGGGCAGAGGAGGCAGAACACAGGGACCCTGCCAGAAACAGAAATCTCCAGTAGCATATGGCCTCAACACCAGTGGACAGGATCAGTAACAGTTAGTGCTGCAGCTGCCACCTTATAACTGGATATCCTTCTGCAACAACTCTTCATTTCAGTAAATTATTAGAGTATTAAAGTCTGTGGAAGCCAGCAACAAAATTGCTCCATATACAATAGATCCAAAATAGGCCGTATGAGGCTTCCGATTTTAATTCTGTATCTTTTATTCTCTATTCTGATTGGACAGGAGAAATCTGATTTCTCCTTTTCCTGATTTTGGATACTTATGTACCTTTTTTCTAGTGGATTAACCCCATTCTCCATCTGGAGGCCTGGGATTGCACCATATTTTCACTGCTTTTACGACCAGCTGGAAAATCTCCAGCCCTGAATGGGGCTGTGTCCTTGGCTTTGACATTTGGTTTCTAGTCTCCACTAATAATCAGGGTTAATTCCTTTGCTTGTCACAATGATTTGTGGGTTTTGAATGGCCCTAATTTGTAGATTGATTCTGTCTTTACATCAGCCCCCCCATTCTATGTCTGGCACTCCAGTAGCACTCCAGTAGCATCTCTGAGCTGGGAATGTGAGAAATACATACTGGAAAATATACCTCTCCAATTTTCTTTTCTCTCCTATGGGGAGAATGAGAGCATGCAATATGTAGGCACACTTATTACCTGGTTTTGTATGTCCTGTTCCTCCAGAGTTCACCCTCTCTCATCACTGTCCTCAAATTTGACTTAGACTTTCAAAGTGAAAACAGAGGGATATACTGACACCATCTTTTACTGTGTATATGGCTTTCTTTTCATAGAATGATAGAGCAGTTTTAGTTGGAAGGGCACTTAAAGACCATCTAATTCCAACTCCCCTGCCATGGGCAGGGACACTTTCCACTAGACCTGGTTGCTCAAAGCTCCATCCAGCCTGGCCTGGAACTCTTCCATGAATGGAGCAATTCTTGGCAATATGTTCCAGTACCTCATCACCCTCACAATAAAAATTTTTTTCCTAATATCTAACGTAAACCTACTCTTGTTCAGTTGGAAGCTACAGTCCCTTGTCCTATCATTGCATGCGCTTTCAAAAAGTGCCTTTTCAGCCCTCTTGTAGGCTCCCTTCAGGTATTAGAAGGTGCCATATGATCTCCCTGGAGCTTTCTGTTCTCCAGCTTAAACAGTCTTAACTTTCCCAGCCTGTCCTCACTGGAGAGGTTCTCCATCTCTCTGATTAATTTTGTGGCCCTTCTCTGGACTGTCTCTGATGGGTCCACATTTTTCTTTTGCCACCCAGAGCCCCCACAGCTGCCCTGCAGATTCTGGGCAAAATTTGTATGATCAAGCAGCATCCCAAAGTTTTATTAAGTCTCAAACTGCCATTTTCCCCTCAAATGTCCTTCATATTTACAAACAAACACATATCCCAGTACAGCAATTACCTTGGAATGGAGCAGACATTGCCACATTAGATATAAAGGAGAAATTGAAAGGTCAAAGATACGAGTTTTAGAAAGCCAGAGATATTAGGGTAAATAACAGCTACAAATTACTTCAGTCTCTAAGAAGCAAGAAGGATTGCGTTGCCTTTGCAAAGTTGCATAGAAGAAGCATAACAAAACAAAAAAGGGAGCTGTGTCAGGGTAAACTGAGGAGAGCAATATGGAAAGACATCTTTTAGGCCTCTTTTACAGGAGATCAGATGATTGATACCAGCTGATGTGTCACAGAGCACAAATGAAAAATGCAGTGGATGGTTGATCCTCCAGATCTCCTTTAGAGGCTTCTGCCTCTAAAAAGGACAAACATTACTCATTCAGCAACCCTAAAATAAATGAAATAGATGATAGACTTAAAGCAAGACATAATCCTCATATTAACTTGAGTTACTTTGTAAGGAGACCCCAGAACAGCTGTAAATTATTTTTAAAACCTTTTATTTTGACAGCACCCTCTCAGACTATATTTTTATAAATGAGGATAGGTGCATGCATATTTTTCTGTAGAGGACAGGACTGAGGTAAACTGAGGCTGTGGGGTACAGCAGACAGTCCCATTGATTGGGATATTGTATCTACAGAGAAATCACCAAAACGTCACTTACTCTGTGGCCTCTGCAGCCCAATGCACCTGACCAAACAAGCAGTCAAGGCTTGCTAGAATAAGAGTAATTGTTTGCTGAGATTCTTGGTGACCTTTTGGTAAGATTCTGAAAAAGGGATACATGGAAGCAAATTGCTGACCACAGGACAAGTGCAGTCTTTTGCCATTTAATGTCTGGTTAAGCAATGGGAAAACATCCTAGGATTTGATATTAGTCATGATGAAACATTTCAGATGAGGCATGACACAGAGAGGTATGGATATTTGGAGCTACAAGATTTAATGTACTTATGTTGTACAAAGGGTGACTCTTCCAGCATTTCTTATGTATGTGAGAAATTATATACTCCACTGAAGATGGTAGATTTATCTAAGGATGAAGTGAGAGAAGAGTACAATGCCACCCGAGTTAAATGGCAATTGATCTAGTAGGTGGTACCCATGGAGCCAATGAAATATCAGAAGGAAGAAAAAGGCCAAGGACTGGTACATTTTTTGGCCAGTTTTTGACAGCAAAAGACTTAGAGAGATGAATGTGGAAGTGCCCTACAGCAATGGGGAAAGCAGGACAATTATTTGTCAGTGCTTCGTAAGAAAAGTCATACTGTGTTAGACAGAGTCTTGAATAAAATATCAATTTTGCTTCCTCTTAGAAACAATCTGCAGCATCCAGAATTGAGGTTAAGCATTTGGACTAATCACTTTGCAATATCCTACTGAGCTGGGAGAATTAAATTGGTGATCTGGGGAAGCTGGCTGGGAACATTAGTTTGTTTTAAGCAGTAGCAATACTATGCCACAATATTTTTTTCCCCCTTTTACCTCTTAATTTCAAGCTTCCAGTTTGTACCTATCTAGAATAGCATGTCAGCAAGAACATAGAGGGAAAGTCTCTATATGAAAGGACTTGTATAGTGCTACTGTCTCTGGTGGACCATATCCTGCAAGACAGAAAGGTTTTTTCCCAGTCTTTGGTCTTATATGAAACCCTCCAGAAATATAGCTTTTGGTAAAGTGGGCACTGTCTAAAAATTTCTAGTTTACATGGGAAAGAGTAAAATAGATTTGCTCCCTCATGTCCACAGCCTAGGGCAGGACAGTGGCTGAGCACTAAACACATTTTAGTTGAAGGAAGGCAACTGACCAAACAAGGAATTATTAGTGCTTTTGAAATGTTTAAAAGCAAAATTTACATGTGTTTCCTGCGAATTTTAACTGGGAGAAAGGACAAATGAATGTCTTGCCATAGATGTATTCAGCAAGTCCCATCATGGTTTAAATATGCAAGTATGTTTGGGAAAAGAAGGAAAAAAACTCCAGCTGTTAAGCAAGAGGTTTGAAGTAGAATGGCTGCTCTGTCCAAAGTTAAAAAATCTCACAATTTTTTGCTCTGGCTATTCACAGAGGTTTTATGTAGTTGTTCATTTGTGTATTTAATGAATAGCAGAGCATCTCCTCATGCAGTGCACAACACTTGTGCCGAAGAACTTTCCCAACAGGCAAGGGTGGTCAGCAGAGCTACAGCAGTTGGTGAATTGTCGTATGTCTCTTTGGTCAGACATCCCTTTCCTTTGGCAACACAGGTTGAAAAGACCAGAATTGGCCCTCAGATTGTTCTTTCTCTTCTCTTCTTACATAGAAACATTTCAATTCCGTAATCAATAGGTCAAAATGGAGTGGTCTCTGGGTAAATGAGAATGGATGAGGTATGCCACTTAAATGTTTAAAGCAAAAGCTATTAAAAAATTATCCAGTTCGCTTTTGAGCAATGGCAGAATTGGCTTTTCTAAAGCAGAAGAGAACATTTTTCTGAAGTTTTCACTGGTTTTGAGTGTAAAAAAGTTCAGTTTATTTTCCATTTCAACTTCTGAAGCCTTCATGCTGTTCTAGATACTGAGCTACCTATTTTTACCACTTAATGAATTAAATTCCCCAAAAATCTTGAGAAAAACCTCAGAACTTAGATTTACTGTTTTCTTTTGTCATTAGGTATTTTCTATTTTCTATCTCATAAACTAGAGTTTTAAGTTCCTGGCACCAGCAGCTACAGCCAGAAAACAGCAGCAACCCTGTCAAATACCTATTGGTTCTGAGACTCACTCTTTATTTTTAGGTCCTTGAATACATGATGGAGGCCCAAAGGTTGATTTTGCCAGATTTGCCCAAGGCCAGCTGATATGAGAAGGCTGCTTAAGCAGTGCTGTAACATTTACCCTTGTTCCTCACTAGCACTTAATACCATAGATTATAAATAGTATCTTGCCCTGAGATCAGCCTGACACACAGCTGGGAACTCCCCAGGAGCTTATAGTTAAGATCTCTAAAAGCTTCTGCTACAGAAAACTGAAATTATTGCCTCTGTGAGAGAGGCTCACAGAGTGTCTACAGCTGTGTTAGGTGGGGCTTCTTGTGACAAGTGCCAGTTCAGGGGGACACAGTGGCCCCTCTCCTAGCCTGTCTCCTGCCGTGCTTCCTCTGAAACATGTGGCTCCTGCTCTGGCTTTTTTCTAAGAAGACTTGCAAACCAGAGAATAGTGCTGTTATAGCTGGGATATGCAAACTTGGTGCAGTGAGAGCAGCAAAACATTTCTATGTCTAGGAGAGGTATGGAAGTAACTGGCTTTGGGTTCCAAACTTAGTCTTTGGTAGGTCCTCCTTCCTTCCTCACTTAGGAATGGCAGGGGATTTCTGGGATTGGATGTAGGGTAGGTGTTCTTCAGCTGGAGCAGTCCTGTCCTTTTCCCAGACCCTTGTGAGAGGTGTGAAGGGCAAGGGAGCCTTTCCTCAGCATAGAGCCTAGGCTGCAAGCCCCTGTGCCATCCCCACCAGAAGATGCCTGCTCTTAACCCTGGGTTGCCTTTGCTTTCTACCTCATCTGCCTGGGCTTTAAGCATGTGCAGAAAACTCCCACAAATCTCCATGGGTAAATAAGGTAGTTCCCTTTGCCAGAAGGATTTTCTTTTTCTGTCCCCATAGCACTGCTCTTCCCAACACCTGGAGTCACAGTTCAATCCACTATGAAGCCTGTAAAAAATTATTTTTCAGACCCAAAAGTCACTGCCTCATCACTCACTGACACTCCACTGAATAGCTTTGGATGATTTAAGCAATGACATCTTTTATGGGAGTTAATATGCTAAAGAAAGCCAGCAATGCATGCAAATGCATTTTGGCCAGGCTCTCAAACTTTGTCCTGCTCCAGACTCTATCTTTCTGAGAGAACCCTCAGCCAGCCACCCTGTCTGCAGGCAGCAGGGACTGCCAAGATGAAAAGCCAGGAGGGCTAAGGCCCTACCCCTTCCATGTCTGTGAGTCCTTTCTACAGTGAGCACAGTCCTGGGGCATCCTGGGGGTAGGCTGAGCTTTTCCCAAAACTGGGTTCAAATTGGACCATGATGTTTTGTAGAGATGTGCATCTCAGAGCTGTGCTATGAGAATCAGAGAAGGACACAATTCATGAATAGTTTTTATTTCTTCCTTGTTTTCTTTATAAAGATCTACATAGCTATAAGGACCAGGAGAGCCCCACAAAGCATTCCAAAACAGGCTTCATGTGTCTGGGAAGGAGCAATTTGTGCAGGCAACAGGGGAGACTTGGTAACTACAGACCTTGGGGGCTTTGTCCTGACAGATGAGGTAGGCAGATCCCACTGCTGCTGCTGCTATGGGAGTAAGGAGTGCAGCGTGGCTGGATTATCTGGAGGAGACTGGGTGGAATTTTCCTAGGAGTTAGGCAGCATAACACACCGGGACAGCAAATGACTAGAGGCAAATGATTCATTGTGTTAAGCACCATAAAGCCAAGAAAACAGATGTCTTGGCTGGACTGAGGACAGAACAACATATTGTATTAAGCAGATCTATCAATAGGATAATGAATATTTTGTTCAGATTGATGTAAGGGTGGGGAGGGTTTTTTGTCCTAAAACATTATAACTAGATAAAACACAAAACCCTCTAGCAAGAGTCACCAAAATTCTTTCTGAGATTAAAACATTAACAGCATTAAAACAAGACTTCTGAATATACAGAAATTATTACTCAGTCCTGTGCAGCTGGTTCATACCTATATATTTCTATTGATACCAGTAGGATTGCATGGATGTAAGCCAAATATACAGACCAGTGTATTGACATATCAACGGAGGGCTAAATTTAAAGTTAATGCTGACTTAAGCAAGACCCTCTTTTTTAATGTTATAGGTAGAAAAGGTGCCATATGCCTGGGGGGATGTAATATTTGTGCTGATGATTTTTCCCAGAAAACTTGCAGCCCCACTAAAGTTTATGAGTAGGCAGCTGCCCCCTGCTAAACACCACCCAACTGACACAGGAAGGTTTTCTGGCCAGGAGCTGAAGGTTTCCTCTGAGTAGCACAGAGCATGGCAGTGGATGTAGGGGCAAACAAAGCTGTGCAGACATAGCCTAGGTTTTCTGCAGATGGCTAGTAAGGAGCCTGCTTGGCTCCTGCAGCAGGAAGGGTTAAGGGGGTTGACGAGGTAGCTGTGGAGGTATTTCAGGTCTACGTTCTTCTAGGAAGTGTTCAAGACAGACACAAGAATTAGTTACAAACCAATGGAAACTAGATAGAATGTTTTCTCTAGGCATTTTTCCTAAGGATCTGAGTTGACCAAGAAAGGCAATGACATCCTGGTGTGTACCAGAAATAGCGTGGCCAGAAAGACCAGGACAGGCATTTTCCCCTGGTGAAAATTCAGCACTGATGAGGCCACACTGCAAGTCCTTTGTCCAGCAGTGGGCCTCTCACCACAAAAAAGACATTTAGGTGGCAATGGAGAAGGACAACAGAGCAGGTGAAAGTGTCTGGAGGACAAACTCGGTGAGGACCAGCTATGGGAGCTGTGGTTGTTTATCCTGGAGAAAAGGAGGCTCAGGGGAGACCTCGTCACTCCTTACAACTGCCTGAAAGGAGGCTGTAGCCAGGTGGGGATTGTCCCTTTCTCCCAGGCAACAAGTGCCAGGACAAGAGGAAATGGCTTTGAGCTTCACCAGAAGAGGTTCTAATTGGATATTAGGAAAAACCAGCTGTCCAAGGATCTCAAGGATGTCAAGGCTGAGTCACCATTCCTAGTATTTAGAAGACATGTAGATGTGGCACTTAGAGATGTGGTCAAGTGATGGACTTGGCAATTGTGGGTTAACTGTTGGACTTGATGATCTCATAGGTCTTTTCCAAGCTAAACAATTCAATGATTCTATAACTTTATTACTATCCCATGGAATCCCTGGAAATCTTCATTTTTTGGGTACAATCACATGCTCAAGTTCTGTCTTCCAGAACCTTCTCTCCTGCTCAAATGCCTACCTCTCCAGTCAGAGTACAGATCTTGGATGGGCCACCAAAGCCTTTTTTTACTCCTTTGAAACTACCAGGCATTCTCAAAATGCTGGGACACTAGATGTTTTGGTTATACACGTGGAGTTCTGGAGCCAGTTTCCTAAGCAGAAAGCCATTGTGGAATGGCCCATGTAATCCCATAGACAATACCTACCACTCATGTGATTACCTCTTGCTGACCAAATCAAAAAGATTTTCTCTAAGGAAAGAAGTGCATGCTCCTAATTTTATTTTAAAGCAGCAAGCAGTGACAAAGCTTCCCATATGGTGAATATGTTCCACATATTCTAACAAGAATTGAAATTCAAGCCTGTGAAACTTGCTTTTGTCTGGAGCAAATAGTTACTTTAATTGCACTGCACATCCTGACTCCGGTCCTGTCCTTTCTGCTCATGCTGATCCATTACTCCATAGCTGGCAGGTCTGTCTGAACACAGGCATGATGGCTGTGCTCTTTCTCTGGTCAGAAGCTGCAGTCAAATCGGTATAGTGATAACAATCTTAAAATAATAAAACTAAAAGGAAGAAATGCAGATGATCAAGTTTTTGGGATGTGGGTGAGGGAGGTAATGATGGCTAAAGAAGACTGCATTAATCACTCTCCATAATACTCCCCAAAGTATCTTGCCAAGACATTAATTTTAATCTTTGCAAGTTGAACAATTGCTGCAGGGTGCATTTAACTTTTCACCTCTGATGGAGCAGCCCATTCTGGGAGTTAAAAAAATCTCTCTGTTTATCCCTTCTGTGGAATCTCACTCTGTTTCATCTGTGCAGTGTTCTATGTACTCTGTTGGGATAAGAGTTAAAAAAAGAGGGGAAAAAAGTCACTGTTAGTATCATAAGTTGTTTTCTTTTCTGAAAACAACTGTTTCTGAAAGGGAATCTTTGCTCCTTTCGTGACTCCATGTGTTTTATGAATCCCATCCTCTAGACAGAGCATTCAGGCTTCAACAAAGGAGCTGCAGCTCTCACCAAACAAGGGCAACTTGTTTTAAAGCTTCTCTGTCCTGCAGAAGCGTGTCTCTTGTGACTGCCACAAGATATGCCAAATTGGGTTAACTGCTGTCTCGTTATTATTGTAAACTGCACTGTCTGATAATAAGACTGGTTGAGATAAGCCAGTCTGCTGAACAGGCATAACACTGTGAAATCCCACTCTGGGACAGATTATAGCAAAGCAGGGCATTCTTTAAATGAAAGACTCCATATGTAATATTGGCAACTGTGGGGAATTTGACTGGCAATACCCAAGCTGGTCTGATCATCAGCATGATATGACACTGTTTTCTGCCTTTCTCAAGGGCTCCTCAATGTGACTGCCAATCCTTTTCTTGAGAGGTGAGGCAAGCAGTTACCACCAGTATTTGGGAGGTTAGGATTTGCCAGTGACAAGCCACTTTACTTGCCTTTCAGGCTGACCAAAGTGCAGACACCATGCAGATGCCCAAGTTCCTGTGGCCCAAAATAGTGCACAGATTTTGGGTTAGGATTAGCATTGCTCTGGCTGCATGTTACAGCTAATGCATTTGGGGAATTGATTCTTGTTTCTCCTTTCTCTCTCAACCCTTACTCAGGCTGAACATTTAGAATTGCTTTTCTGCCATTTGAGATAGCCAGGGAGGAGATCAGGATTCTGACAGAGCTCATTCAGGTTTGTGTGGTCTCTGCCACTTGCCTCTGAAAATTCTTCTGGAATATGCAGGCCACAAAATATGGAGCAGCAGCTGTGGAGAGTGGCATCTTGAATGTATTTGGGATAAAGAATATGTGAGGACCTAGTTCTTTCATTCCTGTTTGAAACACCATTCTATCTGTGACAAGAGGGATTATTTCTTCTGAAAAAAACCAATCCCACTTCAAAGACAGCAACAAGAAAAGGCAACCTGAGCCACAAACCTATGTAATTTTTTTTTGCTTGAGGAATAAAAAACTTTTCCCAGCAGCACCTATAATATTATCATGGAAATGATTTCTGTCAACTGGACTGCCTCTTTTTATGTCCTCTACAGTGAGTGGGAAAGAGATGTAGAGCAGCATTACACCCCTCTTGGGCCTTGCTGTGCCAATAGATGCTTCCCTGGTTGCTGTAGTATTGGGTGGGTAAAATCTGTTCAGGCTCCATTTTTTGTTCAGACATCCCTCAGGTGGCCTTCTCTCACCTTTGAAAGCCTGCCTGGATACCTACCCAGATACTTGAGCAAAAAACCAAAATCCAAATGTTTGATAGCTTTACCACTGCATGCAAGGATCTGGCTAGTCTTGAAGTGGAGGGTCTAGCAGAGTACAGGCTAAATGGACTGCTGCAGGCTACACCTGCACCTCCCATATGCAGAGTTCCTCACTGTCCTTCTGGTGCCTTCCATCCCGTCTGTGACATTAAGATGCCTGGAGTGGGTTGTGAAGGTAATGGAGAACTGTTTTGTGCCCCTGGTGGTCTCAGCCTCCTGACCAGCAGCCATACACGTGGTCAGCAGAGCTGGCGAAATTTTGCATTAGTTCCCATCTTCATATGGTTTAGCTGCCTGAGGCAGCTGCCAGTTCTGGTGTGCAGAAAGTCCTGTCCATGCTGCTGTCTATGCATCTTATTTCCCTTGTTTTTCTGCTGCAATTTTTCTGCTGCAGTTAGACCCACCCATGGTTACAAACATCTAAACTAATTTACTCCACAGGCACCAGATTCTGAGTGCTAAAATACCTCTGAACCAGCTGTTGGACCAGTTGTGAACAAGCAAACTTCTAGCTAGTAATCAAGGACTTCTTCCATATAAGACATCTGTGTAAAAGATTGAAGTTTCACTTGCTCTGCTGCAGCAGGAGGACTCCAAATCATTGCATTTTTTATACATTAAACCAATGATAAACCCCCCCCCCCAATGTGCTTTGGCATATGAAAAGCTGTGAATGGAATGTTCTTGACCCTTGGGACCAATGATTTGGCAAGGAATAAATTCAGATTATTCTCTTTCCAGGGAACAGGGGATTTTACTCTTCAGTCTTTATTTAGAAACAAGCACGTTAATTTTTTCAAGATATATGTGGAGATAAATTGCAAGGTAAATAAGAGATAGGAAAGATGTTGGGAGAAGGCACTGCTTGACTGGGAAGCTGAAACAGAAGAGTGAGACAACTGGCAGTCTAGTTGGCTGTGTGATTGTTTATGTTTCACATATGTAAGATAATCTTGGCTTTAACCATTCGCCCATAAATAAATCAGAGATTTTGCTTGTGCATTGTGCAGACATTGTGCCTGCTGTCTTGTTGCCATCTAGCCTGTGAGAGCTTTATTGTGGCCTTGAGGAGCTCAGAGGGGATGATCAGGGCTTGCTCATGAGTGAATATGGTCAACGTGGTGAGCCACTCAGCATCCCTGCTGCCAGCTTGGTAAGGAGCAGTGGTGCTGGATGTGCAGTGACCTCAGTAATGGTGTCTGAAATGAGGGAAGAATAATTACTTCCACAGCTTGAAAATATTAGCTGACTGCTGAGGCACAGTTGATTTGCTGGTCTAAGAGGGCTGTGCTCATTCTGTGCAGTGTGACAGTGTGTGGTGTGGAAAAGTGCACACAAACAACACCTCCTTCTGCACCTGGCTGTTCCTCAGCTGGGGCTGGGCCCTGGCACTCAGCAGCACCCCAGGAAGAAATGTCCCCAACCCACACGCCAACAGCACCTGGTGAGCATGAAAAAGTGATTTGCCACATCAAATGGACAATCTTCTGTCTGCTGGACAGACCCTTTCTGATCCAGTCACTAGGGGGAATATTGCTTCTTTGTGTGAGCACACTGCTCACATACTATTATTAATAGGAATGTCATGATATTGCAACAAGAGAGTAGCACACTCCTAAGGAAATAAAAAAAAAATGCAAATGGCTCTGAGAGCCTTCACTGAATCACCACTGTAACTTCCAGAATTCCAAAAGTCCCTCAAAGCTTGGAAAGATTTTTATATGTTGAAAGTCCTTAGAAACAGGCCTCAGGATAGGGAATCAAGATACAGATTTGGGATTTGGGGTTTAGGGTTCTTTTCCTTGGTATGATGCCTGTACCAATTTGTCATACTGTAGTGGCTGAAAATCAGGTCTGCAACAGGAGGTTTGGGCTAGGGTTTGTTTGACTTTACTGTCCACCCGGAAGAGTATGCTGAAATAACTTTGAAATAGGAAAGCCTCAGTCCTTCAAAGAGCTGACTTCAGTAGATATTGCCCAGAGGTTGTGGAAATGTCATGTAATTTACTTACAAAATGAGCATAACATTTCTAGAATAGAACCAACCAGAAGATCTTGAATCTGTTTGCATTCTCCTCTTTAAGAGATGTT
The DNA here is from genome assembly GCF_903797595.1 of Erithacus rubecula. NCBI lineage: Eukaryota > Metazoa > Chordata > Aves > Passeriformes > Muscicapidae > Erithacus > Erithacus rubecula. Next base: position 11,637,429 of record NC_136661.1, read on the forward strand.
CATCTTTCTGTTCAAGCCTGTTCATATTTTATCTATAAAAGCAGAAATTCACCAGTCAAGAGACATAACAATAGTCCAAATTCTCTAAATAGCTAAACTAGAGTTAATACACGAGACTTTTCCCCCTCCCTGCTCTCCCTGTCCCTGCAGCAAGGTTAGCTCAGCCTCAGGACCTGTAGCAGATGAACAGAGGAAACCAGCTGGTTCTGACTGAACACGACACTGAGAAAGGCAATCCAAAGCTACAGCCAAACAAAATGCACAGTCAAGTGCCTGATTAAATATTTCACTTCAAGATCTGCAGACTGGTATGTTCCATCTCCAGCAGTACCTCCACACAGTGTGGAGCAATGTCCTGTGGGCCTGGGCAGGGTCTCACAGTCAGCAGAGGTATTTGGAGACATCAGTGTTGTTAGCTCTGGTGTGGGCATGTCTGTGCCTGAGCACAGCCAGCCTGGTCTCTGCTGGCTGCCCATGGCAGCTCCCAGCCCTGAGGTGAGAGGTGTCAGAGCACCACCCTGCCCTCTCTGTCCCCTTGGCCTGAAGCCATCTCTCAGGGAAACTGCGACTTCAGGAAGGCACTTAACTAGGCTGCAGGAAAGGTTTAGGCAGGTTTTGCCTGCCTTTCCATGTCAATAAGTGGTGGCACCTCTCCTGTTTTTATATTAAAATTATTGCCATTTATTTCAGCTTTTGTAATTTACATCTTTCTCCCAAAGCTTTCTTGGATGTGCAATGAGGGAGGTTCCCAAAATCATTAAGGAAACGTGTTTGTTGACCCTCTGCTGCATTCGAAAGCTATAGACTAAAATCTGTGAGACAAAGCATCAAATTTATGAGCATTTTCAAGTTAGCCTCATGATTTTGACTCACAAGGTCTAAATATTTGGGGCTGGCAATGTGTGTAAGCCTCTTTGTCTGCCCTCCAACCCTTGCCTTTCACTCCCTCTCCAGCTCCAGTTCAACAGCTGCCTTAGGAATTTACCACTTGGGCTCCCTGTTGTTACTGCTATCACAGTTAGCTGATTTTTTTTCTTGTGGAGGGAAGGGTAATAGTAGTCTCATTACAAATTTCTGTGGCTATTTTTAAACTGCATGAATTGCCAATAAATTAATAGTTGCTGATTTCTGAGTTGCTGACTTGTCTGATTGTTCATAAGCAGGAGCACAAGCTGCCTCAATTTTTCCAGTTCTGTTTTGCATGTTCTTATTCTCTGATGTGGACTAGGGACTCTGCCATAACTTTATTGAATTTGAAGCAGCCAGCAGCAGCATTAGGACTGGAAACCTGACCACTGAGTCAATTTTAAAATTGACATTTTAAAATCATGCTTTATCCTAGTACTAACCTTCACAATGGCTTAATGCCATACACTGGCAAGATGTAGCAGGCAATGGGAGTAAACATAATGCATTTGTTAAGATTAGGGGAATTTAGGTCAGATTCTGACCCTAACAGAATCTGGTCTAACTCTAACTGGTCTAACTAATGGGTTTTCATTACGTCCTTCTGAAATTATTTGTCTAAAAATGTTGGAGTATTTTGTTTTGACATGTACTTCAGGCCCTAGAAGGACCATCTTGTTCACAGAAAGTGCAACTCATCTCAGCACAGGAGGTCTGTGCCAATTCACTGGGAAATTGCTTGAGAGGGAGCAAGTCAGTAATCTTTCTGCGCACAAGGTGAATTAAAGAAAAGAATTGTGAAGATAATGAAGAAAACATTCTTATAAATTGGAAGAAACACATGTTATTTGACCATATTCTAATTTATCTTGCCTTATCTTGATGTCACTAAGAAGAATATATAACATACATTTCTAGTTTTGAAAAATATTTTGCACCTCTTGAAAAAACAAGGTTGTTGAAACCACTGTAAAAGATAAAAACAAAGTCAACACAAAATTCATGTCAAGGCAGTACTTTTTTACACAGGACATGGAAAGAACTTGTTGCCACAGGATGTTTTATGGTCCAGATACATAAAAGGTAAACAAACCAAACCCCTCTATTAAGGTACAAGAAGTTTTCAGTGTACTTACTGATGGTCTGGGTGTGATCTCTGGCTCAGGAAACCATGGCTGGACTGTGCATAAAAAGCTCAGAAAGAATAATATTTCCCTTTGACAGCTGTCAGTAACCACAGGCAGATAGGGTACTGTGATAGATAAACCTCTATTATAAGTGTGAATACTCTATATTCTTATGAAAAAAAATATGGAAGTTCTGATGGAAAGATGGCCTTCCTTTATGCCTTGTGGTGGACTTTAATATTACCAGAGTTAAGTATTTTATTTTTAAAACATTATGACACCTGTTTTTGAATATTTAAAATGAAGTTTCAGCACAAATACAGCTGTGATTTTTACAATAACACAAAATTCAGCTCGCTATCAAACTTGAAAATCAAGGAACACATTCATGGTTGTGTTTCTTAAACAGTTTGAAGTAATTTTTCCCTGCAAAAGAATAAGGTGGGTTTTCTTTGTTCGTTCATTTGTTTGTGTTTTTCTTAAGGAAACTCTTCAAACTTTGAAAACTTTTGGAGTGCTGGTCAGGAAGCCATTAAGTGCTCAGGTAGTTTTACTCCATAGATATGCCATACTATGACCTCTTTGAAGAGAGTTCTTGAATATCAGTGTGAATTAGCACAAAATCCTGTTTAGTACCATAAAGAAGAATATTCCTTCTCTCTCCTTCTAATAACCTATCTAGACATATTTCCCTTGAACCCAAAATTGCACGCTCCTCTTTAGCTTCTACAGGAATTAGACATCTGTAAAGACTGAAGTGGGAAGGTATTAGACTTGAATGTCCTTTTACCTGAAGAAGTGGTGATTTTCCTAAGTGATTTTTAGTCTGACACAATTCCTTCTGAGGGATGGAGATCCCTTTAGGTTCTGGCATAGTTAATTTCCCTTTAGCGTGAGTCTGCAGGAGAGATTTCCAAAGGTAAGAGTAAAATTATACTGTTGCATCATTGGCAGATGAACAAAAGTAAGTTAGCTTGGCATCCTCTTCTGTTTTTCAATAATCTTTGCTGAACTTAATTACCTGTAAATTATAGGACCCCAGGGCAGGTTGGAATAGAGAGAAAACAAGGCAATATACATACACTTCCCTGTTAGCAATCACATTAGTGATCAGGCAGCCTGATTAATTTTGACTTGGCATCAGAAAGAAGCTGGCATTCTAAATTCTCCAGTTTGTTTTCACCTTGTCTCTATGGCTCAGACCTACTGCAAAGCTTTTTCATTCAGACCTCGACAATAAGGACTGAGTAATCCTTCTTCAGATCTGGGGAGGGCAAAGAATAGGCAGTGCATGCCATACTCAACACTGCATGGAGACGACTGGGGAAGGACCTTCTATGAGTTTAAAAGACAAGGAAATGTACTGCTTGGTTTAGCTCTTGGCATGGTTTAGTGGTGAACTTGGCAATGCTGGGGTGACCATTGGATTCAATGGTCTTAGAGGCCTTTTCCAACCTAAATGATTCTATGATTCTGATGATGTGTGGCAACAGCATGGCTGTCACTGATGACACAGAGTAGGACACAGAATGAGACAGAAGCTGATTTACTGACTCCTTGTTGCTGCCAAAACACCATCCTGGTCTCCCTTTTGCATGGTGTCCCCCAAACCCTAGTGGAGGAACTTGTCTGTCTATTATAAATTCCCTCAATTTTTGCTCTATCCACTCCCTGCTGAATTAGAGCTCTGAGATTTGCACAGAATTTCACACTTATCATAAAACCTGAAAAGGCCATTGGTCTGATTTCCAGATCTGAAATAATCAGTTCTAAACAGCAGAGTATTAAACATTCACAGAGACCACGAGGGTGTGACTGTAGTTCTGGCTACCCTTTGTCCAGAGCTGAGCTTCACCCAGCTGGGTCCTACTGATGAGCTCTGTGCACTGCAGTCCTTCCTTTTCCTCCATGCAGTCTCTGCTGATGCCATCTGCCAGCCCTAGGGCTGTGCTCCTCTAGGAAGTGCTTGTTTCTGAGCCTTCAGCCTCACCTCACTGCTGCAGGAAGGCATTGGGCACTGGAAGAGTTTGGGTGAAAAACAAGAGCAAAAAAATAAAGTCACTGTTCCACAGAGCTGTCAATGATGATATGAGCGTTCAGTTCCACTTCAGCAGATAAATCCAGTGGTTTGCACCTGGAGAATGAGCCCTCACCTCCCTGCTGTACATCATGCCTCAGGAGGTGATGGTGTTGCAGTTTGTGGATGCTCATCTTGGGTACCTCTCACGTGGGGGATCTGCCTCAAGGAAGGTACTTTTTACTCTATGGAGCCTCTCAGCTCTTGCATTATCAAGAAGGACACTTTTTGTTCAGTGAGTCTCAAAATCAGCAGTCCAGGTGTAGAGCTGAGAAGGGAGGCCAAGGATTTGGCATGGTAGGAAGCCAGATGCTGCAATGGCTGGGGTTCACTCCAGCACAGTCAGCTGCTGCCACACTGTCTCTCTCTGTTTTATACTCAAGTCATGTACACTAGCAGCAATTTGGCACTGTCTCTGCTCCCAGCAGTAGCCAGGAGCTGACTGCAGTCCCCCTGCACCTGCAGCACCCAAGGCAGGTGACTGCCTTTGGCTGGGAGTAGTGGCATTCTCAAATATCTGGGTTTCGTTCCATGGTGTGCCCCTTTTCATTGATGTGAGGGCACTGTGCCCTTGACCAACTTTTATTTTAAGATTAGTTTAAAGAAACTAGCCATATTCTTCATGGCCAGCTGATCCCTGGGTCCCCTCAAAAAAACAAAAGGTGGGACAAAAACAGTGTTGATGAGCTTCTTCCTCTACATCCTTCAAGATCTTGTCTCTTTCACAAATGAGCTCCTTCCAGCAGGTGGTGGAGAAAAGAACTGTGATAAAATGTTAGGAGGAGCGGAGTGAGTAGCAAGAGATGAAAACATGGGACTGCTGTTGAAAAGAAGGTCAGACTCTTTATGGAAACAGCTATGGAAACCCAGCATGAATGTGGAGGACCGTGTGCTGGGCCTGCCATTTCTCCATGCCAGCCTGGGAGAACATGACAGCTGGAGCAACAGTGCTGCAGGAAGCCTGCTGCGGTCTGTGGGCAGCATCACTCATTGCTGTCATCACAGTTTGCCCCACTCGAAGGTCAAGTGTCCTGAATCATCACAAAGCAGAGCCTTGATACTGACAACTTTATCCTTGTGGTTTGTTGTGCAGAGTACCATACCCAGTGACTGAATGATGCCAGGCTGACTTCAGTGGGATGTCCCTCCTTTTCCAGGAGCGTAGGTATGTTGGCAATTCTGGTGAGCAGCCAGGGGAGAGTTAGCCCAGCACCCCTGACCGATGAGCAGGCTGCTTCAGGACACACAAGGCAAGGGACTGGTCCTTTTTTTCAGTGTGTTTCTATCTTGCTTTAGCTCTATCTTCTCTTTAAGCATGTCATCCTAAACAGTCATGAATACAAAAAAGATGACAATATCACACAGTTTGCTTTGAAACTACTGCAAAGGCAAGCACTCTTTAGCCTTTCTTATTAAAATTTTTTTTTTTTAATTTTAGTAATTTTGAGAGTTTGTTTGAGATTTTTTTCTCCTCTTCCATCCCTCCTCTTTTAAGAAACCTAGAGGTGCACAGGTATCTTTATTTCTGACTGTGGAATACAGTACTTCTTGCAATATCTCAAAGTATTGCAATGATATGTGGGCACTCTGGAGGCACAAGAATGACTACTTGCTTATCTTATATTTTGACAACAAGTGTCTTTAAAAGTAGATAACTTGTCCCTTCAGAACACAAACTGAAAGCCTGACCATTTTGTATTTGAAGCCTGCAGATAGCTGCTCTGAGGTGTGCAGAAGCCTACAGCTGTCAGGACGCCTGGGAACTACTGGCCTGTAGTCAGAGCCTGACCCCTGTACCTGGGAAGACCGGAACAGATCCTCCTAGATGCTGTGCTAAGGCATATGGAGGACAGGGAGCTGGTTTTGGATAGCCAGCATGGCTGCACTGAGGGCATGTCCTGCCTGACCAACCCTAGTGGCCTTCAATGAGAGGGCAACACGGCAGTGCACAAGGAAAGGCATAGAGATGTCATCTATCAAATGAAGCCTTGATCTGTTGTGTGGACTGTTACATGGACTGGAAAGTGGCTGAGTGGTTGCATCCAGAGGGTGATGGACAGTGGCTCATGGTCCCTTCTGAGGACATCAGTGATCCTCAGTGCTCCACACGTTGAGAAGTACTGTTTAATATCCTTTTTAATGACACAGAGTGATCAATTACACCCCCATCAAATTTACAGATGGATTTTTTACAAGAGAATGTAGTGACAGGACAAGGGGGAATTGCTTCAAATGGAACGAGAGCAGGTTTAGATTGGATATTTGGATAAAAGTCTTTACTGTGAGGGTCGTGAGGCACTGAACAGTTTGCCCAGAGAAGTTGTGGATGCCCCATCCCTGGTAGTGTTCAAGGCCAGGATGGATGGAGCTCTGGGCAACCTGGACTGGTGGAAGGCATCCCTGTTCATGGCAGGGGGCTTGGAACTACATGATCTTTAAGGCCCCTTCCAATCCAAACCATTCTGTGATTCTATGATATCTCTCTCTCTTGGTACCCTCTTTGCACAGGCAGGCAATTGACAGGCTGCTCTAGAAGTCCTGAGTTGTTTCCTTTGGCTTCAAAAAGATGGTGTGGATCTGTACCCATTTCACCTGAATGGAGTAGAGTTAATTTGAAAAACTCATTAGAGTGGTGATGGAGTAGAAGAGCAAGAACTACCTGAAACAAAAATAATTTATCTATCAAATATTTCATACTCTTCCTTACTAGGAGGAAGGTGAATAATTGTATTCTAGGGGAGTTTTGCAAGGATTGTACCTAGCACTCACAAGATAACAGCAGGAAAGATTGATTCTTCCAACACATATTCTTCCTCCTTGAGTTGAGGCACAACAAACTTAATGGTCAGAGAGCAAAGGTGATTGTCAGTGTGGGGTGACACAGTCAGAGTCCTTTCCTGGAAGTGGGTCTGAGGACAGCTATAAACTTCATGCTGTGATATGTTGTTTTAAAATAAACCCAGAATGTGTGTGTAAAGTTACAGGGAGGTGTTGAAAAGCAAATGACATCTGTGCCCCAAAGAAAGTGTCATTTGTTGGTTGAGACCCTGCAAACAGTCCTGTCATGTACAGTCTCTGAGCTGGGATCTGTAGTCAACACAAGATGATACACATGTGTATAATAAAAGAAGTTGTCACTCGGTGCCCTGGTGACCCCAGGGCTCTGTCAGTCCCTGCTGCCAGGAGAGAAGCTGAAGGCTGTCTGCTGCTGTGCAGGGCAGGACTGCACTGGTCACTTTGGAGAGAGGTGCTTCCCCCATGCACCACCTAAATATGGTTCTGTCAGCAGGAAATCTGGTGAATCTGGTGAAATGCTGCTGGTCACCACTGCTGCAAGCCTTGTCTCTGAGCCTGCTGCAGCAGGTTTTCTTTCCCCAAACCCTGTCCTTGAGGACTCCATTGCATGAAAGCACCTGAAACTTCAGGGTAAAAACAGCTGGGGCAAGGCTAAAGGCTCACTGTGAGAAGTGTAACAGCACCCTCCATTGCATACTTAGCACTATCTTTTTGTGCCTTGCCTGGAGTCCTCAAGCAGATTTTGCAGCTTCAGTATGTTCTTTTTTTTTTTTTTTTTTTGGTGCTTGCCTGTCGCAAATAATTAAAAGTGATGAGTATTTTTGTTTAAACTAGTCCCAGATCAAGGAAAAAAGCAAATAGAGCCCATCTTGGGAGGGAAAAACTCTAGCATAGTACTTAAGTTAATATGAAGCACATGTGCAGTCCTGCTGAAAGCAAATAAAACTTGCTTACTAAAGGCTTTTCAGAAGCACAGATAGCTGATCTGCCCAAGTACACCATGCAATGGGAATTTCTCATATGTCTAGAATTAAGCAGTGCACATTGTCTTCTGGTGGATTAGGATCCATGTGTTCTATTCAGAGAAAATGGTTCCAGAAAGAGCTTGCACAAATATTCTATGTTGTCTCCAGATACTCTCACTTACAGATGTTTTCTGGATAAATCGATTTCTAAAACAACAACCGTGATTCATCTCCACATGGTATGGAACAAACAATAGCAGGACATTGAAAAGTTCTTTAAAGAGTTTTAAAAATAATGCAATAGAATGAGATATCCATGAATAACAATGAATTGGACTATTTTCTACTTCATAAAATGAACCTGAATTTTCAATGATTTCTCTCATTCTGCTCTTCCAAGGTATTCAAAATTCCCTATTAATCCCTTAAGCCCCCAAAGGTCCTTAGAAAGCATCACTCAGCCATTGTACCTTCCTTATTTGCCAAAATGACAGTTTTTCACTGTGGCACAGATCCTGGCTCATTGTGCTGTTTGTGCTGTCCACAACATGTCAGTTTTGAAGCTCTCAAAAATGCTGTAGGCCATATACACAGTCATTGTGCAAATCAAAGAAACATGGTATGAATCAAATTTAAACTCCAATTTAATGAATGTCCTGTGGAAAAATGTAAGCATTTGGAAGACTTATAGGAGTGGAAGATTTGGGATCACAGTGGCTGACAGCTTTGATAGTGCTCAGAACTTTGTTGGGCTTCACTGGGCTGAAGGAATGGTCTCTTTTATGGGTGGAAACCTCTCCCTTTGGGATGTGGTCCGGAAGGACAGTCAGTATGTTATGCTGGGGCTGGACACTGGAAACAGTATGTCTGATGTCTGTGAATGTGCCTGCCCTGACTCCCCACAATGAGTGTAGGTGACCACATTTGGGGTGATCTGCTCTTCCCCCACGATTGCAAAAAGACCATGGCTGAGGCTGAGCAAATGGTGCTAGTCTGGGGATTTCTGAGGCATCAGCTTTATTAGCAGTGAGAGGAAAAAGTATGTTATCTTCTCAAATGACATAAAGCAATTGGGTTAATTTGAAAAATGTTCTAACCTCTACCTTTTCTTATCTTGCAGCTCCTTCTGCCCATATTTTATTGTCTGCATTGTGAAGACACACTAGGATTAAGAAAGAAAAATAATTGATTAGTGGAACAATGTGGATCTTACTTAAATTCAGGTGACTGAAAGCTAAGTAGGAAAATGTGTTTGAGGTATTCGTGGTTTCCCCTAAATCAAGTGGCAAATGGGAGACATCAGATCAGAGGGGCCAGGCCTTCATCACAATGTTTCATGATGCAAATCAGTTTTGTGACATTTGTTCCTCTCTCTGCTGGAAGGTGGAAATGTGGCCCACTCTCCTCAGGGACAGAGATGAGTAATAAAGAAAGAAAAAAGCAAAACTGAAGACATAGCCATGCTGAAGTCCCCGCAGTAGGCTGGAATTCCATGGAATTCCCAGCTGTGGTGTGGGCAAGGCAAGATGGGTACTGAGGGCATCAGCCTCCTTGGACGTGAGTCACCTTCCACATTACTTGGAAACACTGAGGTCTGCTGTAATTGCTCTCAATGCACCTAGGATTAGCCCCATGGAGCCATACAGCATTGAGTTTTCAGAATGCCAGCAGTAACCAAGGTTATGTAAAAATCCTTTTCTATTAAAAGTCAGAAATGTAGCTTATGGCCTTTTCCTTTCCCCAGAAGAGCGAGCTAAGTTATTAATTTTAAGTGCAAATATTCCTTATTCACTGCTAACTGGGGATTGGGACAAAGAAAGCAAGTGTGGGAGGCACCAGAGCCTGTGCTCAGCAAGGGCAAAGCCACTCATTTCTCACACATGAGGATGAAGGTAGAAATGAACTTGCTTTTGATGTCTAGATGTTGAGAAGAGTTCAAGACAACAAAGATTGTTAAAATTAATAAACTCAGCCCCTTGGCACTGATTTCAGTGATAACAATTCCTGGGTTTTTCAGCCTGGCAATTATCCATAAAGTCAACATGATTTTGTCTTTTATTATAAACAAGCTATTTTATTCTTTTATGAGCAGGCAGAGACAAATATTAACAAACATAGCTGGTCTGTTGAAGAGATTATTACCAATAGGTCTAGAGTCTTGTGTGAGTAACCCAGTAGTTGAAAATTACAAAAGAAAAGTCCCCAGAAATCAGAAGTAGATAATTAGTTCTTCCAGCATTGATATCACACAGTGCAAGAGCTACAGACCAGCTGCAGGAAACATTCTCTTTTCTAGTTCTTTCTAGAGTGTTAACATTTTATCATTTAATTTCCTGAATTCTTAAGTACATGTTAAATCTTGTGAAGATTATAATCATCAGTTCCAGAAGCTGCAATTTTGAATACTTAACTTTCAGGTAGATAGAGCTGGATTTTTGTAGATACTTCTACACTGATTTTTGGACATGAATCTGAGCTTGCCAGTTTAGACAGAAGACACACAGTTGTGGATGCTAGAAGACTTTGGGGAAGAAAGGAAGGAAAAGAGTTGAAGAAAGTTAGGATCTCATCTTCTATTGGCACGGGCCTAGGTGTGCTTCTGTCTGGTTTGGTACACCCAACTGCAGTTTGATGCATTACTGGCCAATAAGAAAGAAAGAAAGTCTCTCTTGGAAGGATTATGCCACAGGGATAGATGGGGTCTTGGCCAGACCTGTGCCATGTCCAGCAGTATGGGGCATCCTAAGCAAAATGAACATACTTCCTTGTGCACTCTCTTAAGGAGAGGTCAGGCATTTAAACTGAAATCTAAATTTGGACATGCAGAGTCAGTCAGCATATAGGTCCACATAGAGTTTTGACTTTTGAAACCATTGAGGATTTTCTTTGTTTAATCATGTTCGTCCATCATCAACACCTTCATCCTATGAGGGCTGTTGGGGAATGGCAGCTGACCACAGTGATGCCACTGCAGTTCTACCACAAGTCTCTGTGAAATTGTCTCTGTTGGCAGCTGAATGCCTACCACCAATGGAGGCAATGCCAGTGGGGAAAGGCAAATTAACTATTTACATAATAAAAGTAGATATTAAACTCATTATTGCGGGAGTCTTGGGAAATTAGCTGGGACACAAGTGCAGAGATAAGACTATGTTGCTTCAAGGGATGGCTGGGTGATCAGGATTGTGGACTTCTTTCACCCTGGTGTAGAAATGGAGCAAATACCATTTGGGAGACAAAGCCAGCTCTGGGTAGATCAAAAGAGAGCCAGACAAGAAAGCTAAGAAAGCTCCTCAGGTCTGCTGATATCAAAATACTGGCAAAAGGAAAATTTTCAAATTGGACACAGATCTTTAAACTCACTAAAATATTCTCCACTGTCTTTTCAAGGAGTGCAATCAGCAGGCCTCCATTTCCAATGTGTTGCAGTTGGAGTTAGGAACCAATTTTTTGTTTGAGTCTGAGCCATAGGAGTCTAAAAATTAAAATATCTATTTCAAATGAAATATTTGATGAGATATTGAAACCAAAGGATAGATGTTTATTTCCATTGAATATTTGTGTACAAGTGTTCGATATCTTTGCAACTGTAAAGAATGAACCAACAGATCCTCAAGCTAGCAAAAAAAATAATCAAAGTGAAAGAAGATCTAAATTCCCCTGGAATATTCTTATTTCAATGCTTCCAGTTATTTTCCAAAGAACCTAGGATTATTTAAGAATTTTTCCTTCTGATAAGGCTGGATACTTCCCTCTACTGAGCTGTGCTCTTTGAAAAACAACAACAACAACAACAAGAAAAAGATATTAAAAGGGGGTATTTTAATGCTTCAGTGGACAAGCGGAAACTAGGCCAGCATGAGATTGCTGATCTGCTTCACACTGAGCTCTGAAGTATTTCTGTTACCCTGTTATGGTTGTGCATCACTGTAATGAATATTTGCTCTCTGTGCTGAGAGACAGTTTTTGTTCCTCAAGAATTCGATTTTACAGGAAAAGAAATTATTTTCCCCATATGTATCTTTGTCATCTAGATAGTGAAACAAGATGTTTTAAGCAGCTGTTTTGTACCCATGACCTATTACCACTAACTTCCTCTAGTCCTGGGAAAGCCCTGTTAATCTTCTTTGCAAAATGTTTGTGAGTAATTATTTATTCCACAGCTTGTTGAATTACAGCTTGTTGGAGAAGAAGTTTCAGCGCCTTAGTCCTACCTTTTGTTCTCACTCAACATCAAAATCCAAAAGGCTATAATTTACTACAAAATTAAGTACTTTGTGTATTTAATCTTGGAAATGCTAAGAATGCTTTTATATGAAATATATTATTTGGAAAAGGGCCCTATATCTTATTTTGATTAGGCCAAGACATCTTGGTTCAATTCTTTCATTGTTTAACTTTTAGGCAAAAACATAATACAACATAAATCACATCACATAAAAGGCATCATTAATTTCCCATTGGAAACTATAACCAATGACCAAATAATTTCTTTACTGGCTTTTTAATTTTATCTGATCAGTGTTTTCTGAAGTAAAAGAAATTCAACTGGAAAATCTCCAGCCGGTGTTAATAGAAAAAATATTTGAGCTGCTGTGTCCATCTCCTTTGAGGCCAGGAGTCTGGTTATTTATCATCAGGGATGTATGACAATGAACATGTCCTTATGTAATCAAACAATTCCAGCTATTTCAAAATCAGCAAAGTTTACTTAGTGCAGACATGAAATCCAAAGCTATCAGAAACTAATCAGAACAGAGCCCTGCACAGGCTATAGTGAGTGTGATAAATATTGCCAGCCTGGCTTTTCCACAAAACTGGCTACAGAGGCTAGATGAAGAAGCCTTAAACAGCACAGTACAGTGGGGCTGCATTTGCAGCCTGTCCCTGCAGCCCTGTCAGCTGGGAACTCTCAGTCACATCAGACCGAGTGGACAGCAAACAGCTGCCCAGCCTGTCAGTTTTTCAGGGCTCTCTCCCTGATGCTGCTGGAGATGGGAAGTATATACATTCTTCCTGGTTTTATGGTGAAGTGTCAGCTCACTTCATTAGCTCCAGGCATGAATTCTATGGTGGTAGATAACCAAACTGTGCCCTATCAGTGAACCACAGAATTACAGAGTGGCTAAGGTTTGCAGGTACAGAGGGTCATTTGGTTCAACCTCCCTGCTCAAGCAGAATCCCCTGATTTGGTTATCCTTGTACCAGGGAATACATGCACAGACTAAGAGCCTGCTCTTGCTGACTGTTTGGTTTAAACTGAAATTTAATTTTGACCTGTAAAATGATAAAATGCTGTTTTAATTAATGTAGATTGAAGTGTATTTAATAATATGGAAATAGTAATCTACATCAGTTTCAACTTGAGAGTAAGAAATTGAAAGACGTGTCCCAGCAACAAAGCTCACTTTGAGAAGGATGTTGCTGCTGAATCCCATCCAGTGCCTGTTTTCAGCCTCCTCTGTAGAGTGTTAGTGCAGGTATGGTGTAGTGACACTGTTTCCACTGGAGTAAAGACACCTTTCCTCACTGGAGCAGTGCCTGTGCTGGCAGCAGCTTGAGCCCATGAGCCAGGGGCTGGGCAGATTTCAGGGTGCTGTTTGCCATTGTGCTGAAAGTACCTCTGAAGGCTGAACTGAAGGAAAGCCAGGCAATCCTGCAGGTCTGTGCCCCACCAGCGCATCCTGCAACTAAAATCTCACACAGAGGAGGTATGAAGTAGCAAAGCACATTTCTAGCTGGTGTCACAGACACAGAGCAGAGTGGCAGCACTGCCCTCGTGTCCTCTGCCAGCCTCACATGGCTGTGGGGCAGACCAGTACTGACCTGGTGTCAAGCTTGCAAGGGCAGGTTACTCTTTCACAGATTTTTTTTTTTTTTTTAATGAACAGGTGTGGGTAATATAATTATGTATTATTTCAGAGCTCCACAAGCCTGTGAAGGTGATTGATCTGAGGTAAGGGGCTAGCAAAACAGGTTTGTTGTCATGAACTTCAGCGCCAGCCACTGCTGCTTATTCCTGGGCAGACAATTGCCTTCATACAATAGCCTTCAGATCTCAGCACTTAAAATTATTTGGTCACATTATTATGTGACCACAAGGCATAAAGGGCAGTTATCTGTTTATACTCATATGTTTATGCATATACATATAAACATCTGGTTATACCTACGTATATATTCTTATACATATCTGTTTATACACACTATATATATATATATGTATATATATGTATGTGAAATCCTTTATCTAGGGGGTATCAGCTTTTTGCTTCATAATATACCAATGTACTAACGTAGTAATTTCTGTGACTGAGTGAAAAAAAAATATTTTGGAGGCAGCAGAAGTCTGGACCATGCTGTACTTAGAGTTATAACTGAAGGAGGATGATAAGAGCAGGAATGTTTAAGTGTGCCAATGCCTTGGTCTTTTGCTGACAGCTTTATACTCAGGACTGATGTCCCACTTGTTTGCCCACAGCCATCTGATGGTGGGCAGGATTGCAAGGCTGCCTCATGCTTACAAATTGGAAACTCTCCTCCTAAATCAGACCGTTGCTGTGTGGCAGCAAGTGGTCCCACCATATCAGTCTCTAAAATATGTTTGTAGTGGATTATATGTGTTTTTCTGGATTTATTATGCCATTTCACTATCTTTCTCAATTCCTCCCCTCTTTACCTTGCTCCCGTATTCAGGGACAGACTTCAGGGGTGATATAAATAAAATCCATGTTAATTAAGGCTGAATATCATGCTTTCCATTGCAAGACAAGAAATAAATTACATGAAAGAACAGTGTAAATAACAGCACTGCTGATGTACACTGGGTAGTTTTCTACCATCCAAGCTCTGCTATGCACCCGAACATGACACCTTGGAGCAGGAATGCAGCACCAGCTGAATGTTTGCTTCACTTGCTGGAAGTAAAGCCGGGTGAGTTCTCTGTGGCACATCCATACCCATATCAGTATATGGATCATAGGCAACTGATGTCCCTGTATACTCCTTATCTTCAAATATCCACTCCCTCCTCTTCTCCTGAACTACAGCATAACTGCAAAATTTCACTATATTCATCTCTCCACATTCACTGGACTTGTTTACTTTTAGGCAAAAATGAAATAATCATAGACATAGGGAGTAGGGTGTGTGGCGATTAAGGACTTCTGTCTGGCTCATTTCTGTCAGCTTGTTGTTTAGTTGCTGCTGCCCAACATGGGTTAAGTAAAGCCTGTGCCTATTGCATTTACATACACAGCATATTAATAGTGTTGATAGCATAAAAAGACTTAGCTGAGAACATTGTGATACACAGTCTGTGTACTATAGGCTCTTAAGGATGACTCACAAGGCAATTGACAATACTGATGACATAATTGTTAGAAAATTATTCATATTAAGAGCTTTGGTTTCACAGCTGGTCAAAAAAAAAGATCAAAGTAAACATTCTTCAATGTAAAAATTGTACTCTGATATGCTTAGATTAAATATTGAATGAAATTAGGTGAAACGTCTGTTTCAGTAAGTCTGCATTTAGAAAAATGAAAATTAATAGCTTGGTTTGATTTTTTACCTTATCAGAGCAGAATATTTTCTTATTTCACTTTTTATTACTTAGTTTTGAACTATCATGTTACAAATTGCAGAAGTTTAGTCACCTTACATTTTCATTAGTTCAGGTCATCAGAGAAAGGCAACAATCTTGTTCGATATGACTATGGGTCTGGTTGACAGTAACTGTATTGATATAAGAGTTGACATCTGCAAGTCATCCTCCAAGAAAATTTGATTAAAAACACTTGAATTATAAAATTTATGGGGATCTTGATAAAGGGATTGAAAATCACCTTATTGATGTATCTCAGAATGCTATTATCACTGAGAAAGAATTAAAGACCCTGCATGGGGATGATTCTTGTCAAGATACTCATACATCTACTTATTGTCATACAGTGTTTTACATTTCATACACACAGATATTACCTTGTCATGGAGTGATTATCAAACTACAAAGACCAAGAAATGATCCAGGTATTGGCATTCTGAAGAGCAAAATGGGAAGTGTAACTGCATATTTAGGTAATTTTTCTTGGAGGGTGAATTATTGTTCTGGGTGGAGGCTGGTATGACTTCATGATTGCAGGAGGGTTTTCTTCTTTAATAAATTGTTGTATGAGTCTGCATCTTAAGCAACACCATGACTATGTGTACACTTGAGTCTCATGACAGGACAAAGGACCTGCCATGGAGGTTTAAACTTTGGTGTGATCAAACCACTTCCCAGAGAATTGCTGTCAGCCCCTTCAACAGGTATGTCCATGGTACATAGTTTGTAATAGGACAGTATGACCTGTAAATCAAGTTTAAATTTGTAGGTTTTTTTGCTTGTTTACACACACATATACACAGAGCAAGCTGAATTAATCTTAATGTTTCACTGTATGTTTTTTGCTGAATATAACATCAGTTACAGTGCATGTCATCTCTGACTTTTGCATGACCACATCTGCACATACTCGTGGGGCATGGAATGAAGTTCCAGCCCCTGGCTCTTGTAAGGATGTGGTAATTCAGGTCCCCATCAGGTTCAGTCCTGTGGTAGAGCAATTGTAATGACCTATCTCTAACTGGAATGGAGCCATCACTACAATCCTCAGTGACATTTCAGTATAGTAAACTTATTTGCACTTGTTGCTTTTGCAGCTCAAATTGCTCCTGAATATTTGTGTATGGAAAATATGTCATTCAAAAGCAGTCCTCCCTATTCTCCAAAGAACTTTTGTTCTATAATTTCCCAAAGACTGATTAACAAATAGCTCTATTCCTTCTACAGAGGTTCCTCATTAAAATGTAGATAATCATGGGAACACCAACCCTCCACTGTAACTGAGCCATGGGCAGGAGCTTTTCGCAACAGACACACACATGGATCTTGGCTTCTTCCTGCCTTACATTCATGCATGACCCTCCTCTGCCTTTACACACATAACTATGCTTTCCACTTTCTTTATTAAGAGATGAGGACATTAAACCCTGCAATAATCTTCTTTACCAAGTCACTGTTTGGTAATGATTTAAAAATTTGCCTTCATCAAGATGGCAACGTAGCACTGCTACTGGTACTTGGGCTTTCTCTAATCCAGCCCCTGTCATTGCCAGGCTTGAGATTTGTGGCCCAAAACATTGTGTCTTCCATCAGTCTGAAAACTGGAAACAGTTGTTTGAGATTGTAGAGTCATCACCTGGAACAAAACTGTTTAATTTCCATCTCAAATCTGAGCAGGCCAATGAAGGTTTGAGCAGAATGATCTGTAGTGTGTGCAGGCTATTGACAATGACAGAGAAGAAGAGAAGAAGGCAGCTCTTAAGATATTCTTTCTTTGTAATGAGTCCTTCAAATAAAAATTTGTGGCTGGAATCAACAAAATGCTGTCTGCACAAGGAACACAAAAAAAGTCTTGTTGCTTCTCTGTGAAAGCCTCCTATCCACTGACTGGCATGAGGCACTCAGAAGAATTAATGAGATTTAAACTGGCAGGCCTTGGAATATTCACTTCATAGGTGAATGATTAGACCACTGGTCTTCCCTCGCTTACCAAAACCTACCTATTTAGAAAATAAAATGGTAGACCTTACTTTCTCATTCTTCTAATGCAAAGCATATTATCCAGAAGCAGTAAATTTTACTGTCAGTACAGTCATGCAAAGCATGCATGTACATGTATATGGTGCATGTATTTACAGAGATATCGTGAAGACCATATATTATTTTGAACTTTATCCCCAGCTGAAATTCAAGGCAGAAATGATGTACTTTTCTTCAAAAAAGTCTTAGTCTTAGTCTTGAAACACTTCTAAGACTCCAAGGGAATCCTCAGAAATATAGGGATAGGGAGATTGACATTAGATTCCAGGACTAATGAGTGCATAGACCTAAGGTCAAGAGTACCTCAAGAAAAGGTCAAGTGGGAAATAACACACTACTAGAATTTCAAAAATAGCAGTTTGTGGCTTGCTCTTCAAGTCTGTCATGTTTTCTCACAGTAAATAATGAGACAACTCCCATATAGAACTTGATACAGAGGACTTTAAAGACGTAAACATACACAAACAAAGCCTTTGCTTTATGACAGAAATGGTTCTGGTGGTAAGTTGTATCAACACATCCTGTGCTATTTTAGTCAGTCTTATCAGCAGGTTTCTTGATTTGGTTTTGTTTTGGTTTTTTGTTTGTTTGTGTTTGATTTTTTTCATTAGAAACATACTTTTATAGTCAGAGTTGCTTGGAGGTTCTTTTTTTTTTCATTTTGTAAGACCTGACTATCTTTAATGAACACTTTGCACCTGTAAAGCAGAAGATCTGGAAGTCCAGCAGCTAGCTGAAAACAGGGAAGAATCTTTAAGATTTTGGTTTTACATTAAATGTATACATTGCTTTAGATTGATGTGAGTTGGGGAATTTGGATTCTCATTTTCTTATATAAATTTCTTACATTCAAATTGTCTAATTTATATATTCTTGCATCCAAAACTGTGGAGCTCAGTATCAAACTTAGATGCCATAAAGTACTCCACTCTTTAAAGATGAAGAGAAAGAGACACATGTATTTACTCAAGATGCTTACAAAACCCTACAACTTTCTGTATGCTGTTTGTCATCTCTTGCCCATTGTGTATTCCCTTTACAGAATAGGAAAAACCTTTGAGGTCAGCCTGAGGGATGGGGGGGATCTCTCACTGCATGATCCAAGGGACTAAAAGCTTCCCACTGAGCAAATATCTGTTTCTGAAATGACTTATTTGTCACTTGCCCATGCATCACAGAACTGGTCCTGTTGCTGCTAGAGTCCTTCTGTATAACTGTCTTTTTCTGTCTTTCTGGAGAACTGTGCTGTGACTACAGGCAAGAAGTGATGCAGAAGTATTGCAGGAGGCTCACTTTCTATTGTCAAGGCAGGGGACACAAAGGACCAGACCTGTTTTCCCAAGGCAGTACCCCCACAGAGGTACTAGCTACACAGTAGGAGCACCCCAATCCATCACACAGCTGCCCAGGATCTGGGACTTTGGTGATCTCCAAGCCTGTTGTGCAATATACAGGCCTTGCACCTGATACCTCTTGCACAGTTGGGAACAAGAATCCAAGGGGATGTCTGCTTGTAACGAGGCAGCTGCATTGGGTCTGTTCCCTGTGAAGTACTTGTTAAGATAGGATCAGCTTTGGTTACCCTGTGTTCTGGTGTTTCATAGTGGAGACTAATCACAGCCATTGGATGCTTGAAAACTATAGCTGTAATAGCACATCTCTTGTTGGTGGTGTTTCATTGAAATTTTGTAATTGGGGAGATGGAAATGCTACAGAATACATTAATAAACTGGAGACCAAAAGGACCACTGTTTCTGGGACAATGAACTTTCCCCTGAACTGAGAGAAAGCAGAGCTTGAAGGTTTAGTTTGCGTAGAAGATCAGTGAAGAAAGATATCATTAGGAAAAAGACCTCAGCTGGTTTCTTTGAAGATGATATGACAAATAGGGAACTGGCATAGGATCAAAAAGTGATTTAAGTACTCAAAATTTCATCCTGGGACCAGATTAGTTGTATTGAACTAGTGCAGGCGAAAAATGAGACTTTAGATTACAGGTAATGTTTATCCTAATGAAACAGTGTGAGTCCAGTACTTCCACAGCCTGAACACCTGGGAAGTTTCCAATGACTCTCTTGACCAGATGTTCAGAAGGGACAAACATAGATCCAGAAATGCTCATGTGTGTAGCTCATAAGGAATGCTAATAAGGAATGCTAATAAGGAAGTCTCCTGTTTACTTCAGAGAAAATTCTGAAGAATCATCAATGTGCTATCTAGTAAGTATAATGAGGGGCAAAAATGAGAATGCAGCTGTTCAAGTTTAGGACAAGGCTGAGGAATTTGCAAGAGCAGCATCTGTGCTTGCACCCATAACTCTGTCCTGCAAGGTGTTTTAAAGAAAATTTGGTGTTGACCAATGGTCCTAGTATGTTTTAATGTGTCAAGGGTAAACACAAAAACAACAGCTGGCTGTGAGGAGGCAACAATGCTATCACCCAGAGCTCTTGTGCAACCAGTTGCACAGAGAGCTGTCACTTCCCTCCAGCTGTACAGCTGCTGCACGAGAGGAAATCAATAAAACATCATCTCAGACATTTAGGCAGTTTGAGGTTGTGAGCTGCCCAATCAGGATTCAGACACAGATCTCAGTCCTTGGGAGGAACAAGGGCATGTGCGTCAGCTGAGCCACAATAACGAACTGTCTTTTCCTAGGCATAAAGGGTGGTGGTTTAAACATCAGTGAAAAGCATCTGACCCCACACATTTGAGGCTAGAAGTATCCATACTCACACTGTACTTCAGTTGGTGCAGAAGGACTTCTCCAGCACAGGAGTACAGCTATGCCTGATGTGTCTCCTACCTGGGTAACTCCATGACAGGGGCATCTATCAAAGAGGTCCTAAATGAAAGACTGAGGTATAAAACTGTCATTCTGTCACTGCTGGATGTCCATGTGGAGACACCAGGGAAATCTGGGAGATACTGGCAGCTTCCTATGTGGAGGATGTCACAGAAATGGAGTTCTCAGCTGCAGCTGGGAAGCTGATATCTGCTGGGTCCATCTAGAATGGAGCAGCAGCTTTGGTGTCTGCTTACAAAGGTGGTTTTGTCATTTAGAACTTCCACCTTGTCACAGCTGTTGCTTTGCTTGAAAAACATATTTGTAACTGGTGACTGTTCTGAAGGATAGTCAAAAGCTGAATGGAAGAGAGAACATCCTTTCAGATATGCTCCTTCACAAAACACAAGAGGCTTAAATAGTGATGTTGCTTCTTTTTATTTGTTTTTACTAGAGCAGTCCCAGAATACTATTATCAACTTTATCCCTACCACAGATTTTTGAAAACAGGACTCTGCAATGTGTGTGATATGTGACCTTCAAAACTCACAGAAAATAAACCCTCATGCTCACATTTTGGCTGGGAGTCCAGCCCACCCAATGCAAGCAGCATTATTTGGATCCTGTAGCTTTATATATGAAAATGGAGAAGCCCTATTGAAGTAAACTTACTATGCTGTTCTTGTAGAAATAGAAATGAGTAAATGCCTCAAAGGTGGTCCAGGGACCCCTCAGGCAGACCCATTCATCTTATGAAGGCCCATTAGACAAAAGATATAGTTGTTCTCTCCATTCTTTCCTGGATCATCCCTAAAGACTGATGTTGGCTAAGAACAGAACTGTCGGGAGGGTCGTGGTACTCAATGTGGACCATTGTCAACAGAACAATGCTGCTGCCCCTCCTCTGTGTGTGCTGCCTTGCCTGGCCTCTAACTTGGCTGAGGTACCTCAGTTGCACTGAAGGTGTCAAGCTCTGTTTGGAGTGAACAGGATGTGGTCCCTCCTTTCAAAAATGTCAAAGTCTAGTGCAGTGGAAAATGACTAGAAAATAAAAAACAAGCTTTCCACCAACTATGATTTTGTATATGTGTGAATTTGCAGATTTGCACAAGCAAAAGCCATTTTGAGCTGCAGAAGTCACTTAACCATAACCCCTTGTAGTGGTTATTAGCAGGCTATTGCCATTTTTTATTAAAAGAGAGTTGATGAGTAATGGCTTCTATAACTGTCTTGACTGAGGCATTCACCCAACTCTTTGTTGTTTCATTAATTTCTTGTTCCATTAAATCTTTGGAGCAAGGTTTGTGCAGATCATGACTTGTACTTGGCATCTTTTATGTTTGGTGGTTTTTTTTTTTTTGTACTATTATTTTTGCCAACTTGACAGCTGTTTGCTAACCCTTTTTTCAATCAGGATCCTTAAATTCATCTTAGTCCTTGGTTACTGCTTAAACTCATGGTGTCTAGTTTCCTCCCTCATCCATTAACAGAAATTCTTTTGGCAAGTTATGGGTTTTTTTCATTTTTTCAATAAACGTGATACTGGTCCTTGAAGTAAATCATCTTCCTTGATGTAATTTTACTGATTTTGCTTCTCACATGTTGCACTGAAGAGCAAACAGAACTCTTAATAGATTTTTATCTCCTATTCTACATACACTATAAAGTCCAGTCGTAGCCAAGTACATTTACAAGGACATTCCATAGCTATTAAAATTTCATGTAACTTGTCATGAAAATTGAATCTTAAAGTCTGCATTAGCAGAAGAAGTAGATTTTAAACAATAGATTGGAAATTTTTCCCCAGTGTTTTCTTTCCTTGTGAGTTCGCTAAGAAGCAGAATTGTTCTCTATGGAAATGCACACTGTCCCTGATCTTCCTCCCTTTTCTTCTCTGCTCAATTCTAGCCCTGCCATTGAATTTTGCTAATGGCAAGGAAGATTTGACACTTTAATGGTGTCTTTCTGTCCATATCTGTATCTGTCAAAGCTTGAGGTAGAGTTTTTAGTTGAGAAGTTGCAAAAAGTGCAACAAAACATTAAGTGTGGATCAAGCTGACGCCTCAATATAGTTATATTTGAAGTTTTTGGTTTGAAAATGTTGTGAGCACTTCAGTAACTGGGGGCAGCTGGACAGCTTATCCCTTTTCAATGCTCTCATGTCCAGTAGTTTTGGTGGTTTTGTTCATGGGGGTGAGCAAAATCCTCCATTCATTTATTACTTAGTTCCAATTGCTTCTCAAACTTGATAATCAGTATGTATCTTAGCTTCAAGACAAAAAAGGCAGTGGTCATTCCTAGATGCAAGGCATTACTATCTTGAACATTTTAGGGGCAGTAAGGAACAAACTATAGATATGGTCCTCAGAGTATGCTGAATCAGAGTGCAAGCAGATTAAAAATACCCCTAGATTAAGGAGGCTTGAAGTCAGGAATCAATTACTGGCTCCCAGACAGTGTCAAGAAACAATGGGCACAAAAACTTCAGTTTTACAGTTAGCTCTCCTGCATGAGAGAGCAGTTTGAGCACTGCATTTAGCCCCTTCTCATTATGCCACATTGGGTCTTCCTAAATACTAAAGTAACTTTTCTCAAGTGGGAAGCAAAAACAGGATCACTCGGGATTTTTGTACATGGTCTGGTTATTCACCAATGGTTCCTGCCTTTGGGGATAGGAGTATGTGCAAGGCAGAGAAGGTAAGCATTTTGTATCTTTACTGCTCATAATAATTACAAGGGATAAGTCTGCCAAAATGGATACTCTACTATTTACAACTCTCATGGGAGCATTGTTCATAGCATGGTTCAGTGTTATATTGGTGTCCACATCAGTTTTATTTGTCTGATATGTCTGCTTCCAACGTGGAAAAGTATTCCATAAAAATTTAGTTTGTCTGATGGCTTTATCTCCCTCCCATATCATGCTTACCAGGACAGCTGACTGGTTTACAATAGGTTTCAGTAAGTCCTGCCCACAGAGCCATCATGGCTGCTGGAGAAACTTGCTATGCTGCAAAACATACTCATTCTCCCTATGACGCCAAGATGATTTTTTGTCTTTTCTTTTATGTGCCTTTTACATATCTTTTATGTAGACTCAGTAATTTTAGCATGCATACTTGTAATTCCTTAAGTGTGATAACCCTAGTATTAGGGCTAGCCCTTAGCATAGTCCTAGTATTCTGTTAGGCCAGGAGTCCAAACATCCTTAAGGCCTTTTAGTAGGAGACCAGAAAGCCCTACGTTATCTTGAGAAACCCAGCCCCCTCTAGAACACATATTGTAAACAAAGATTTGGTTCACCCAGGGGAGAATTCTTGGAATGGGGGAATATCACACCATTCATCCAAGCTTCTCCTTGGGACATCCTTGTTAGATACGCTAATTTGTAAGGTCTATAAATTGTATACGTGATCTAGTGTGAGGGTGTGTTGCTGTGCATCCCACCTGGACAAAGTGATGCACCAATAAGGATCCTTATTAAAATATCCCTTATCCCATAACTGTGTCTGGCTCTCAATTTTTAAGACCAGGAAAAGGCATCACTGAGAATTCTAACTATGTTTTCTTCCTCAACACATATTGATGACAAAGGTGCAGGGAGTCACACTAGTTCTGCTTGATTAAGATAAGGATTGAGGTTCTGGCATGCAAAAGGAATGACTGTGTATTGGAAAACATACAAATATCGTCTGTGAGAGATTATATTTTCAAGCCTGACCCTTTATATATTAAAAATGTTACAGTGTCTTTTCACAATATTACAGGTAGGAAATAAATGTGGGGAAAGTAAGTGATAAAGCTCCTTCATCAGAGACAGCCTGTTGCAGTGTTTTTTTTTTTTTTATTTGCATGTATTTATTAACACATGAAGATCTCATAAGTCATATTGCTTGATGAAACAATATATAATGGAGCAGGCTGCAAGCACTGAAATGCACATAAAACTACTCTCAGCTGTTTTATCCAGGAAGTAATCTATAGAGTTATTAAACATTACAAAACTGTTCACATCAAAAATAGCTTATACGTGATGTTCCACTTTCTAATCCACTAATTTCAGAGGAGAGAATCTAAACTTCAAATATACAGCAAGAACAGATTGTTCAAGCTGTGACTATTGTACTTCAATAAAAATATTTATTCTCCCTATGGTAGCTGAAATGCACTGGGGCTTCAGCTGAGGGGAAGAGAGAAAAAGACTTCAGATTTTTCCTGCTCATGTGCATCTTACAGACTAAATAGTCTGATGATTTCTTTTAACATTAATTACAGCAGATCTGCCAGGTACACTTGTGCCAAGCCTCCCTGCAGACACTTACTGCCTATCACCCCACCCACTCAGCTCATGTGAGCTATCATTTTGCCATTGCCCAACAAACCCACACACTGTTTTGAGGGGAGCAGACAGCTCACAAAACTGCCAACTGCATAAAGCCATCAGATCAGAAATTCCCTCAGACATCTAAGAAACACAGTTTTCCAGATGACTTCCCTATTTTCAAGCGCTTCGGTTGTAACTGACCTTTCTGACATTTCCAGAGAAGTGAGTGGTGGTTAAATCTGTTTCCTCAGTATTCACTCACACTCAGTGACACTCACACTTAAAGCATGTGAGTGCATGTGGAAAGTGAGTACAGAAGTCAGAGGTGACTGAATATACATGAATTTTCAAACCCAACATTTTAGACATTGCTCTTTTCCTCTGTGTGGGCTTGTGATGCTAACAAAGCAAGAGCCAGGGAATGGGCTGCAAGAGCCAGGGAATGGACTGACCTCAGAACAGCTTAACTGGGAATGGTGGAAATTCAGCTGCTTTTTCTTAGAAACTTCTACATAAAAATTAATTTTCCTTTCTATTCAGAAATACAAATATGTACAAACTTTATCTGAAGTGTGAAGCCTAAGTTAAATATTTCTGAGTATAATTTTTATTTTTTTTATATCATGTGTCTTTTAATTTATTTGCACATTGCTTTGTTGTGTAAGAGTATGTACAACTACTGACCTTGTGAAGATATATAGAATCAAAGCAATAAAAAAGTTTTAAAATCTTCAGTCAACAAATTTGTTGCATTCCAAACAAATTCTGTCTTGAAAATATAATTTGGAGAATTCTGAAATTTTTTTGAAACTGTTTTCGTCCTGCTGAATTTTCCTGGAACTTATACTTCTCATGAGGAAAAAAAAAAAAAAGAATGAAAAAAAAAGTCAAGTGGAAAATCTTTTAGATAGAAAAGAAAAAAAGAAAGCTTTTTATCAGTTGTACCTCATGAGTAAACTAGATAGTATGGAATAGTCTTTCCTAATTTCCCTGGTCATCCTATGATTCTGATTGGTTTTTGCTCATGTAAAGTTTAACACAGTATTTACTTTCTTTTTCACTCAGAGAACCATTGATATTTGCTATAAGGGTTCGGTCTTATCACTATTATTTTTAATATTTTTAAGCAGCTACTTATATTTAATGAGCACTCAATGAAATACACACATACACTTGCAGATGAAGTGCATTTTTCCTAAAGTTGAAGTGACCATGAATTTTAAGTTTTTACCAAGGTAGGCTGAGCTGCCTTCCATGTGTCAAATCCTGGCTGTCAAGGATACAGTGGTTTTTAGATAACAATGCAAATTATACACAAAAATTGCAATTTAGCATGGTGGATTCATAAAGTCATGTGGAAGAAATATTTTCTTTAAATTCTTTTTTAGGTGATATTTCACGCCTATTACCAATAGTTGAATAGGTACTGGAGTTCAAACAAGATTTCAAATATTTTTCATATACCAGCTATATTTCCAACTTCTGTATTCTCACTTTAAATATTGCCTGTGATTAGAAATGCTCTTTTAAAAAGTCTGCATATGAAAAAATCTTGCAGAAGTTCACCTGAATGCTTACCTGTATTCTGATGCCAGTTGTTTGTAACTTAAGCCTGCAGTGGATGATTTTGGTTGGAAGGAGGGTTGCATTAAATTCAGTATACCAGAATACCTACTGTGTCCTGTGTTTGAGGCCTGTATTGGTATTGCTGTGATTTGAAGCCAGCCATTATTCAGCCAAAAAAGGTACAGAAGTGCAATTATGAAATAGTTCTCTAGATACTCTTCTTACATTTCCTAAAAAAATTGCTTATTTTTAAAAATCCGTAAGATTTTTTTTGCTGCACATTTAATGTCTGAGCATTTTATCTTCCTTCTGTTTTGTTGGTTATTTGTTTGTTTTGGGTTTTGTTTGTTGTTTGTGCTTGTGTGTGTGTGTTTATGTTTAGTTTATGGGTTTGGCATTGTGTTTACTTGGGGGGATGTTGATTTAATTTTTATCCAAGTTTCGTATTGTAGAAATTTAAGATTGTAAAATGAAGACACACAAATAAACAGTCCATTCATGTAGCATAAATCTCTAAATGGACCAACAGTTTTCAGATATCACAGTTACTTAATTACGAAATGCACTAGTACAATAAAGAACAAAATTTCAACGTTTGGCCACATGGCACAAAGTGCTTAAGATGATGCTCTCTTTGTAAACAGTACATTATGTAGATTGGAACAATACAAAGCAATTCAATTAGAGATAGTATGACCTTTTACAGCTTAAGCTCAAAAGTAGCAGAAGGAACCTTGCCTATAATGAACATTTAGCTATCTCTGTTGCTGTTTTCTAACATTATCTAAATGAACATGTCTTCTCTATATTGCAGATGGATTTGGACGTCTGCAGCCTTTCAAGAGGGAGATTGCCCTCTCTCAGCTCAGTGTTCTGAGTGCTGTCAATGAGGTCATACATATGTTCTCACTAATATAACAGTAGCTTCAGTTTAACCATCAAGATATTGATTTCACCCTTGGGAAACTACCAAGCTGGGCGCCATTAAAATAACATTTGCACTTCACAGTGATAGCAGTAATACAGTACCTCCTCTGGTGCCCCAAGAACAGGGTTTCTGCCTCACTGTCTTTCCTGTGGTGAAAGTTCTGCAGGTGCTTGCTGCAGGTAGCAATGGTGTTACATGCAATACGCCACCTTAGTTTACTTGTAATTCACCTAGACTAAGATGTGGTTTATCACAGAAAGAAAGAGAAAGTAATTTAAAAGCACCCTACTCACTTTACCTAAGAAAAACATTTATATTTTATACATCATAACTAATGAGTATCATCTGATCAAGATGTCAGTTTCGATAAAATGCTATGCCTTTCTAATCATGCTGGTAAGCTGGCTCAATTATGACTCAGAAAATTTCACCTGCTCTTCCTCCTCAGCAGCTGAATTTTACTATAAGTCTCTTAATCAGAAATACAATTTCCTATATAGACTTTCTTAAAAAAAAAAAAAAAAATTACTGCTCTTACATTTCTTTACCTTGTACTTGCTTTGTTTTAAAAATGTAACTGTTGGTACATGCTGTATGTGGTTGTAAATAATATCCTCCAGTATAACAGATACAGCCTAGAGTATAGCATCAGAAAATGGCTTGTTGAGTGCAGGAGACTGTTTTAGTTAACATGGGAGAAAAGCAATTTGCTGTGTAGCATTGCATAGCCTTCAGGTAGAATTACTGAGGAGCTCTCAACTCTGTGGGTGAAACAATGGCAAGAAATTAGATAGGGAGATTAATTACAGGAAAGTTAGAAGCAGGGGAGGGGAAGTACCCCCCCAGGTCTGTGGTTAGTGGCATACTTAGTCACGCTATGCCAGCCACCTGGATTTCTGGGAATTTAATCAAGTTCCAGAAAGCCTGGACAGTCAGCTGGTTAAGCTCTGCTGAGCCACCCCAGCAGCACTTGGCGGTGGGGAGGAGGTTAATGAGTGCCCTCGGTTCCAATGGGCAAGACTGCAGCTGAATAAGGGGGGAATACATGAACTCACTGGGTGGACTCATCAGAGAGGCAGGAAGGAAAGGCTCTCATCCTTCTGGAAATCCCCAGCTGAGCACAGAGCAGGGCAGCTCTTTCTCTAATTCGCCAGAATAAGAAGACCATATATGTGCATTGTCTTGGGATCATGGTTAAAAGGAATATTTCCATCCCACTCCTCACACAAGAATGCTCAAAGCAGGAATAGCTGAACTTTTTCCCAATTATGGCATTGCCAATTTGTGAGAGACTGGGTGTTCCAGATTTTCAAGGGAGAGGAAGGATACTAAAGCACTACTCCATGGATTCCTGTGGTACTTGACCGCTTTAGCACTGCCATTAAGCTAGACAACTCCTGAGCTTTGAGTCATGGACTACTAATTCCTCTCAAGAAGAAATGCAGAGCTGATGAACAGAATCATAGAATTGTAGAATGTTGAGGGGTTGGAATCAACTTTAAAAATCATCTAATCCCAGCCCTCCTGCCATGGGCTGGGTCACCTCCCCAAATGACTCAAAGTCTTATCTGACTTGAACACTGCCAGGTATGAGGCATCTACAACCTCCCTGAGGAATGTGTTCCAGGATCTCACCACCCTTACAAGGAAAGATTTCTTCCTCATATGTAACAGAGATTTCCCTTCTTTTAGTTTGTATGCATCACACCTTGTCCTACCACTGCAGTTCCTGATGAAGAGCTCCTCTCTCTGGCTCCTACCCTGTAGGCCCTTCAGGCACTGGAAGGCTGTTGTGAGGTCTCTTCCCCAGACTGAACAGCCACAACTTTCTCAGCTTTGTAGGGTGAGGACTTTGCTCCAGGATCTGCTCTGCATAGTCACTGGGGATCTGTGACTGTGCAAGGGTTCACTGCTCTGCCCACAAGCCTTTCAACATTATCTGTGTAAGCCGTGGGCTCCCCCACATCCTATGTGTGCATGAGACACCACAGCTTTCCTGAGATGAAAACACTGTGCTTTTGGGCTGTCAAAGCTCTTTCATTGGATGCACTTGTCCTATCTTGAACTTGCATGTTAACAACAGCTAGCATGTTGCAGGGGCACAGAGGAGGGCTGAAGAGCTCAAAGACATCCCAGATGCCCTCAGGACTCCACCATCTCCCACAAGATGGCAGAGCAGCTTGGCACAACATACAGCCGTTGTGATGAGCTGTGTCAATGGTTTGTGGTTTAATGCAATCTTTTCCAGCAAAAGGTTGAGTGAATTTTTACACAAATGTGCAAGCAGCACATTCTGTCTCTGAAGAGTAGATCTTCACAGTACCACTGTTCCTGTACCATGTTCAATGTCCATCTAGTCTGGATGTGGGGCTCTGTCTCGAGCCCGATAGACCAGGGAGTCTAGTTGCTGCCTCCATGTTTTCACCTCTCAGCACTAAAGATGAGGAACTAGAGAAGTGCACCCTCACCATTGGATCTCTGTCCCTCCTGACTTGATGAGATGGTGTTCCAGTGGGAAACCAAACCTGGGAGCAGGTGAGAGCAGCTGCTGGGTGAGCCAGGCTCGGGGGTGATTTGTTGCTAGGGCAGCTAGACTAGCACAGACAGCAGTGACTGTTTCCCATCTGAGAGGCAGATGCTTGTGATTTGGCCTGTATAAATCATTCAGCACTGTCCTGCTATGGTCACTGACTGCAGCATAGGCATATCAGCATCTCCTGCCAAAAAATGGGTAACCTTGACCCTGCAATGTGTACCATGTGGATACACAGAGTGGTATTGCAACCGTCTATTACCTATGTGACCACAATATATTTTTTCTGTTTTTATATCTACTATGTCTTTAGTCCATTAAGGCTGTATTGTCTGATGCCTTTTGCATGGGAGTGACTTTTAAATGTGGTGACTTTTTTTAACATGATAAGTTTGCTCCATTGAGGCTCCCAGTTCCCACCCTGTCACCTTAGACGTGATGTTCCATCCTTCTAAATTCTGCCTTCTAGGCTGGCAGTTTCACATGGTTAGTCTCAATGGTACCAGACAGTGGTGTATAACCCCAAATCTTCCCTCTACAGGGAAACAACCACCATAGGCTGCAGTCAAAACTGAGATTGTTTAGCAAGTGTTGAGGGGATGTGTTGAAGAAAGCTAAAAGAAATGGACATCTGGAGATCTGGGAGACACAGTTCCATCCTATCTGATGGTACCCCTCATTTAGGCCTGCCCCAGGCTCTCCCAGGCTGACTCCAACCCTGTGATTTTCTGCCATCATGTTGCAAAATTTTGCAGGTGCAAGTGGAGCAGGAGATAGTCAAGGATTAGCTTTGTAGGGGGTCAAAGTTGAAGCTGTGTTTCCAGCAATGTCAGCAGCAAAGATGAGCTGCCTTATTTTGGTGTGCTCTGGTGAGGCCTAGTGCAGAGTGCAGCAGAGATGGTGAGGAGCAAAGCTCAGGGGCACACTGGTGAATGAATGTGAAGGGCTCTGGAGCTGGGACCTCCACAAGGTTTGCTCTGAGTTTTGCTGCAGTCACTCTGCTCCACAGGGGCTGATCACAAAAAGCGTGAGCATGAGTCATCCCTCAGCAGCTGATGGGAGGCACCCTTCATGGCTCATAAAAGCAGCATAGATTGAGCCTAAATGTCTCTGTAAGCATCAGATCTCAAGTGCTAGGCACTGCAATTGCTCATGGCTTGTCATTTGACAGTGTAGGTTCTGAGTCTGATTTTCTAATAAAACATTCTAAATTTGAACATATTTTTTGCTGGCAGGTAGACATCCAAATGATAGTGCTGTCCAGGGAGTAACTCATGACTAAGTCTAACTGGAATTCATAAAATTTGCCTCCTACTTATTTAACTTTGCAGCTCATTGTTACACATACACCCTACTGAATACAAAAAGCCTGAGCCTACTGAATACGAAAAACGTGTGGAAAGAAGGAAGAGAGAGTTGTCACCACATCACCTGCTTTCATCTGTTGCTGAACACCTTCTCACGAGGGCCCAAGAAGAGGATGTGCTTACAGCTGGAATGCCTGTGAGTCCAGGGTGGAGCACCCACCACAGCTGGGACCCTTAGCTGGCTAGGTCAGGCAAATATCCTCGTTCCTGGATACTCTAAAACAAAGCCTCTTTCATCAAATCTTGTCTTGTCATCCTACAATATGGGAAAGATACCTTTGTTCTACACTAGTTCCTTGGAAGAACAATTTGGAATTCTAAGGCTGGGACAATGTTCACAAGTCAATAAATCACCATTTTTTCCCTGAAAAGCTTTAATCAAAAAACGCATTTCCTTTCCAACTCTGCTCTAGATCAACATCAAATCAATACTGTAAAATAATTCCTCCAAATTAATGTTTCTCTGTTAAATATGGGTTTGACCATTTCCCATTTTGCAACAAAAAATGCACACCGAGACTGCTGTAGATCACATCTATTTGATTTAGGTTGGTCTGAAGTGAGCTATAATTTTTGAGAGAGAGGCCGTGTTTTGTAGCATTGTTATTGGCAGGAAGAGGGGGAGGAGAGGCAGAATCTAGTGGAATTGCAGTAAATCTAGTGGAAGTGGCATTCTGGTCCTGTGGCTTTCCTGGAGCAGAAGAGGAAGTCTCAGGAGCATTTAGCAGTTTGAGTGAAAAGCAGTGAAGACTGAATTTTTTTTAACCAAAGGTTCCTAATTTCATCTCTTAATTAATAATTGATGTTACCTGGGTGTTAATAAAAGAAAAAAAAAACCAAAAACAAAAACAAAGCAACCAACCAACCAAATAATCAATCAAACAAAAAACTCAAACCTACAATTACAAAGCTTTGAAAAGGATGTCTTGAAATCCCATCACTCCCATTTGTTTTAACTGAGAGTGTTTTGTCCTACATAATCTGTCCATTTCATTAGTGCTCCACTCATTCTAGTCTCCCTAGTCTGCAGAATATTCTAGCCTGCATTTTTTATGAAAAAGTAGAAATTCCCAACACAAGGGATGTGTTTTTACTATTCATCAGGGCAGAGGTTTTCTGGGACTCTGGGACCCTCATCTAGAAGCTGTGTAGCTAGGTCCTGTAGCTATTATGATGGTGGCAATGATGTGAAGAGAAGCCACCCTTGTCTCTGGGCTGTCAGTCCCATGGTATGGAGTCTCTACATGATGCTATGAACACTGTTATGTCTGCAGTGCTGAAGTGCTGTCAGCAGTTTGTACCACCAGGCAGTCAGCTCTCCTCACTGGAGGAGGAACTGAAGAGTTACCCCTTTGACAAACTAAGTGCTGCTTTCATTCTTACTCTACAGCCACAGGTCTGAGCAGCTGCATCTCAGCCCCCACAGAGAAGGCTAACATTTGAGGCCTTCATAAAAATGTCACTGCACTCTACAGCAAAAGAAATGTTGCTATTTTCAGTCCTACTCCTTCTCACTGAAAAGGTAGAGCTGTTGACACACAAAGGCACACATAAGTGATGTGCACTCATCTATTATTCCTTTGTTCACTTCTCTTTTTCTTGGAAATACTTTCATAGTATTACAATTTTGCTCTCAATAATGTTTGATGCCAAATCTGATATGGACCCATGGTATGGCTTGTATATTAATGCTTGGTCCAGATCATGTCATTGATATTTCTCCTCTTCATTGCAACATAACATAGCATACTCATATTTTCACTTAAACACTCAAATGACCTGTCACTTCTGTCTTGAAAATCTTTCCCAAGTGGGGCTAGACCTTTTTCTGGAACATTAGCTTTCAATTTAAACCCTACTCTAAGACCAGCTGTGTCCTTTTCCTGCTGAAAATGCATCATTCAACACCTCCCTTTCCACACAGAGTATTTTTGCTCTCCAGCACCGAAAAAATACTGAGTGAATGAAATCATGGGTCTGATACACAGCCCTTCAATGGTTAAGTAGAGGTAATTGTTCAGAGTGCTGACTTCATCACTTCAGGCATCCCCTCAGACACTTGGTACACTCTGTCTTTCTTTTTTCTGATGCAATGCAGCCAGCGTTATTGAAACACTCCATTGCTGATTTACTAATTAGCCTTTATTACCAGAATTGGTCTGACCTTATCTACTTTCAGTACTGTTCTTACTGGCTCTGTTCCTCTAGAGCATTCTCATCTATTCCCATGTACAATGCACATTCAGGACCTTATTTAGGTTATGAGTCAGAAGATAAGCCTGTCTCCCAGTCTCCAGCTGGAGCTCCTGAGGCTTAGCTGTGATCTCCAATATTCTTTACAGTAGTTGTTATTTTTTACAGGGTAATTTGAGGGATCAATACCTAAAAGTAGTAGAGATATTACTATCATTTCTTGACATTTGTTATCAAAACTATAGACTATATAGAAAAATTTGCATGTGTAGAAAGTGCATGTCGTGAATATCAGAATATTTTTTTCCTGCTGCTGGGCATAGGGTTAGTGTCAAGAGTCTCCAGCATGAGGTGGAGAGTATTTGGAGGTTAAGTAAGGTTTTTTTTTCTTCCATGTACTTCTTGGTCTGATAAGGATCATGAAGAGTGGTGGGAAGCTGTTGTCCTACCTTCTACTTCCTGAGCAGCAGTGCCAGCAGTGCCATAAACAATCAAGATAACACTAACTTAAACCAAATACTAACCAACCCAGGAAACCTCTCTGCTGGGTAGCTGTATGCTGCACTGTCCCACAAACATGCTTATTTGCTCACTGGCCTCAGGTGGTGTACAGGAAGCCTGCCCCAAAGGCTGGTTCATCAGTGAACAGCAAGGTTACTGATTATGGATTCATTTAGCTGAAAGGCTAAGCTTGCTGCTGGAAGCCCAGGGGTCCAGCCAACAAGAAAGGGGATGCTGTCAGAAGAGTTGTTGCAGAGCACATGGGAGACTGCTGGTGCTGGGAGATTTCAAACAGGCAAAAGAGCAGAGTGTTTCTCTGAGAGGCTGATTTCTTCATTCCATAAAACTTGTCTGATTTCTTTGCACACCTGAGATTTCTGCCTTAGTGGACCAGGAGCACCCTAAATAGCTCAGGGCTAAAGCACAAGGAATAAGGTATTATTAAATTGCTATTCCCACCGTGCATTTCAGTGATGTCACCACATCAGTCTAGTTGCTTGTCAATGTGTTAGTGTTTTGCTACTCAAACAAAAAGTAGGAAGAATTCCCTGCATTGTATGACTGTGACTACATTACTCTGATCATGACATGATTTAGCATAGAGATTTGGGAAAGAAATATGACATATTTTTGCACTGGAAATGGAAAAAGTGGGAAGTACTTCTGCTAGAGGGCTCTCTGCCTTTGGCTACCCCGTCCGTCGTCCCGTCCGTTGTCCCCCCCCACCATCAGACAAATGCATTTTGTACTGCTTTTTTATTATGCTCAAATATTTTAAGGCACAATGCATAATACTTATAACACAAGTAATGGATAAACCTGTGTCTTGTTGTTTCCCATATTTGTATTATAGACAGAGCCAACAGCTGGTGCATACACTATACAGTGGGCAAAGAGAAAAAAATATTTTATTGTGAGGCATTGTTAAATACTGACAGCATAGAACTGCACAGTTTTTAGCAGGCTGGAACATATTGTAGTGTTTGGAAAAAAACACCTGCAATTTTCCCTGTAGATTTTGTCCTAGGAGAAGATGGTGTTGCTATTATTCATTCTCTTTATAAAGCTATAGCAATTTGGCAGTCAGTCCCTCAGATAAGAGAGAAGGGGACTGTGGTCTTTACTTAGATGTAGCCATTTTTCAGGAAAATACAGCTGACAAAGACAGAAGACTTCCCAAAGAGTACAAATCAGGGTCAGAAAAAAAATCTGAAATGCTCCCAACAGCAAAAGCTTAACTCCTCAAATGAAGAAAACAATCTTGTTGTTGTGACCAATATCCTATTCCCAATCAGAGGCTTTCGAAAAGACATTAATTTATCAATTCTTTTGGCAAACTATTTTATTTTGATTGTGATGGAACAACTAAAAGACTAGAAGAGGCTGGCTAAAAAAAGAGAAAGTAAAATTAAGAACTAGATATAGTATTAGATGGTGGGAAATGCCATCACCTGCATCAGCAGCATCCAGCAATGGCAGACTGGGAGGCTCCATCCAAAATCTTAAAAACACTCCAAAAAGCACACTCAGCTCCCCAGAGATGTAAAGCAATCATCTATTTTTTTAGTTAGAGTACTCAAAAAAAGAGAGAACAAGGCACTGATCAAATTACAATGAAGGCAAAAGGACTGACCTGAGCAAGGAGCAGCTATAAAACATGAAACAGTCATTGCTAGATGAAAGGCATGGCATTCAAAGGAAAATGACCAAATGACCAT
Source organism: Erithacus rubecula (assembly GCF_903797595.1). NCBI lineage: Eukaryota > Metazoa > Chordata > Aves > Passeriformes > Muscicapidae > Erithacus > Erithacus rubecula. Next base: position 11,672,858 of record NC_136661.1, read on the forward strand.
GTAACTCCACAAAGGCTTGGAATCCAGTGCACAATCTTCCATTTGAAGACAGAGCAAAGATAGGATACAAAAGGAGCCGCTGCCAGAAAATGTGGTGGCATAGACAGGGAAAGCATGCCCAAATAGAGAGGATACAAACTGCAGACACTCTGAATGTCATGAGGAAAAAAAGTCTACAGAAAAGGGAAACAAAGGAACAAAACCACAAAAACAAGCAGGCATCCAAGGACTGCAAGAGAAGTGCCAAACCCATGTATAAACTAGAACCACAGGAAGAGTTAAGGTTGAAACAGTACTCTGGAATTAATCTTGTCCAATCCCCCTGCCAAGGGGGTTACCTAGAGCAGGTGACACAGGAACATGTCTAGGTAGTTTCTGAATGCCTCTAGAGATGGAAAATCCATGATATCACTGGGCAGCCTGTGACAGTGCTCTGCCCTGCTCAACATAAAGATGTCCTGCCTCATCCTAAGTGAAAGTTCTTGTGTTTTAGTTTATTGCCATTACTTCTTGTCCAGTATCTGGGCACCACTGAAAAGTCTGGCATCATCCTCTTGGCACCCACCTCTGAGGTGTTTATGTGCATTAATTAGATCCCCCTCAGTCTTCTCTTCTCTAGACTAAAAAGGTGCAGCTCTCTCAGTCTCTCCTTGAGAGCATCTCCAGAGCTGCTCCAGACTCATCATCTTTGTGACCCATCACTGGAGCTCCATGTCTCTCTGGTGCTGAGGAGCCCAGAACTGGACACAGCACTCCAGGTGTGGCCTCACCAGGGCCCAGCAGAGGGGAGGATCAGCTCCCTTGGCTTCTGGCCACACTCTTCCCAATGCAGCCCAGGATCCCACTGGGCCTCCTGGCCACAAGGACTCACTGCTGGCTCATTGTCACCTTGAGATCCACCAAGACACCCAGGTCCTTCTCTGCAGAGCTGCTCTTTAGTGGGGCAGCCCCAGCCTGTGCTGGCACTTGGGGTTATTCCTCCCCAGCTGCAGGACCCTGCCCTTGCCCTTGTTGAGTCTCATTTGGGTTCTCCCTGTGCAGCTCTCCAGCCTACCAAGGCCCAGCTGAAAGGCAGCAGAGCCTTCAGGTGCATCAGCCACTCCCCCAGTTTGTGTCATCAGCAAATCTGCTGAGGGTACCTTGGATCCCTTCATCCAGGCCAGTGACAAACAAGTTGAGTGAGACAAGTACTGATCCCTGGGGAACACCACTGCCTGCTGGATTCTACTGCCCTGATCCTGACCCTCTGAGCTCTGCCATTCATCCAGTCCTTGGTCCACCCCACTGTCCATTCATCTAAACCACGTTTCCTGTGCCTACCAGTGAGGATGTAATGGGAGATGGTGCCCAAAGCCTTGCTGAAGTGGAGTCAAACAACATCCACTGCTCTCCCCTCATCTGCCCATCCTGCCCTGCCTCACAGAACGCTGTCAGATTGGTCAAGTATGATTTCCCCTTGGGGAATCCCTGCTGACTGATGACCTTATTTTCTTCTGCATGCTTGGTGATGGCCTCCAGAATGTTCTGTTCCATTGCTTTTCCAGGGATGGAGGTGAGGCTGACTGGCTGGTGATTTCCTGGATCCTCTTCCTTCTAGCCAGTTTCGAAGATGAGAGTAACATTGGCTTTCCTTCAGTCATTGGGCCCTGTGGTGTGTGATTTTTCAAAGAGGGTGGAGAGTGGTTTACCTACATCATCTGACAGCTCCCTCAGCACCTGTGGGTGCATCTTATCAGGGCCCGTGGATTTATGTCTGCCAAAAGTCTGCACAGTTGATCTCTAACCAAACCCTTTATGACAGGGAGAAGTCGTCTTTTCTCCAGCCTTCCTCTCCTTACCCCAAGGTCTGGGATTCCTGAGGGCTGGCCTCTGCAGTTAACACTGAAGGAAAGGTGGCATTCAATAATCCTGCCTTCATTCTGTCTTCCTTCACTAGAACACCTATCTGATTCAACAGTGACCCCCACATGTTCCCTAGTTTCCTTTTTGCTGCTAATGTAATTGTAGAAGCCCTTCTTGCTGTCCTTGATTTCCCATTATATATTAAATTCCAACTGAGCATTGGCTCTCTACATGCTCTGACAATGTTACTATAGATGTACCACATGACCTGTCCCTTTTTCCACACGCCATAAATTTTTCTCTTCTGTCTGAGATTTGGTAGAAACTCCCTGCTCATCTCTGTGGGTCTCCTAGCCCCTTTGCTAGATTCCTTGCTCATGGCAATACACTGATCTTGAGCTTGAAGGAAATGATGCCGGTGGGTGAAGCCAAAAGTGAAACAGACAGTAGGATATGGCTTTGTGATTTATATCCTATATAAATCTATATGATCTATATGATCTGTATCCTGAGTCTTTTGTGAGGAAAGAAAGTGTAATCACAGCAAAAAAAAATCAAATTAAAATCATGTGAAGACATACTCACAAAACTAGAACCATAGTGTAACTTAAAAGCAGAGTACAAGGAAGGAGGAAGGCTGGCATTTCAGTTAGAGAGACAGAAAAAAAAAAGAGAATGAAAAACCTCTGATTTTATTAAAATATATGACCCTCACAATCCCAGAGCCAAAAGAAATATTTCCCTCATAGAAGTATGGCAAATGGAAGGTATAGCAGCAGGAATTAAATTTTATGTTCCATCAAGGAAGCTGGAAGGTGAGTGAATTACCATTATGATTTAGTCTTTTTTTTTGGTGTGCAAGAATATCTTTCAGACATGTTATATGTGCTATGTTATATGTGATGAAAGAGTTTGGCTATTACGGGAGCCAAACTTATAAGAGCCAAACAATGGGAGCTGCAAAGAGAATGGAAAATCAGATCATGTTGTCACAGAAGCCAAAAGTTGGATGAGTAGCATGGTACCTCCTTAGAAATCAGGCAAGCTATTTGCCAGAGACCCTTAAAGCTTTGAACAAAATACTAAAAAGAGCTCAACATCAAAAGGAGACATATAAAATGAGTTCACAACAGCAAAACATATTGGCAGCCAGTGCCAACAATGGATATTAATAAATGTCATTAGAACTACTTTACCATATTTGGTATGTCACTAGGTTGATGGAAATGGCAAAGAATGACATTTGGGGTAAAAACTGAGGGCAACTTCCAATGTTACCAGAAAGATATATAAAAAAAATTCTTAGGAAGTTGCATCATAGCGGATGATGTTCTGGCAGCATAGATGCAATCACTGGGGGAAGGCTGATGCAAATCACAGCAGAAATCCCCATTGTCTTCTGTGACCATTCAGGAATGCAGGACTGCAGTTGGAAGTGGAGTCACTGAGCACATAAGGCTTGTGATCTGGCCTTGGGAAGGCAGAAGTAAGAAGACTCAAATCCACACTAACTGGATTCCATCAGTTTACTATTAACACTGCTAAACTAGCTTGACTTCTTTCCCCAGAATCTTTAGGTGAAAGTTAACTTTCATGGTTACTATTACAGAAATGACCATATATTTACTTTGATGTAGCTATGTCACATCTCAGACATTAACTACACACACAAAAATACTGGGATGTGTACACAAAAATGTGATAGAGAAGACACCTACTTCAGAAGTGGCAGTAGGTGCCTTCTGTGTTGAAGGCCACACTAAAACAGGGGCCTTGCAGGACCTTCTGCATGTGAAAAATGCATGAGAAATATGTTCTTTATCCAAGCACTGGAAACCTTCAAAGAGAAGGTGACCATGAATGACAAGCATTTATAGAAAGGCCTTACTGGAAGCTTCTGGAAACTTTCATCACATGCTATTGATACTGCAGAGCTGCACTTACAAGCAGTATGCTTCAGGATACCAAGGTGTGCCTAACTGGTTTCTCTTCCCAAGGGTTATTGTGACATGAAGCATGGCAGCTCATCAACTTTAAAGGAATGAGTTCATCAACTTGTAAGAAATACAGGAAACTATGTGACAGAACACTTCAACTGAGGTAGTTATGATGCAATTTCAAGACAAAGGTTAGAAAGGGTCAGAGAACAAGCTGCATAAAAGAGCAAATTACAAGTGTTTCTACCAGTTGTTCTGTTGGGAGGATGAACGGTAAGAGCAAGGCATGATCTTCCTCTGAAGAGTGGTGAGAGGGGATGAGTGACCATGGCAAATCACATGTGAAAAAAAACGTATTGCAGTAAAAGTTCTCTGTAGGGCATATTTGAGCCAATCTGGCACAAAATCTGGAAAAGCAGAGAGGCCATAGACACCTGACCAAAATATCCAATGGTAACTTCTGATCTGAGTGGGAAAATTCAGAGGTGACAAAATAAACCACTTGTCTAGCAGACCTGTCTTCACTGCAGAGGTGGAATCTTTCACTGCAATTTTCTTGTGTTCTTCTAAAAAAATCTGCTTCTCAGACTCCTAGGGACCAGAAACATGGAAAACATGATGATAGAAACTGCCCTGGATAATGCAAGGAGCATACAGAGGGCCTTCAATCTCACAGCGTGGTTTCATAGGGGAAAGCCAGGTTACACAAAGCTTTGTACAAGCTTCCTGTGCCTGTGAAGTCACATGTATCAGATCACTGGTAGTGGAAGGCCTGTTAGAAGTTTTTTGGTTTTTTTTGTCCATTAGAAGTTTTTGTGGTTACCACAATTCACCTCTTCTGCAATAAAATTTACTGAAGGCATTCATTGTGAAAACCATAGTAGAATAAATCCACATGTAATTGTACCCCAAAAACAGGGAGCTTCCGTTTTTGACTGTAGTGAATGCTTTTTATCCATGTGAGAAGGCAAATTTTCAGCTGTGGCTTCCATATTACAGAAGAACATCTTTAACTGGAAACATGTTCTGTGCTGAGACCCTCAGCGTTTTTTCCTGAGTTTTTCCCCTTAATTCTTTGTTTTTCTGCTCTTCTGGGGAGAGAGAAATGAGGAGAGGAAAGAACTCTTATTTTTGGTAAGGATAGATTGAAAAAATCAGTGAGAGCAGTGCCCATAGGGGAGTGTCAGGCCATAGGATATTGCCCTAAGCATTCTCCTGGCCTGAGCTACTGCAGCTTAGGGATGTCCTGACTTAAATGTGCCTCAGTTTATTTGTTTTTTAGTGGGTACTTGTCCAGTGTCCCCTTGAGTCCTTGTTAACCTTCAGTAGTTACTGCTTTGTCACACTCTTATTTATGCTTGAACACTGAGCACAGCCACCTGCCTTAAGCGTTTTTTTTGATTTCTCTATGTGGAGAGTTATAAACCACCCTTTTCAGTAAAGAAAATCCTTGAAGTGGCACCAGACTCATGGTCTGTAGCTACATTAATTTATTGGAAAGTCCTTGCTGAAGACAAGGAAAATAAAACATCTTAGATTTTAATTTTATCAGATCACTATACCAACAGCATCACTTTCAATTTAGATTCTATACTCACTAAAGATAATTATATACTGAACAGAAAACTATATCCAACAGGATTTATAATTAAATTACATTAAAACATTCCTCATTAATTTCTTCAGGGTTCTTGGACATCAGCCTCAGGCTGCATTTTTCTGAGATGCCCTGAACACTAGTTGATGTGGAAGCATCTCTTTGTACTGACCATCTCTTATTATCCGTAGGCATACAAATCTCATTTCTAAATCTCCCTAGAAGAAGCTCCAACACCTCTAGTGACAGCCCAGAGCAGGAGTGGGCTGAGCACAGCTGGCTGGCAGTATGCACTCTTCCCCATGCTGAACCATCTGCCAGCACCTGCACTTCTTCTCCAAGGACAGGTCTGAGAATAAGGTTTGAACTTTAGAGGAAGGTAGATCTGGCATTAAGTGGTAAAAAGTTAAGAAGCCCAGAACTGCCTGCCATTGTAGACAAGAGACTTTGATCTGAGATTATGACAGAGATGTTAATAACTAGACTGGAACACATTTTTTTTCTCAACCTGAGAGAATTTTTAGGCTTTCACAATTTTTCTGTAGCTCAGATCAAGGCAGAAAGTTGAAATAATGGAAGCCAAGACAAGTGCTCCTCTTTCCTTCTGTCACGTGTTTTTCAGTGTCTTTCACTTTAATTTTTCCTTTTTCTTTTACTTTTGTCTTTAGGAAGAAGTCATGTGTCCTCTTTGATCCCTTTCCACCATCCCTTCACTGTAAATGCCTCTTGCTGTGTCCTCTCACCACCTCCCTAAAAACAGTGGGGCTAAGCTGGTGTAAGGTACTCAACACTTTCCCTCTAACTGCTATTATAATACTTACTAAGCAAGATATAAAAATAGTCAAAATTTTAAATTTAAAAAAACCTGAGATATTTCAAAAGTAAAAAGAGATACATTGCAAGGCAGGAAGGCTTGCCACTGGGTATAGTGTTATAAACATTAAGTTTGGATAAAGCTCTGCTTTGGTGGCTAGCTACCTCTCAGATAAAATGCAGTGGAGTTCCAGGACTGATATTTTTAAGAGAGAAGCAGGAGCTGAGCTTTTGCACCCTACAAGTGGCTGTACAGGGAACTCGCCTTGTTTTCCAAGGCTGGTTACTCTAGCAAGTCCAAATGAGGTTTAGCGCTTTTGAAAGTTAAACCTTTTTATCAGGAACTCAAGCACAGATCCTGGATTTATCTTCACATGCAAATGTTAGTGCCTAGTGTTTTTCTAAGGACACCTGTAGGCACAGACTTCACCAAGGTGGCTATGCAAATGTCTGGACTACTGTTGATTTTTCTCAGGCTATGACTATGCCATATGGAGTCTCATATGTCTGTTCTCTATGTATCTCCTTTATTAACTCATTCTATTATTTTTCCAGTTGATTAGCTTAAATTTAAATTAACTTTGTCAAATTTCTTGATGCTCAATCTCTACAGAAGAAAAAGGGGCAAACCCATTACTTCTTGTTTTGGTTCCATCACCAAAGTACTTGTCTGTGGTGGGCTTATACATACCCCATTAAAGCCAGATTAAGTGTCCAATACAAAAATGGAGAGCAGTTTTATTAAAAAGATATGTGTTAAGCTTAGCAGCTTCAGGCATATTCTCTATGTGCTCATACCACAGATGCTGAACACACCTGCACACCTGCAGGAATATGAATACTTAGCATCAATAAGGACTGTCATCCAGGTAGAGGTGTTCACATTCTGTTGTAATGAAATGTAATCAAATTTTCTTAACATGTTACCTCCTTTCTCATTGCCTGTTTGCACAGGAAGCAGATTGTAAGGGACTCTACAGACAGGGAATAAGTTGTCTTCCTCTTGAAGACTGCTTTTGTGCACTGGTACCCCTGCTGTGTAATCTAAAGCTCTGCTCAAGGTCTGTGACATTCTGGTTCTTGGGCCAGATAAGCATATCAAATCCACAGTGCCAGACCTTATTTTTTGTTCTTATCACATCTCTCTTAATAACAGGACACACAATTCCAATAAAGACACCTAGCCTGTACCTTCACTTGTTCCAGCAGTGGCAGCAGTGGTAGTCAGTTAATGGCACTGCTGCAGGAGCTGGCAGTTGTTGTTGCACATTGGGAGACAGTGCCAAGCAGTGAACAAGCATAGGCAAAGGCACTTTCCCCTCTTGGAGGCTGCAGCAGAGCAGAAAGAGGAGCACGAGGCAGGCAGAAGATGGGGAAGGAGAAGGAGGGAGCTGGCTTAGCAGACTATTTATAATCAAAACAGCACATGGGCAGCCTAATGCTGTCAGGTTGTTTCTGGACAACTGCAAAAAACAGCCTAGCCTTCTTCACCTGCAAACAACTGCAAAAACAGCTGTACCTCCACAAGTTGCCTTGTGATTCTGCCAGCTATCACCTGAATACACAGAAATCAACCAGCAGGTAGAGCAGAATCAGAAGCCTGCTTAAATCCATTCCTGGGCGTGCAGAGATGGGAGCATCTAAGTAGGATTGGTAGTCAGGGATGTGCTGAATTCCCTGAAACCCCAAGCACTTTGTCACCACAAACCCCGCTCAAAAATATCTCAGAGAAAACAACCATGGTTCTAAAAGAGTCTTCTGGGCACCTGAATGCACAGTTCCCAGGGATGGCCATTGTCCTAGAAACTTATGCCAATGATACCAGGAATAGAAGTTCAAACAGGGACCTGATTCACTGACGTTTGTTCTGTGAAATCTCACACTGATGCAATTTTGAGCAAATGCTCACATAGATGGAGTCAACTCACTTCTACTTCAGGTAAATAGATTTATTTATTTTCCATGCCCACAAATAAGCAGAATCAACCTGCTTCCTCCTTTAGCCCTGCAAGATAGGCTGAATAAACTAATCCAGAATTAAAAAGTGATCCTTGCAAACCGATATAGTTGTTATCAAGTCAACCCCATTTCTGCAAGAATCCTAGAAGAATGAAACTGCAACAGAACATAAGCAAAAGGGATGACAGCAAAATTTTTTAAACCCAGTTACTGGACACTAAATTAAAATAATCTGATTAACAAAAAATTACTTTGAGTAGTGTTTCTAATGCCTTGGCTTAGTGATGGGACAGTGTGGGAGAGCACTTAGCTTTGCATTCCTAGCTCTGGCCCACATCAATCCTTCATGCAAAGTAATGCCTTGAAGAAACTTAATGAGGAGGGATGGCAAGGACAAGGCAAAGGGGTCCCCTTGCCAGACGTCTGTCCTAGTGGATTCCAGCAGGAGCACACCCTGCATATACCACAGATACATAACATACTGTGTCATTTGCACTCCAAGGCATGTGTAAAACAGCTTGTTTCAAGCTCTTCCAGCTCCTCCACTGTCTTCAAGATGGGAAAAGAAGTATCAGAACTCAACACCAGGGTGTTGCACATCCCCTGGCAGTGCAATGAAGCGCGCTTCCAACACAAAAGCAAGCTCTGGTGTTTGCATACAGGACTACTGGACTGACTGCAGCAATGCACACTCTCATCCCCTAATTCAGTCATGAGCAGTTTTTTAATTTATTTGCTCAGAAGTATTTATCTACCATTTTCAAATCTCACACTCACAAGGTTTCAGCAATTGGAAAAGGTTTAAACCACTTTCACCCTACTGCTTCATTCTGATGTTGAAAGAGCAGATACCTCGTATGCATTATTGAACACTGAAGTCAGGGACAGAATAAAAAACCAGAGAAGCTAAATCTAAACAAAATATAGTCATCACTGCTCTTACACAGCTCAGTAAGACCCTGACAAAATTGCCCTGTGATATCCAAACTGTGCTGTGTACCATTTAGAAATCAGAAGCTAAGGAAGATCTTTGGCAATGTTTTGTCAGCAGATAAGCCAGCTAAACATTAACCTCTTTTTTTTGCAATCCCTAATCAGAGGTTTCCATTCATACAGCTGCTCTGTACTCTGAACCTTGAGTTAATGTATCTCTATTTTACAGGAAAGCTTTGCTCACACTGCTTTTGGACTCTGCAGGCTTGACAATGTGACCTCCTGCTGCTAGCTCAGGAGGCAACTGGTGATGCCTTTGCTTAGGTCATGTTAGTTAGAGAGTTCACGTCAGGTCCAGTGCTTAGCTTGCTATGAACAACTTGTGGTTTCCAAATGAAGTGCACCATCATGAAATTAGGATTTTACTTACAGCAAAGAAGCATGATGATTTGGAAAGTCATATTAGGTATAAAAAAGTATTTCCAAATCCTGGTGCAGGAGTGCAGCAAGCTGAAAAAAAGTTGCTTGTCTGGAAAAGCAGACCCTCCCAAGACAGCATCTACAAGTTCTCAAGAGAAAACATCAGACATATTGTTGTTTATTGATAGTATATCAGTGTGGTCTATTTTTCACATGTTAATAAGAGAGAGAAAGACACTAGCTAATTGTTGTCATTTATCAGTATTAGGTATTAAAAAAGAAATAGAGATAAGGTGCAAAATAGCAGCAGAAATGTTAGATTTGGACTATGAAGACTGAATTTTAATGTTGATATTTTGGAATGTTTTTGGAATGATTTCTCAGTAGCACGAAGCAGATGCAGTTAAACTGATCTGCAGAGCCCAGGGGTCAGAGCAGCTCAGTGGCTCTCTGTGATGGAGCCTGGGCAGCAGAATGCAGAGGGCAAGACTGGAGGATCTGAAGAGGAGGAAGCATCCAATAATACTCTCTGTCCATCCTAGCCTGCCTAAATTCTGGAAGAGTTTTGTGGGCAGTGCTGAGCCAGCAAGTCCCAGACAATGTAGCCATTCCATCTTCCCCTCCCAAATTCTCCAGCTCTAGGCTTGCTAAGAGCAGTGAGAGCTTGGGGGAAGTCTTGCTTGCAGTGTCTGGAGTATCTGACCCTCATGCATAAGCATGCCTCTGCAGACTTGGTCTGTCTCTTCTGTGTTCTGAGAACCTAGTTTTGAAATGCTCTTCCTCAGCTCCTGCTTAGACATTTAATTTTCCAGGCAAGAAATATAGCTCAGTCAAAATTCAGTGAACAATTCCTATACCACACACTACTTCATCACATACTTAACTGTAACTTTAGCACTGACCTGAAGGAGACATGAACACATACTCAACTTACTGTCCATGCTAAATTATTTTCCTGAGCAAGGAGTGACAGAAGGATCAATCCTCAGCTGAACTGAGGCCTTGTCAGATTTTAGTTTTTAGAGTTCAGCTGTTTTTCTGTTGTTTATCCTAATCCCCCCTCCTCCACCAACAACAGCATAGCAGCATTGCAAAAATTTATTTTGCAACACAAGGAAAAATATGTTTTATGTATTCTGCCTTAACTCAGTAACAATAGAAGAGACTCAGCCCACTAAGATAATTTATTTCTGGTTGGAAAACAGAGATGAACATTTTAAGTGGAAAAAGTGAATGTTTTTCAGACTCACAAAAGGTGAAAACTCAAGGGTGATAACTGTGACTGCCTTGTGGTCTTATTGCAGCCTTCATACTAAAGCTCCTGGGTACATTAGATGTTCTCACATGCAGTTCAAGGCAGTAAAGCCTCTGTAGAGGTTCTTAGAGCACTGCAAAGCAGCTGGGTGAACATAAGACCAGAGACTGTATTTATTCTTACACTTGCACACCTCCAAGCATACTGACATTAGACAAGTAAGGGACAGTAGCAGAGTACAGGGTCAAACACAGATCCACATTAAGAATCCAACACAAGTGATTGCATTTGGTTTGGATTTGAGTACAGATAAAGATATAATTTTCTGATGCATTACAGCTGTGGTCAGGATGAGCTCTCAGCAGCCACAATTCAAGCCTGAGGATCTAAATTTTAGGGGCTCAACACTGACCTAATGCCCTGCTCAACTTTCCAGATCCACATGGCACCTCTCCTGAGGCTTTTGCCAGAGGTACTGGAGTCCTCCAGTACCCTCCCTGTCTTGGCCCTATTAAAAGTAGTTATCTCCCAAGATCTTTCTCTTACAGACCTCTAGAAAGTTTTCCTACAAGGTGTCTCTCTTCACCTAGGTGGATCTGTTTCTCTCCAGGATATTGCTGTGCTCATTTAAGAGACTAAGAAAATGGTTTCACCCTAACAAATCATACACAGCTTTACTCATAAATCATCTGTGACACAATACCCTCGTGGGCAGATTTCTTCACCATTTTTGATGTCAGTTACAATCTACCGTTCATTTACATGAAATTTACATTTACATAGGCTCTTGATTTCCAACACTTTGAAGCAAAACCTGATAACTGTTTAGGACTAAGCAGTATTATCTGATTTTTTTAGTGTCTCAAGAATGGTAATATACATTACTCTGCAGTAAAGCCATTATATAGTGACTCATCTGTGGAAGAAAAATTCTCATGAACCTAGTGGTACAGGGACAACCCATTTTAGGTGGCTATCTCTTGTACATGAAGCAGAAGAGTATGGCTAGATTGCCCAAAGCTGCCTCTTCTGCAAAGGCCAGTGAGAAGAAGTCCCTGGATGGACCCTGGTTTGCTGGAATATTGTTTAGTATGGACAGGCATCACTACAAATGTAGTGTCTCCTAATGTATCTATTTAGATTTACCTCTGTGTTCACTGAGAGATAGCAGAACCATATAGCATCATGTGCAAATTACACACTTAATCCTTCTCTGTGTGGGAGGAGACAACACAGTCTTCATTAAACATCTAAGAACTGTCCACAACAGATCAATGGAAAGATGACTGGAAACAGATTACTGGAAAGCAAATTTTATTCAAACTGATGAAATCTCAAACTGAAATATAAGCACCAAGGGTCAGACTGTAATGTCTTCAAGGCCAGAGAACAGCACAAAATAGGGGATGGTGGGGGTTTACATTGGGTACAAAGGAGATAAGAGATTAGGACTGCCATGAGGCAAAAAAAATAGAATGAAAGAAAGAAAAGTGAAAGGGAGAAGTCTGATGAAGTACTGTCATGGTTGTATAGAACTGAGTGGGTTTCCTCTGCAGAAGTATATGAAAAATGTTTGCTTATATTCTGTCTGTTGGTGCACTGATGCATTTCTCTCTCAATGGATTTTCACAAATATGTCCCATTTCAGATGGACCCATCTGAACCTACATGATATATTGCTATGTATATGCTTATATGTGTGTGCTATGTACAGTTATAGGGTGTAGACTAGAGACCACATAATATGTGTTCTCTGCTTCAGAGTGACCACAATATGCAGTAGAAAAGCAGCAGTGATGTTTTAGAATATCCAGCCTGTTGAACAAGCCACTGAAAATGTCTTCCTGCCCTTGCAGCACATGGAGTAAGGACATACCCTCTTAAGACTGAAGAGGCTCTGCAACTGCTGTTTTCATTGCTACTGTCTGAGTTTCTACCAGTTTCTGATTTGTGCCTCTCTCAAGGCAACAGTGGATGATGTGAAAGCTGCACTGTGAGGTGTTCTCTAACTGAGTTTCTACCAGTTTCTGATTTGTGCCTCTCTCAAGGCAACAGTGGATGACATGAAAGCTGCACTGTGAGGTATTCTCTAACTTGCTTGTACTTACAGGTGAGCATAAGATTTTGGGTTAGTTTCTGTGGTAATTTTTTTTCTCTTGCAATTTCTCTTTTGGCTTGTAGGCATGATTTATAGCTTGATTTATTTTTTTGTGCAAGAGCAATTATTCATTTCCTTTCTGCATGAAAACTTTTACAAGGTTTTTTTTTTTTTTTTTTTTTTTTTTTTTTTTGCCTACCTTCCCCATCAGGTTTGCTGTTTCAGATCATGTAATAACTCCTAACTATAACAGCTAGAATTGTTGACTGCTGGTAAACAGTTAGAGCACCTGGGGCAGTAGGGCTAGATGCAAGCTGCAGCACTGATGGGGGAAAGGAGCTGAACAAACAGTGCCAACAGTGCCCTACCTGCTGCTGTGAGAGCCAGATGCACATACAGGGAGAGGCAGGACTCTGAGGTCCATCTCTCCCTCAATCTCCATGTTACCATGAAGGAGACCTCAGAGTGATTATTTGCAGGACTTGATAAGCCTTCATCTATTTGAAGAGGTACTCTTTTTAATCAAGAGGAGATGTTAGGACAAGTCCTTAGCACACAAACAGTAAATTACGTTAATCTGTCTTCTGCTTATTTTACACCAAAATTACTACCTTAATTATGTATGTCAAAGACAGACATCCTCCTTCCTATCCAGCTTGGTATGCACTGCCAGCAACTGCCAGTGTTGTCCCTGAAGGTGACTGATTCATCGAGAATTCTTTTAAAATCTAGTCCCATAAGCTTTCTGCTTTGCCACAAAGCATAAACTCCAATTTATCTTCATGACCATGCACAACTGCAAGTATAACTGACTGTGACAAAAATAACCTGTGAGCACTCAACCCCAGCTTTTAGCCATTTTTGAAGTGTGAGCCACACACAGGTACAGTTCTGCAGAAAGGTAGGGTCTGGAGGTCAGTGTGTTCTTCTGTGTAAACAGGGTGCACAATCCAGAATAGCTGACCATTCTATCCTTTCCTAAGACAGTGTCCAAATAAAAGGAGCAAGTGAAAGACACAAAAAGATAGATCTGTAGCATTCAACTGAAGTTGAGTTTGTTTCTCATAACTCCAGAAGCAAGGCCCATTCTTGTAAGCATGTGAAAGGAATTTACAGGTACCAGGGGTTTGAAGTGACTGACCTGAAGTCCTGCCAAATGTGGTCAGGTAGTAGTAAGGTATTTGCATTGCATGAATGAATCATCACATTCATGCAATGCACCTCTCCATTCTGCTGCTCACAATGCACTTCACAAAATTTGCATTTGCATGTTCTCTAGTGTTATGGGTTATGTTTTGACTATCTCCTCTCCCTACCCCCCACCATGGAGCTGCCGGCCCCTGTCCCGGGCTGTTTTATCTAGCCGGGTGTTTTTCGGCTTTTGGGGCTTTTCGCTGCTAGCTGCTCGCTGCTGCTCGCTGCTGCTGCTTGCTGCTGCTTCAGCTGCCCCCCTCCCCTCCGCTGCTTCAGCTGCTTTTCCCCCGGCTGCCTAAACTGCCCCTCTCCCTTTCCCCCCCCCCCCCATCCCTAAGATTTGCACCGGCTCCAGAGGACACGGATCTGAACTTCGGAGATCACCTCTGGAAGTCTGCCAAAGAAGCTCTGCTGCCCTTCCCGGCGAAGATCTGCCGAGTTCATCTCAATCTGGGTCTGTGCTGGGAAGTGTTTCTTTTGTATTTTGTTAATAAAAAGTTTTTTCCACTTTCCCCTGATGAAAATTCTTTCCAAGCTTGGTGAAGGAAGGATTTGTAAGGGGGGGAGGGGGCCCTTTGGAGGTCTTTTTCCTAAAATTTGTCCCAAACTTGGACAAATTATTTTGGAAAAAAACCCACGCCCCCGAAGAGACTGGAGGAATTCTCTTATTTCTCTTATACGGATGAGGGAATTACATGGCGGAAAAGTCAAATGATTTTTCCTCAGCCACACAAAGTCAGAAACTAATTGCAGGAACAAGTGATTCATCTTCCTGTCCTGAACCATCAGATGATATCTGCTTGGGATGAAGAAAACAGGTTGCTTTTTCAATAGTAGGCCATAATTGCTTCACCACAGGGAAGATTATAAAGCCATTTTTCCTGATGTTTGTAGACATTAAGGACACCATTTTAAGAGTTTAACAAAATGTGAAGTATGATTATGAAATATTGTTCCACTCTCTGTCCTTCTTGGTGCTGGCACTAAAAAAAATAATCTTCTATTTAATTCTGAAACCATGTAATTTTTATATCTATTCTTATGCTCTAAGGACTTATTCCATGAGTTCTGTGGAGATATTTGTGGATATATTTTTGATAAATAGTTTTGTGAGGGGTGATCAGTCCTAACTGCCTGTATATGCGCTTCCAGAGTCTCTCACAAGCCAGTGTGCCTAACAAGACCAAGATTTGACTAACCAAATTCTTTGATAACCTTAGAGGGACAAAGAGCAGAATAGGTGCTGTCTTTCTTTCCAATTTGAGTCAGATTTAATACAAAGAAAGTGAGAGGAAGTAAAGAAAAAAATACCAAACTCATGACCTAAATAAGGAAATAAAGAGAAATTAGTAGAGCAAGGAAAGTTTTAAATAATGCAGGGATCCAGTTCTTCATGTAGAAAGATGTTGAATCAATTTTAAAATATTTAAGCTAGGAAAACTCCAGGAAATATTTCAGATAGTTATTGCAGTAGAAAAGAAGTATTACCAGAGATATGTGTGAAAGAAAGCTAGAATGAATCAAACATATGATGATGAGGGATTCATAGTAGGTTCTGTTATTTTCTGGGCCAATATTTCTTATAATTTCCTAGATCCAGCATTTTTTCTTATTCTGTTACCAGTTGCCCTGCAAGCAAGAGGAGTGAGCATGCTGGCTGGGGAGACAGAGTGGACTGGAAGAGACAGATCCAGACTGGCTGTCAGGAAAGCATCTGCATATAAAATGGCACCAGGGAACCAGAGCACTTCACAACAGAGAAGAAACTGGGGAATGCTGCAGGGACACTGCTGACTTCCTTGGATTAGCTGGCCAGAACTTCACTCCTTTGTTTCTGGGACATGCTCTCCTCTTTGTGCTTTGCTTTCCTGTCCCATTGTAAGAAGGAAAATATTTGGACACAGTTTAATTGTAAATAATGGTTTTTATTCATATAGGTATACAAGAAAATGAAACTAGTTGAGGCCCCAGGCTCAAGGAGTACAATGACATATCTATTTACACTGGAATATTTGGTGGAAAATCATCCCAAGAAAATAAAACTTCCCCGGAGGAAGTTTTTCTTCCTTCTTACGATTTCCTGTGGGCTCTTCTATTCTTGGAGCTATAAGAGAAAAGGCTTTCAAAGAAGTACAAAAGAAATCAAATCATAGAATAGTTTGTGTTGGAAGGGATCTAAACGATCATTTGATTCCAAATCCCCTGCAATGGGCAGGGGTCCCACCCATTAGATATGGTTAAATGAGAAATAGCTTGTCTGTCAAACAAAATGCCATTTTTAATATAATCACTGTATTCAGGAGCTCTTTTTGCTTTCTAAAACTGTCTTCTGGGTTCAGTTTTTTGGGGGAATGAAGTCATTAGGCACATCCAAAACTATTAAGTCATTTACATTTCCCTGAACCTTTTGCTTTGACACCCTGTGGCACGTCTGTAGCGTGGTGAGACAGTGAACAGTGGTTGGCACAAGTAGAATAATTCTCGTGAGTTGGTACTATAGGATGGCTTTGGCTTGTTTGCTTCCAGATGCAAGATATTGAATGCATTTTGGGGTTTCTGTTCCACATTAAACACAGCATGCACCGCTCTTCATATGGATCCAATGTTCATCTAACACTCACTGTTTGGCTCAGGCAAACACTCTGAACAGTCTGGATGAGATAGCCTGCTGAACTATAATGTCTTCTGATGCTATAGGAGGAAACCCTTTTGATGTACATGAATGTCACAATGTTGTTTGCTCATCATTTGTACTCAGGTATTATTATTAATGCCATTTGGTCTTCACACAAAGTTCCCACCCTTCCAGTTATTTTGGTGCTAATCAGAGCTAACATTTTTCAACAGTTTCTCCTTCAGTCTTTTCTGAACAACTTATGAATGAGATGAGTATCAAATCCTATGAGCAAGAATAAATATTTTTAATATACTATAGGTAGCTGCTAAGATGTTAGCATGTTAACATGTTGCAAAACTATGATTCAGTCTCAGGGGTTTATCTGGTGGTCAAAAGATTTAAAACAAAATATTTCTCTAGTTGCTTCATAATCCCATTACTGAAAGTTGTAGCTGATTGTAGTCATGCAGGAGTTGGTATCTTTCTCCAGGCAGCAACTGACAGAACAAGAGGACAGAGTCTCAAGCTGCACCAAGGGAAATATAGCTGGGATATCAAGAAAAAGTTGAGTTCAATGAAAAAATAAAGGTTGGGGTAATAACCTGAATTGTAAATTAAATTTGGATTACCCAAAAGAATGAAAGTCTTGAGAGAAGTAGAAAAGCTGAACAAGCACACTGAATTCAGTCAGTAAATTTGTTTCTCATAAACACAGTCTTTAATACACTTTTCAATAGAGAGTGATTTCATATTAATGCTCCTTGTCCTACCGTTCCTGTGCTCTTTTAGTAGAGGGCCCAGTCAGCTGTGTTAATGCATTGTCATATCTTGTTTCTCTTGAGTCTGAACAAGCCTTTAGCATAGGGATGAAATCTCCATAACACAATTCTTCCCTCCTGCTTGGCTCAAATACAGTCATTTTCAATATCATCAGAAAGACTACCTTAGTCTTCCTTTAGGAGTCTGGTGTTCAGGCTGTGTTCTCTGTCCCTGCAGCACTTGGCTTCCTGCAATGCTGGTGAATTAAAGTTAGCCAGAGTAACTAGTGGCAAAACCCTTCTTCATTAAAAAATTTGCCAAGCTGACAATAAAGTGATGCACCTGCTGCCTGTGAACAGTAAAAGATTCATACATTCTATGTTGTATCTTTTAGATAGAAGACCTTTTTTAAAATGAAGCAATTAAAATGCAGTAATTCCATAATGAAATTTCATTCAGAAATTGTGGTGTCCTTAGGAGACTTGTGGCTCCTAACCAAGGCTCATAATAGCAAAGGGAGTAACTGATCATAGAACTCAGTAGAAAGGTGGAACAGCTTGTGTGTTATCAGGCTGAGAAATTAAAAAGTGAAGTAACTCATAACTGATAAGGAGTTGGCAGTTAGAAATTTGCCCTGTTATTGCAACCTCTCACTACGTTTAGGATGAGGAACAGTTTGATTAGGGGTTTTCAAGATACAATTAATTAATTAGCAAAACTTCTCTCTGAAGTACTATGGGTGTCTTGGGCAGATGGGTGAGGTTTTAGCATACACTGGAAGGAGGGAAGATAGATGCCTCCTCCACACCAGGTTTAGTTGAAACAGAGCAGGGCTAGTGATGGAATGCTCTACTGCAGGTGGGAGAGACAGTGAAAAGGTGGTCTGTAGACAGCTGCCTGTGGTAGAACAACTCAAAATGAATATGCAAGTAGGAAAGATATTTTCTGGAAGAAAAGCACAGGTTTAGAAGGAGCACAGAAAAATTGAAGAAAGAAATGGAAAAGGCATGTCTTCCTCAGCACTGGCACAGTGAACCTAGTAAGAGGAGAGAGCTATGCAATAAGGTCTGAATAAAGTCCAGGTTTGTCTTTGCCAATATCCTGAGTGTAATAGCACCCAAATAATTTCATCTTTCCTGTGTTTTTTTTCCTTCACACTTTGGTAATGTCTCTTGCTCAGGTTTGCAAGTGTCCTGGTTCCAGCCAGGATATTTTTTGCAGTAACTGTAATGGGGTGTTATTCTGTGCCATCTCATGTCATTGCCAGGAGCAGGGGAGAGGAATTCTCACTTCCAGAGAGAAGGAGTTGCTTGTAGTCAAGAAAACATGGTGGAGGGAGGTGTCCAGTATTTTCGATTATTGAGGATGTTTGTCCATGTGAACGACTTATTTTCTTTTAGCCTTTGTCAATAATATTTTTGCTGTTACTGATTGTTTCCTTATCTCATTGCTGTTTCCGGTAAATTGTTCATATCTCACTCAGCCCATGACCTTGTCCTTTTGTGCCTCCTGTAGGAGCAGCAGGGAGAGTCTCCATGGGGCACTGAACTGGGAATTACCATTCCTGGGCCACAGCAGCATGGTTCCAGAACAGGAGACCCTCAGACACCATGGCAATGAAATATTACCTTACTGAAACAGAAATTATAGAAAGGAGGCCAGGTCCAAGCACAGTCCTGGAAAACGAAGGTAGTAGAGCAGAAGGAAAACACAAAATGTTCAGAACTTTTTCTAAGAAGGAGGGGTGCTCATGGCCTCTGAAATGTCTGGATCTCCTTCTTTTGTTCATCCTTCCCTTCTTCTCATTCTCCTTGTATAGTGCATTCATTATATAGCTATCAGCTGACATCCAGAAGCTAAATATCTACATGTATCATTTGCAACTAAAACTTGCAGACTGCTAAAAACTGCCTCTCTGTTTCCATGGAAATGAAAGCTAGCAGCATGACAATAAAATAGGAGAAAATCATCAAAAGAGAGCAGTTGAATACCTATATCTTATTTCTGCTTAATAGTAGCAAGAAGGCAAATGCATTCCATCTAGAGCAATTTCTAATGGTGGATCTCAAATTCTTTTCAAGAGTAACTACAGCTGGCCTCAAAATATCCTTGTCCAAACAGTCCTCTCACTTCCTGATGGACATTTCCTAATGGACAAATGGGCTGTTTGGGCTTCTTACTGCATAGGTATGAATGCCCTTGTTTGAGACTGGGCCTTTCAGACACTACATAGTAATGTCATATGGATGTGACATGACAGGATTATATTAATATGATCAGGAAAAGATTGCTACATGAGATGCCTATCTCATCACATCATTTTCCCTCAAGAACAATCTTCTTCCTAGGTGCTGAAGGAAGCAAAGTGGCCTTTCCTGGCTTTGTGGGAATGCAGATTCAAATTAAATACCACCAAAAATAACAACAAGTGGGGTGTCTGACTTTTATTCCCACCACCTTTCTCAGATGAAAATTAGATCAGGGAATAATAAAGCCTTTCAAGCTCCTTTAAAACAATTGTGTATACCATATGCCTGACCTTCTTTCTCCCATTTCCATGGAAACAGAGCAGAAAAAATGCAATACAATGGGACAGAGGACAATTATGCCAAATATATGTAACAGTTCTCACTGGTAGTTCTCACTGCAGTTTCAGGTTGGCTGCATTTTAAGGAAGAGGAAAGTTAAAATCTGATGGGTATCTGAAGGTGGATCACTCACCAACACAAATCTTCTGCAGCTAGTCAAATGTTTTTTCTTTAGCATTCACATCATGATAAATTTTACTGAACAGATATGAGTGTGATTGAGCACTGGAACATGTGGCCCAAGGAGGCTGTAGAATCACCTTCCCTGGAGATACTCAAAACTCTCTGGACACACTCCTGAGTAACATGGTTTAGGGGACTCTAACTGAGTAGGGAGGCTGGTCTAGATGCCCTACAAGGGCTCCTTTCAACTTTAAACATTTAGACTGATAAATCTCTTCAGCTTTGTTCTTGGTTGCACCAAAGTTGGCCTTGTGGAACAAATGTATTGGACTAGGCACAGACAAACACCTTAAAACAGCCTTGAAACAAGTGCCAGACATATTGGAAATAAGCCTATCTATTTGTGGGTTCATGCACTTTTGTAGTACCTGTACACTTCTGTGTTTCCACTGGGTTAAGCACTGATTTCATATGCCGTATTCCACAAAATTCTCTTTGCTTTCTGGGGTGATACAAATGCTTCAATGAATTACATTAATCATTCTGGATGATTAATCCCACAGTTTAATGGGAACACAGCAGCATTTTTCCTGTTGGTGAAATATGCACAGAAGAAAATTTGTGCATCCATCAACAATCCATGGGAGGTAGCAGGCTCTAGATTTTGGCTTTCAGTGCAAAAGGCATTCAACTTTCCCCTTTTTTTGGCAGAGAGATGAGGAGAAACTGGTGATCATGGGTTCAAACACTGGTTTATTTTATGTCATTTACAGACGCAACAAGATTTCCAGAGCAGTTAGTAATATACAGTAATATACAGCTGTAATATTTTAAATAGATCAAACTAACATTAGGAAAAAAGGAAGAAAAAGACTTCCAGAACTGTTTGATGTCATCCTGGCATGGAGGTGGCCCTGCATGTGCATGAGTTCTGATATCTGCATGGTCCTGCCTGTTGAGAAGGTCTGTTTGGGCTCAGAGGTTTGCATGTGAGCATCTTTTTGCAAGTTAAACCAGTCAAGAGTTCTCCAATAAAACCCTCTAAAAGAGGTAATTCTCCAGAAAAGCATGTGTTCTTACACAGAAGGAAGAGGGGAACATGGGCTGTTAGGACTTTACCCAACTACACAGAGCTCACTCTCAGGAAAGACTCTGAGCAAGAAGACCAGCTGGCCTTAAACAAAAATTTTGTAAGATGCTGTAATTCCTCATTATAGCTGCTTCACAGCAACTTCATACTTTTTTTCTGCCCTCTCTATGGAGTAAGAAAATAGAGGAAAAAATGCCCTGAGACCAGAAGCAGGTTCCAAAGTCTCTTGTTAAAATACCCAGTATTACTCAGAAAAGGAGACTGAGCATTTCAGTAAGAAAAGGAGAGTTCCTGAGGACATGAGATGGAGACACTTGGGGAAAGAAGAGCCATTTAAGGGTCTTACAAAGAAGAGTCTGCTGGCAGGAGGAGGAAGGGAGCAGGTCACTGAGTACAGTCTTGCAACATACTCATTGGGAAAATGCAAACAGAGCAAGTGAGGGAGAGCTGTGGTCTGCTTATGAATATTCTGGAAGCAGACAAATAGGCTGATTTAACTGGATAAGTTATTAACCATGAATTACTCTTTCCACCTGGACGATTAAAAGATCTGTTTATCTTTGTAGCCCATTTTGTATTTCTTCACAGACCTCACAGGTAAATGTAGAACTGGCTACTTAGGTAAGGCATTTTGATAAAGGGACAAGGTAAATTAGTCAACTTGATTACAGTGGCTTCCTGCCCAAGGGCATTTGACAAAGATTACATTACACAAAGAAATAATTCAAATGTGCTTCTGAAACAACCACATGACTAGTTCTGACCCTTTATAAGCAATTGCTTACCTGCACAATTAAATGTCTGTGTCTCACTTTGGCCTGAATAGAGCCAGTTCAACTCTCCTTGAACTTCTTTACTCCGAAAACTCTGAGTTTAGACCAAGCAAAACAGATGTATCTTTACTGACAAAGCTGAGATGTTTTTGCAAGGTTGTTTTTGCAAGGTTGATCTGAGCTGTAGAAAGCTGTTAAGTGATCGTGTCATTTCAGTCCAGCAAAGGAAAGTGGGAACTGCTGGCTGATTTATTTATCCTAAGATACTGCACAGGAGAACAGCTGTCCTGGGAAAGTCCAGCTTTTAGTGCTAGGAAACAGTCAGAACAAGGCTAGTTAAAAAAAAAAAAAAAAAAAAAAAAAAAAATAAAAGAAAAAAAGAAAAAAAAGAAAAAGAAAAAGAAAAAAAAAAAAAAAAGAAAAAAGAAAAAAGAAAAAGAAAAAGAAAAAAAAAAAGAAAAAGAAAAAGAAAAAGAAAAAGAAAAAGAAAAAGAAAAAGAAAAAGAAAAAGAAAAAGAAAAAAAAAGAAAAAAAAAAAAAAAAGAAGTGCAGCATTAAAGTTCATCTCCTCTTTAAACTCCTTAGCTTTCTGCCCCATCTAGCTTTATTACAAAGTGAGATCGCAGCAAATCAAAACAGCTTTTGCCTGGAAGCCAGGCTACCCAGAGCAGTCTGCTGTTTCTGAGTAAGGGAAGACAAAACTTTGCTCTTGGTCTGATTGCCATGGCTATCTGCCTCTAGCTTGCTAGACCTGCCTATACCTCTGTAAGGGACAACTCCCCCCAAAACACTTCTTCAGATCCAGTTTGTACTCGAGGCTCTCCATGTGTTCTTTCAGCCGGCACAGCTCATGTTTTTCCTCCTTCCATTATCACAGTTCTCCTGTACATTGGCTTCCTTTGTTGCTGTACCCCACACTGACTGCAGAATTGAATATGTAGTTCCCACCACCACCCGTGCTATGATTTTTTAGTTGCTTACCAGAATATTTTAGGTCTGGTAGCAAAGATTCTTCATGTATGAGAGATGAGGGTGGGTGACTGATGATAGCACCTCTGCTTCTCAGTCTCCCCAGTCCTTGCTCTGTGCTCATATTTGAGTTAAATACTTCTTGTTTCCTGTGCCAGCAGTGGTTTTGCAGTCACTTGTGCCCCAGCTGCCTTAGGAGGAAAGTGCAGGGAGTCCAGTACTGCAGAGAGGAAGGCTGATGTTCACCTTTAGGGGCTTTCTTTTCCCTTACTCTTGGTTAATACTCAGGTGCAGTACTTACCTTCAGACCTAGATGGTGATGTCTCTGCTGTTTTAGGAGAGCATGAACTTCTCTGCATGGACAGCTCAAAAGTCCATTCCTGTGGGGAAGGGGTGTCCTGCAGTGGGTTCTGTGCTGCAGAGTGAGGCTGCTCTTGGCCCACTAGGTCACTCTGCATTTGTACATTTGTGCCTTGCACATGGTTCTGGGAACCTGTAACAGGTCTCTTTCTCAGAAAATTCTCAGACATAAGTTCTGGCTTTCTTCCAATGACCTGAAATTAGTCTACCAAAACACCAAAGAAGGCATACAGCGAGGTATGGTAAAGTTGAAGGTGTTTTTGCTTGACTCTTTTTTTGGAAGTCATGTGGCTTTTTTCCAGGAAATCCTTTGGGTCTTTTGAGGAGGGAGTTGGCTGCTTACAGAGAGAGCCCTGCACACCCCTGGATCCCAGGAGCTGTTTTCAGCCCTGTCCCTTTGTTCCTGACACCAGCTCAGGTCTGATCCCTCTATGGTGCAGTGCCTCCAGGCTGATGTAGGGCAGTGTGGGGTGGTCCTGCTGGGAGGTGGCACTTGCTTAGAAATCACAGACTAGGGTGAATGTGGGTATGGAGCCATCTTCTTAAAGGGATATAACTGCAGCCCCATTACTTTGACTTTTCTGCTTATGAGCTCAGGAATGTAACCTCGGAAATGCTGTTCAGTTTTTCAAATACTACCTTTTGCTCCCAAACATTCATCAGTAATCTTATCAGCAATGCTGTACAGTTTTTGCATTGAGCTAGATTACCAAAATGGCTATTTATCTGGGTTGTGACTCAACAGATCTGGTGTCTGTTCCACCCTCTGCTACCAAGACTATCTGCCACTGTAAGCGAATCCCTTCTTCTGGCTGTAATGCAGTGAGGTGAACTAACAGCAAAGTGAGGGGATTTAATCAGTTGATGTTTTGCTTGTTCAGATGCAGAAATTATTCTGCCCTCATAACATGATAAAAAGTGAGTGGAAAACACAGATAAGGTCTGCAAATCTTCAGCATAGCACCGGAGAACACAGAAAGAGAAGACACAACATTCTAGAAAGCTCCATCTAGTCTTTCAGCTACCTTGAGCCTGTTGAAATGTTTTAGCATTTATCAGACCAAGCTGATGTTTAAATTTATTTATAAAAAAATTGTATAGTTATATAGCTGTAATTATAAACGTAGGTTGCAGTTTCAAGATAGTTTAAAGCTCAATATTTTATATATGCATATAGCTCTAAACAAGCATAACTAGAGAACTACAGACTCTCTTAGATGTATATATCTGTTTCTTTCTTTGTTAAAGGAATGAAAACCACTTCTAGTATAATAAAGGTCTTGACTGAAAAAGCCCAAACACAAAATCAGCTCACATCTAGCTCTCTGCCTTTCTAAAGGTGGTAGAAATCAACCAATCTACTCAAAACATGCTGAAGAGACAGCAGACTAACAACATAATCTTCATTACTTTAGAAAACCATGCCAAAAATCAAGCTTAGACTTCCAAATACTTTTATAGTGCTCACACTCTACCATTTGCATAAGAAGTAATTATTTTAAAACATTTTTACAGAAAAAATGATCTATCAACTTGCTTACCTTTCTACACTCTGATTACACTAGATTATTTACTGTGCTTTTCACACTTGTGTCCAAACCTCTGCCTCTTTACTTTTTGCTGTTAAAAGCAACTTATGAAGGAGCCCATTAAAAGACAGCATAGTCTTGGGCTCAGGTTAGTGATACATTGGATCAGCTTCTCCCTACCTAACACCTTTATCTTGGTCTACAAGCAATTTTCAAATTAAGCTTGTCCACCTGGCTGATCAGTGACTATACCTGTCCTGTGAACTGATTATGTGCAGTTCCTAAAGAGACCTCACGTGTTTCCACATGCTTTGATGGATGTCTGTGCCCCAAGTCCCTCAGCCATTGTTGTTGTCTGTACAAATGTCCTTGGCCTCTGAGCCATTGCTGCATCCAACTTCTTGGTCTGTAGTATGGCCCCTAACATGACATCTCTGTTTTGGAAAGACTGCCTGATGCAGGACTCAACTTTACATGAAAAAATTTCTCAATTGTCTTTCAGCCAATACCAAGAATCATGGAATTATTAAGTTTGGAAAAGACGCCAAGGCCTCTCCTTACACTGCCCCAAAAATCCGTCAAAGAGTACTGTTGTAACCCAATACCAGGAGGTATAAAGAATGGTTTGTCCTAACACACCTGTAAATGTCCCATGGTTTAACCCTTCCCCCCTTCCCCCATTGGCAGAAAGCCAAATTCCCCTCCCTGACCCTTTTCTATAAAAGACCATTATCTGAGACCTCTTCCTCTTGTGCCCTGGGACCACCATGAAATAAACTACAAACCCTGAGAAAAGCAAAGGGGCCTCTTTTGATCCTTTCTCCTATTCTATGCAGAGCCTAGCTCCTTCTTAGAAACTAACACAGTAAATAGCTAGGAAAGAGTTATAGCATTTACTGCAGAGTACTGAAAGTTGAGCATGCTGAGAACAGAAAGAGATAGCCAGAAACAATAAAGAATATGGGAATAGGGCAAAACCACTAAATGATTATATTGTCCAGTTTTATTTTGACACAGAGTGTTTATTCCTTCTAATTAATCCTAATTATAGAACTATTTTGCATTACTGTCTGCATTGGATAATTGAGTTTTTTCTTATTCTGAAGAAAAATGTGGACATCTTACTTGCTCTCACTGAGCAAGCATATCCAAATTCTTGCTCAGATTCTCTGTGAAAGGAACAAGAGCTGTTCCCTCAGCTCTCCAGCCTTGGCTAGCACATCTTCTCCACACATTTTCAGCAGTGATCATAGGACTGACAGCATTTTCTGGGGGCATCCTCACTAAAGAGATCCCTGGTAGTGTTACATCTTCATTCCACTGAAATTTTTATGGACATAACTCTCAAAAGTGACCAAAGATGCAGGACTGAACTGTTATAGACAGACTGCTTGTCATCTTCATGTATTCCTGAGCACTATGCTACCAGGGCTTCAGCCTGACTCCAGCGATATTACAGTATACTGAAGGAATTCAGCACCTTGTATATAGGGCTTGGCCCAAAAAAGTATTCATTGCCTATGGATGAAGCAATTTAAATTTTTTAAATTTTAAACTTTTTAAATTTTTTTTTTGAGCATGAAAAACACACTCTAAAAAGACTGCTACAGGTGATGCAATAGACAATAGACTAACAATTCCCAGTAAAAACTGGGAAAAATTTTGTTTTGGAAGGATTTTTATAATTTCAAATTTAAAAAACAACTTTACATATTCATAAAATGGTCAATTTTTTATAACTTTTTTTAGTGAACAGGGATTGAGATATGACCATTTTCCAGAGGTTTACATTTCTTGTTACTTCTCAACCACAGGAACCAGTGCAAAGGTTCCTTTCAGTCCTCCCCACACGAGTACCCTTCCTTTCCTCTTTCCCCTCGTCATTTGTCATCCTCATTATCAAATAGAGTTTAATCTTCCAGGGTTTCTTATTCAGCAGCTACAATTCCAGGAATAGGAAAGTCTTTGAAGCCTTCTAATGTGATCATTTATTAAACTCTGTGTGCTGGCCCTGCTTTTCTTTTGGGTAGTTGCTTATGTGCTGTGCAGGTACTGGCTTTTGGTCACATCTACATCCCATTGTGGCAGACTGTGCATATTGCCCTGCATACTCCTCTTCTCTCCCTCAGCTTGAATAT
This sequence comes from Erithacus rubecula, assembly GCF_903797595.1. Classification (NCBI taxonomy): domain Eukaryota; kingdom Metazoa; phylum Chordata; class Aves; order Passeriformes; family Muscicapidae; genus Erithacus; species Erithacus rubecula. Next base: position 11,699,852 of record NC_136661.1, read on the forward strand.
CCTGCCTCCAGTCTAGTGAACACTGTATTATGACAGAAAACATAGAAGTTACAAATATTTGCAACACCTCACAATCTACCATGAAACTATAAAGACCAAGCACTTTGTTTTTTCCTGAATCATATTTCTTTAGTTCTTTCTGCTTCTTAAGTTACTACTGTAAACTTGCAGGGATAAAGATGGCTTTATAATTCTGGTTTTGCATCTTGTTGGTGATAATGGATTGTGTTCACAATAATGATATAGTAAGTTATTAGTGAGATGACAATGGTTTTATACACAATAGGACAAAATGAAGTTAAACAGTGCCAGCCTGAAATAAACATCATGATTTTTGGAGGTTATGGGTAATGTCTCATCTGAGTCATTAGTTGACAAGAACCCGGAACCCGCAGAATAAATCAATTATCAGATTTTGTGGACTTCTCAGGGTTTCAGCAGCTATCCTGTCAACTGCAAAAATAAACTTTGCCTGAAGTTATTCAGTTACATAAAGAGCCATTAACTGATCAGCATGCAGGCTGGGCTACTGCAAAACAACCACGTGACACCTAATTTTTGAGAGAGGTTGTTTCATTCTTCTTGGCTGTACTACTAGTCCTCGATCTGACAACTTTTTTTGTAATCTAGTCCCAAGGGGAAAAGCAAATGAGGATATTTTTGCATCACGCAATGCTGAGAATTTCTTTGTTATAGTCCTGTTTCTCTTTTTTACAAGAAATAATCTGCTCTGATTCTGCTTATGAGCACCCATTTTAACAGAAAAAAATGCAGTGATTTAGTTATGGCCTTTTCCATTATGTTCTGGAGGAGTTAGACTATAGTTCGTCTCCCTTTTATCTATCTATGAGTCCTACAGGGGAAAAATTTCACCATCCTTGAAATGTTGCATGGTATTAGATGGATTTAGGACCACAATATTTAATGAAATACAGAATGTCATATCAGATTATGTAAACAAAGAATGAGGAAGGGGAGGTGTGAACATTTAGTTTTATAAAACAAGTGAAATATCTCAATCTCTGTGTGGAAAAGCACTCAATGGAATCAGCATACTGTGGAAGAATAATTTTTGCAATGCAGCCTTAGCCTAAATACACTCTCCCTGCTGCTGCAATCTGTATTGGTTGGCTATGGATTCTTCAAAGAAGATGAAACATTGTTCTCTCACAAATTTCACGTTTATTAAAAGATTTCATCTTCTCCTGTGCTATGTTTGCATCACAACACAAATCATCAACTTGCTTTGACCCTGACACCATTTTATAGGCTTAATAACAATAAATCTATGTCCTGAAATAGTTTCTGCAGATTACAGCAATCAATCAAAATTCAGGGAGCCTTAAACCATTAATGTCATTGGCAATGATCCAGCACCCTGGGAATCCATCTAAATCAGCCATTATTACTGAAAATGCTCCTTAAGAGCCTTAAGATAAAGGTAGTATTTGGGAGCATAAATTGCAGTTCTATTTTTATCAGCCACTGAGGGATGATTTTCATGGTGATGTTTTTTATATCTGTTTAGAACAAGACAAAGCCAGAACAATTCCTTCTTTTGCTTCATGCAGCTCTTTTGGTTATTGTTACAGAAAAATAGAAGCCAATACATAGCAGATTGCTTTGCCTATGTGAAACGTGTTTGTTATGTAAAGGAGTCTCAAGATGTTTGAAGGAAAAGGAAAGAGCTGCTGTCACAAGTCCTTGTTGTACTCATGGAGACATTTTTAGTTCAAGGCAGTGTTCCTAAGAGAAGCTGTGCCCACTTTATGAGACTACAGATATCAACAGTTTTGGTAATTTCACACTCTGAAATTTTGTTATGCAGAGAAACAATGCAAGACTTCAGGACAAAGCAACTTTTTCACTGAGAGATACATCTACAACTCTTGGTCACAGGATTTTCTGTGGATGATCATTAGCAAAGTACCTGAAAACCTTTCATGTAAAATCAATGGTAATTTTGTAACATTGCAGAACTCACATATATTTATCTTTTATTGGTAAAACTGCTTACTGTCTGGTTTGAGTGTAGATTTTTTTTAAAATAGGTTTTTTTTTGGTTTTTTTTGACCCGTTGTAACGTGATTTTTAATATTATTTTTTGCTTAGCTGTTTCAGTTGAAGGATGCTAATGAAAAAGAAGGGCCATATGCTTTGGAAGAGGGTCTTTTGAAAGTGTCTAAACTGTGTCCTGCTGATTATTTTGCTTATTGTGGTCTGACAGCTTGTTCCCACTCAACTGTGAGCACACAGTGCACCTCAAACAAATCAATGCAGGCTCTGTGATCAGCATTTTTCTGAGAACAGCTATTGTTTTATAAAGATCTGATGTCCATCACTAGTGGGAATGGATTCAAGGCACCACTGAAGACCAGGCTGGGCTCACAGGTTTGCTAGAAGCTGTCTGACTGCCCAGCAGCCTGACCCTAATGGGCATGGCTGGGCAGTCCAGCAGTCTCCATCTGAGCCATCAGTCTCTCAGCAGAGATCCAGACAGACAGCTATACAACATACTAGCAAGCTCAATGAAAAGTTGTTTAAGTCATATTGCAGAGGGCAGGATTATTGCTCAGCTGATCAGACTAATAAAAGATGTGTCTGAAAAGGGAACAATTTTTTTCCCCCTATGGCCTAATCCATCCACAAGTAAAGCTACATGGTTTCCTTGTTCATTACTTGAATTTTCTGCAGAACAGAGGAAATGTAAACTGCATGGATGATTTTGAATCTTTATACCAATAAACCAAAATAAAAGATCACAGATAAAGTCCTGTAAATCTTCTGTTGGAAGCCATGTTGTGTGAGACTCAATGAAAAACACATTAAATTTTTATCTAATTCAAAGGAAATATATCTACAGACAGGTTTTAAGCTTCCAATTTCACACTTCAAAGTGGAAAATGTAAAGGAATAAGTTTTTAGTTCCCTGCTCCAGTCTGACTTGGTGCCTTCCTGTTTTTGTAACTGCTTTAATTCCCTATGGTAAGAGACTAGATGAGTTCTGCATTTGAAATATGACATGGGTGTTGTTGTCTAATAATGGTTCAAACCAAACTTCAAGGTGTCAAGGCAAAAAGATTTCCGCAGCTGACACTTTCCCAGTGAGAAATCTCTAAACTTTGCTCCCAGTAACCAGGAGGTTCCTGGGTCTATAAAATCTTGGTCCCATCAGAAGCATGACAAGTTCCTCTACTTGAATCTGGATTATACCTTGTGGAGTCTATGCAGTAGAGAAAGACAGTTGTAAGAAATAAACAAACAAATATTGTCCTTTCTCACCTGTTCCATGAGTCAATTGAAGGATAATTTATGAATATCATTACCTAAGGAGCATGCAGCTAAATCCCCTTCTCTGGTTCTTCCCTTAACCTTGTATTTCCTAAAATGGTACACTTGACCTCTTACATCTTTTAAATTTGATAGCAGTATATTTTAAAAACAGACAGGCAATTGTGACCTTGTCAATGTCAAATAATTATATCTACCATTAGATGCCAGTCCTGCTCATTTAACTGATTTACATTTGAGACTGCAGCTCTCCCTGAGCTAGGTGGCTGCTAATGGGGCCTATTGCTGTGGCTGGTGATGCAATGAGCTATAAATGCTACCTTTTATCTTAGCTTTTGCTATACAAGTGAAACCAGTTACTGGAAAAGCTGTTTGGTCAAATGGGTTACAGAGCCCTTCAATTGAACAATGTAGCCCATTCTACATCTGAAATTTTGCTACAGGCATGGCAGTTAGACAGCAAAGGTGGGATGAAAGAGCTGCAAGTTCAAGACTTTGGAGATGGGTAGCTGCTACTTTAACTCAGCAGCAGAAAAGTTTTTGTTTGGTTATTTCTGAGGCAAGTTTTCTAGATGTATTGAATGAAAGCATTCAGCAAAAAAAGAGAGGTACATGAGAAGGAGAAATTTGATTTCTTGGAGTTCATGATATTCCCCAGTTTCACAATTATTTGGCTGGTCTAAGCTCTATCTCACAGGTGCTACCCACATGACAGGACAAATGCAGGTTTCTCTGAGTTCTTGCTCTTCTTGCTCTTTTATCTCTGTGTGTAACACCTATCAGGCTGCAAAGGACTTCTTCAGGTTCTGTTCTACAGCTCTAACTAATGGTTATGAGAGATCAGTATTTGAAGTGGTGCTGTGGTGTAGGAAGGAGCCACAACAGATCCCCTGACAATGATGAAACCATGCACTGGGCAGTAAGAGAGCTCAGGGATGCACCAGGTAATGACCTAATCCTCAACTGAGGGTAAAACTAGTGTCTTTCTGAGTAGCATTTTATCTTCAGCAGAGCAAGCAAAGGCTAATGAAATACCTCTATATGGCACAAACAGATTTGGAAGATTGAAATCCATGATAAGTTTTGGGATGAACATTTGAACTTTGAACATGTAACTCTTGACACAGTATCTCTGCTCCCAGAGGAGGGTTATCTTATCTAAAAGAAGTGCTAGTTTGCACTGAGTTGTATTTCTATGCAATCTAAACAGGAAGAGAGTATTTCAGAACTGAGATGTCTGGTGTGTGTGGACTCCCTGTACTTATGAATGTTTACTGTTTCATTTAATGTTTGACCTTCCAGTTCTGACTGTCTGGTTCTGGAAATCTGAGGGGTTTGATCTGTGAACTCTCATCTTTCTCCTGAACTGCAAATTAGGACATTGATACCATCACAGCAAAGGAGAAAAGACATGCAGAGTATCCCAAATGGTATAGATGGTTCTCCTGGCAGCTCACTCCATCTTGGAGATTTCTAACTCTCTTGGTTCTTTTAAGAAGCAGCCCATATTCTGTCACATTGCAATCTGGTGAAACTGCATAAAGGAGATTTGCTGACCTAGTCAGAGTATTAATACTACAGTAGATAAATCAGATCATAATCTTACAAATCCACATCTGATTTTTACAATTATGTACATACATGTGTTCAAAAGAGAGTTCATTGCACTTAGTTAACCATATGCACAAAATGTCTCTTGGAGCTGAACTTTTATTGTTGAATGAATTTCATCCTGTTCTACATTCTCACAGATTTATACCATCAAGAAAGTGAAAAACTCACAGTTGTGGGATACTCCTGAAGATAAATCAAGACAAATTAGTATAAAAAGACACAGTTTTAAAGTATATATGTCTTTCAAAGTAAATCAAACATGATATTTCTGACCTTGGATTAGTTTAGCTTCGTCATTTATAAGCTTCACACTCCAGAAGACTCAAAATTGCTCTGTTGCTTCAAAGAGCTTTGGGCATGTCCCAGTTCTGCAGGTTCCAGTACCATATATGCCATAAGGCAACCCTTGCCTCCAAGTGTACAGTGTAGTCCCATGTCTAGTGCAGAGTAAGAGGTTCCCTAGGAGTATCAAGTATCCTCTGTAGATGCAGGTAGAGGCATGAAGTCTTTAAGGAACTTGAAATAAAGAGTACAGATCAGAAACGGCACTGAGCTACCCAATGATTATTCCTGCCCACAGGAACTAGGCCTTTCAGATCTGCTACAGCTACAAACTAAAGCAATTAAGCCTACAAGTTGGCAGACTGTGTTAAAAAGAAAATTGGAAAGTGGGAAAAGAGCTACATATAGTCATGTGAAAATGTATATAGAAAAAATCTTCAACATTTCTGGAGGCTTTTCTGTTCCTAATCTTTAAACCTAAATCATGTCCTTGGTTCTCCCAATACCCGTCTCAGTCCTTCAGATTATTTCTTCACTGGATGAGGATCAGAGAGGAAAAGCAATAGGTGGAGGCAGGCTGGTGATATAGGAGAGAGCAATACTTACACTATTGGCTTTATTGAGAGGATAATTTAAGGATTAATGCTTATTGCTTTTCAGGCCATTCTGAAACTGAAGGGAAGAATTATTATTTTAATTATTATTCTGCTAAATATTGTAGAGAGGCATTTAATAATCTCCAAACTATCCATGTGGAGGTGTTGGCTCTCTCCAGATTTCTAGGAGGTAAGTCAGGATATCTGGTGTCTGTCTGCTGTTTAAGAGCTCCAAGAGATAGGGAAATTATGTAATGAACAGTAGAATTAGAGCTCTTTTCCATTAAAAAAATAACGAAGATCTTGCATTAAGGAGTTGTTGAAAGTGTCTCTGAGTCTTTTTGGTTTTGTGTAGCTATGTGCTGTCATTCCCATGGGGTCAGGGTGGAGTCGATGGGGCAAGAGAAAGCTGAGAATACAAAACAGTCTTGTCTGCACAATTGTAGAGTAATGGTCTACAGTTAGAAATTATTTTAAGCATTTCAGCTTGATGTTTCAGTGAGGATCAGTACACCCAAGGCCTAATGAGGCCAGAACAGATTGGTCATAATAGAGAAGCAGCTTTCATCATCTCTTTTTTCATCCACATTATTCTAGGTATAATGGGAAACAACCCCAAGGAGTTACATCTTTGAAGTGTCTAATAAAGACAAGTTTTTCCTTCTTTGAAATGTCAAGTGGAAGCATCTGTATTGTGGATGATAATTTCTGAGTGCAGTGAGTGAGCAGAGAACTGGCAAATATGTAGTGAAGAATTTCTGAAAAATAGCCATGGTTTTGAATCACCAATTGTATATTAAACTTGTATGTGGCCTGACTTTATGTGCAGCTCTTAACAGATGTGTAACAGAGAAATATATTGCATTCAGTGTTTCCTCTTTTAGACTTGCCAACTGTTGTGTAATTCCTAATGGTGACAAAATATTTTGAATCCCAAGAAATTAAAAGGATCAGTAGGTGCTCAGCATCTCTTCTCTGAGAGGACAGAGTCAACAGGCTCACTGCAAATCAGAACCCAGGGCAGTGCTGGTAGGGAAGTGATAACATGCTGATGGGCAGAGGCTGAAAGGTCTGAAATCTCCCGATAAACCTCACTTCAGGTAGGCTCAGATGCAGTCCTGAGACAATGGAGCAATTTGGGTCTGTGTAACAGTGAGCTGGACTTCGCTGGACAGGGAGTGTCTGGTTGAAGTCCCATCCAACCATGGTGATCCTATGCATGGTAGCTACAAAACAAATTTTTACAAAGTGTGCAACACTTCACTGGTTGTCTAAGGGATATGATTAAGTTCAGAACTAGAAATCTCACTGGGTAGAGCAAAGAGGAAATAGCTTTTGCACCACACCTATATGACAGCTATGATAACATTCAGAAACTTTCAGGATCTGGCCTAATTATTTTGTTGGGCAGAAAAATCAATCTCCAGGATAAGTTTATCCTTTAATTTTTAACCCTGTTCCTGCTTCCTTAGAGATCCAGTTTCAGCATGCTAAAAGGCATAATTTTTCATTCATATTAGCTCAAGCAATGCAACTCATGCAGTTCAAAGACTGTGTTATGTTAAGCTGCAGGCTAATAAGCCCAAAAACTAGTTAGCTGCTCATATTTGGTTGGGGGGGGTAGTGTAGGCTACAATTCATTTTAGTCCTTAAACTTTACTTTGCACTTAATGAAGTGTAAATAAAACCAAGAAACAATATGGGTATAAACATATTCCTAGCGATGCAACTGTCACCAATATGTTTATATGCAGATATATGTACATACAGTTTCACTTACTTCTCTAGTAACTTTACAGTGGCATTCAAAACAGGGATATGAGAGCCCATACAAAAGCTACAGAATGCAAGAGAGCTACTAAAATATTTGAAAGTTTCATCTGTGTACTGCACTGGGCTTTTCAATCACCCTAAAATAATCTACCTGCGACTTCTTTACTCCTAAAGAAGAATGAAAGGCCCATGATCAAAGACACCTCTTTCTCACTGCTGACCTGTGATGAATGACATTCATCTGACTGAATAGTCAGGCTAAATCAGATAGTTGTGTTTCGCTTGAATAAGCTTACACAAGATACACATTTTCCTATTGGTCCTAAAGCAGATGGCAGCTTGATGGAAGTAAATTTCTGCAGGAGTTTGCTTCCTGCTTTCTGATTTCAAACCCAAACTAAGAATCAAGCTTGAATTTTCAGGGGATTTAGGATCATAAAGTCATAAAATGGTTAGGATTAGAAGGGATCCTGAAAATTAACCTGTTGCAGCGCCCCTGCCGTGATCAGAGGCAACTTTCAGTAGACCAGGTTGCTCAAAGCCCCATTCAGACTAGCTTTGGACACCTGCAGGAATGGGGCAATTTACATAAAGTTCACTGGATATCCTTTAAACTGAAGCTTTCCTTTGTGAGGCTAAAGAGAAATCTGAGCTCTTTGGCTGCACTCTGCAGCTCCTGCAGCTGCACACACTGGCAGTGCTGCCCTGCCATTCCAGCCAGTCCCTGTTGTGTCTCCAGCTGCATCCTTCTCTGGGTCTGCACTCTCTGTCTGGTTCAGCAGGGCTTCCTCTGCACCTGGATGATGTGTTGGGCAGTGCAATTGTTATGAATGGATATTGGATATGTACAATTTTGTTATATAAATTAAACCACAAAGTTAAATTTAGCAGTAATTTATTAATAACAGCAATTGTATATAAATAAATACAAGCAAAATATATGAGTTATATAAATTTAAGTAAATACAAAAAATAGCAGTGAGTAATTTAGTATACTAGAGGTTTGGTTCAGTTCAATAAAGCAAAAGCAAAACTGACCAGGGGATACCTGACCAGCAGTGGGGCCCTTTCTCTCACACTGTACCAAACCAGTCAAGCTAAAATCCCAATTATATGCTGTTTACTAATGCATACTAACACAGAATCTTCTAAAAAGCTCCTCCCCTTTTCTGTTCCTAAAATCTACATCACCCTGTTGTGTTGTGCGTGCTCCACCAGTGGTCGGGGTCTCTCCTGCTTTCGGGCTCTTGTTTCTGAGGAAGGCTCTGGGTCTTCCTCAGTGTTTGCTGTGTGACCTTGCAGGTAACACAGATGCACTGAGCTTAAAGTTACATAATTAACTATATGTCCTCACAACAGGCCTCAGTTCAGTGTCCAATGCTTTGGAATCATCCCAATTTGGCCCAGTTCAAGGTTGGGAACCTATTTCTAGATGCTGTTCTTAGACCTACACTCTTCCCATCCTGCCTCCCACCTAACATCTGGAGGATGATTTTCTCGGCTTTGTTTAACCATTTCCTTTATCTCTTTTTGCTTTATAGCAATTTAATACAATTTTTGATTAATTATAATGCCACAATTTTGCCAATATTGTTACCCTTTTTACTGTCAGAGCCTGGAGGAGCCACAGGAAGGGTCCTGCTGCACTGGGGACATGGCATCACTCACAACCTGCAGCAATGGGCACTCTCAGGCATGGACACCTGTCACACCCTCAAGACCCTTCCCAGCCAGGCTGTCTCCCCAGCTCAATTTGGGCACTCGATGGTCAGAGCTGCTCCAAACCGCAGCCACGGGCAGCACACGGTGCTCGGCTGTTCTGTGCTGGCATCCGAGGCACAGGGCAGGGGGCTGGGAAGGGACAAGCAGGAAGGGAATTTTAGCTGCTCCCCAAATAAAGTTCAGAAACAGCAGCACAATTACCATCCATGAAACAGTCATTTAATGGCCTCTAAGTTGTAGTTGCACTGCTGTTTTTAAAAAGAGGACAAAAATGGAAGATCAATTCACGATTCGTGACAGAAGGGAATTAGGTCTTTTCCTTAGTTTTAATGGCTCATGAGGTCATCATGGTTTATGCCATATTCTCAATTTTTGTCTTCCTTGAAGACACGCTTCTGTCTTCCTTGAAGAGATGCTCTATTGCAAATGAAGTGCCTAAAGTGCAGAATTTATGTGATTATGACTGTGCTTTTTATCCTGACAGAGAAATAAAGTTACCTTCTATTCTCTACATCCTTGCACTGTAGGGTTCCTGGTGCACCTTCCTCCTCTCCCCTCCCTCCCTCCCTCCACACAGCCTCCAACAGAGTTTTAGAAAACTACAGGATGGGGCTTTGTACTGCTCTGATCACCCCTCGTTTGTGCTGGGAGCAGCTCATGGTCAGGGCTGCTTCACACAGGCTGAGCAGAGGCTCCTCAGAAGATCAGCTGAAGCATGATTTACTTTTCCCTGGTGCTGTGAGCTTTCTGAATATTCTCAGTTCGATTCCTCTGCCCACTGCAACTACCATGTCTTCAAATTTTGGAATTGCTAATGCTTTCATTGTCAAAAGGAGAGGACTGCTACAAACCCGAGCCCCACCTGCAGCACAGCCTGACTTTGGCATAAAATACACGGTGTGGTGTAACCAGCAGCTGAGCACCAGCTGGAGGTGCTCCAGCAATGAGAGTGGTGATGATGCCCATCACATGCACATGGACACCTTGTTCTTGCCCTCTGAAGAAACTGATTCCATGCCCAAATCAGGAGAACAATTGCCACAGAGAATTTCATTGTCAGAGAAACAAAACAGGGCTGTGGAGAGCCAGGGGCCCACGGGGCAGGGCAGGGGGAAGCTACAATCTCGATACCTTGTGCATTGTCCCAGTTTCATCCCTGTGAAAGTGAGAAGCAGAGCTGGAATGCTGAGGGCCTGGCAGTGCCCCCCAGTTTTGGACAGCTGACTTGCATGGTGTGGCAGGACTACTCTGGCAAAGGGTTCTCCATTGCTGAAATGAGTATTTCTCAGAACTTAACTTACTCCCTGCCTCATTACACTAACACTTAAATACTTCTTAGGGGGTTACTGAGACCTGGGGCACCAGAACCACAGTAGTCAGTCTGGGATTTTTGATCACATATTGGGACAATCTGATTGCCAATTTTGCTAGCTTTTTTTTTTTTTTTTTAAATTTTTTTTTTAATTTTTTTTTAAATATTTATTTTTAAAAAATTCTGTGCAGTTAAAGTAAAAATATTGATGGCAGATTGCCTAATGAGGGATGAATTGGAGTGTTGGTACTGCACAAACCCATTGCAAGCATAAGACATGATACTGATTTTGTGCTTCCCAGAGGTTTTTTGACAGCTGATAGGTTTGTTGTAGCAGTGTTTCAGTTTCTGTTTGGTATAAACTGCAACCATAATACATAATTAAAGCTAAGAAAAAGATTTCTTATTCCAAACTGGAATAACAACCTATGTGTAAGGGCTTTTCCTAAGCCATACCCTGCCAAGAACCCTTTCCCATAAGAGAGATTCCTGCAGCAGCTCTTTGTGGTCCTGTACCCCTGCCTGGTTCCTTGTGCTCATACTCACATGTCTTCCTCATCACAAACTTGGCCACCAGCAAATCTTCTTGAGTGCTTTCTTTGAAACTCTAACACAAAAAATATCCAGAGCACTCTTTCAGTCTCTCCTATTAGTCATAGCTTTAAAATATCTAAGCAGTTTATTTTAAGCCACTCCTTCACCTAATTCCATGTCTCTAATCAAATTATCCTGCTGCTAACTGTTCTCTCAGTAATCCTCAAAAAACTGTTTTCCAGCTAAGCTGATTTGTAGCAAAGTCTATTCCACAAGCCTTAGTGCTGGGACCAGGGCTCTTGGCCCCTCCACCCTGACCCAGAACTTGTAATGGCTTGAATGTTTCCTCTTGGGTTTGTTTTCCCTGATTGAGTCAAGATGATGCCACGCTACCATTTCAGAGGACTTAAAAATCCACTTACAATAGTTCTTGACTTCCTTATATATTCCAGAAAAAAAGGTGTCAAGTAAGATGAGGAAACCTACCTGCTGGGATGCTTCTTTCTTGCCACAGGAATGGCATTGTTGTTTGATGGGGGAAATCCAAGGGAATGGAGATAAGCCTTCTGCTCACGAGGATGGCTAATTGCTAATGAACTTCTGTCCCTGAGTCAGTTTAAGAAATCAAAAAGCATCTTGTCCACAATGTAGTGGAGTACTCTCTCACCCTGATGGTGCTACATACTTGAAATAAGACTTTTCCAAATGAAACTCTTGTCAGTATTATTAAAGCATACTGTCTACTAGGGGTTATAAATAAGTAAGTAGATTCTAGAAAATGATCTTAAACCTTGGTCTCCTATACCCCTCATTGAGAGATCTAGCCATTGTGCCATCAAACTCCTCCTAATTCCCTACCATTGCTCTGTGCCAGTGAATGTTTGATTATTTCCACCGAGAATAACTCCCACGAAAAGAGACTGGTCTTGGTGGAGCCTGGTAATAATACTGCTTTGTTAAGCATGGTGTATGGTTATAACATCACATCACTCTTCCATAAATACTGTGTCCTTGGTTGTTTCTCCCAGACACTGGAAGTGGTTGCTCTGCAGTCACAGGGCTTGGCCAAAATGATTCTTTTAAGAATTTGGGGTTTTTTGGGTTTTTTAAATTTTTCATGTGTGTGTCTAATTTTTTACTTTTCATTTTCTACGGACTGAGTGTTCTCTTATGCTTTCCTCCCCACCTCAAAGAAGCTTGTGGCAGAAAGCTAAGAAATAAGGCTCTGCTGAAACAGAGAAAAGAAGAAATGTGACCAATTGCAGTGACAAGCTTGCACTGGGTAATTTAATACACACTCACATGAATTCTGCTTGCCTAATGTGCTGTGTTAGTGCAGCAGTCAGATGGCCACAAGAAAAAGAGAGCAAACAGAAAGGAAAAAGAAAGAATCTGAGAAGGAAAGAACCTACCCATATTCCCAGGTAGGGATGAGTAAGTTTTTGATAAAACATGAATATTTTAAATATTTTAGGTGAATTATGTCTCCTTCCCAGAGTCATCTAAACCAAAGGAGAGAGGCAGATGAGTCATCAAGCTTTCCACAAGCAGCCTGGTATAGCAGAAAAAAGTGTCCTCCCAATTAACTTCTATTAATATAAGTCCGAAAATGAAGTACAGTGGCTCTAAGGTTACTGAGTGAGAATAGAGGGATAGACAGAGTTCAACAGGTTTATGTAGCACAGGGGATCTGACAGAGCTTCATCTAGTGTCTGGAATGAATTCCAGATGTACCTGCAATCCACTGAAAAAAAAGAACTGTGGTATCTGCTTGAAAATTATTCAGGATGATATAACTTTTTACTAGTATGACTCTTTATCTGAAAAGTGGGGGGGGGAAAAACTGGCTTGTCAGTGTGTTAATCTGAAAATTGTTACTTTTTTAAAGTTTTGTCTAAATGAGGGGATTTTTAATTTTGTCGTTTTGTTCATTTTGGTTTTTTGATTTGTTTTAGGTTTTGTACCTGCACTGTATGGAATAGAAGCAGATTCTGTTTTATCCATATTTCTTCAAGTAGTGAAGAATGACGAAGGAGACAAAGGGCAGAAGGGAATAAAAATTCAGAAATTCATCAGGTGGAGAAACAGTGGCTAATCTGTGATAATTCAGGGATTAATGGGCTGAATCCAGCATGATCCTAGGGCTTTTGTTTTCTCTCTTCAACTCCAAGACAAGACTTCGCCTTATTAATAAATACAGGACAATAACAACAAAAACAACAAAAAACCAACAAAAAACAAAACAAAACAAAACAAAAACCAAAAAAAAAAAACCAAAAAAAACCCCACCCTCATATTCATTCTACTTGGTGAGTGTTTTCCAGAATGGAAAGGAGGAGGAAGCCCTGTTTGAATGACTGAAAATTTTATATACTAAATTACCAGGAAAATTTTTGAAATCAAGTAAATGTCATTTTCATCCAGTATGAGTTCTGAATATATCTGGGCAGGCAAATACTAAATCTATTATAGTCCACTCCATATTGGACAGCAGCTAATGAGCTCTTGGCTTCAACATGTTAGGAGAGAGTAGTACCTTAATTCTCCTTCCCCTTCCTGTTAATGGGAAGAAGAGCAGCTGGGAGGAACATTTGCTGTGGGCAGAGTATAGACTGCATTAAGGATCAAACATTTAGGCAGAACATTTCAGCAGGGATGCAGAACCCATTTAGATTTCAGCAGTGAACAAGTTCCATCTTGTTTAAAACTGAGCCTCTTAGAAGCCTCTGCAAAAGCTAAGAAATGTTAGAAATTAAGATTACATTTACCCTTGAAGCAAAAGGTCATAAGAATGAAATAATAATATTGCCTTATTTGTTAATGTTAACAAATACATGGTGTGATTTTAGTACATGTAATTATGGTACTGCACACTCCAGAGTCTGAAAGTGAGTTTCACAGACTCTTGTAGGGATGGTTTTCCTACAGATTTTTCCAGAACTTTTGTTAAAATCAGTCATGAGCTCTGGGAGACTAAGCGGGGTGAGGGGGTGGGGGGGCAGGGGGAAGGGGTGGAATTGCATGTGAACCAAAATTCTGTGAAAAAGACAAAGCATAACGAGACCTGACATTTCTGAATGTAGAGCTACATGGAGTTGATCATTGCAGGTGATGCTATAAAGGGTCCAACTCCAAAAACCTTCAAAAATTTGGCATCCAGGTCTGAATTATTTCAATTCTTATTGTATACTTGATTAGTCCAATTATAATAGCTTCTGTGACTTATCATTCCTTCAGTTCTACCCAAGTCTAAGGATTTTACTGCCTGTAGTTGTAGCAGCAGTTTTTCAGTTTAATTGTCCTGCTGTATGTGACTGCAGGTTTCCTAGGCTAAAGAATTTCACAGTTCATCTACATATTATCTCTATTTGTGTGTTTTAAATTAACCACCTGTTAAGTTTGTTTGATGCCCTTGGATCTTTTGCTCTAAGAAGCAGTAACTAAGTTTTTTCTGTTTGCCTTCTCTCTTTCTTTCAGAAGTGGTTGTACCTATCACACCTCCTCATCAGCCTCTTTTCTGAGCTAAAGCACCCTAGTCAAGCTTATGGCCTCTTTCAGTGGAGTTATGCCACACCTTTGACCACATTTGTCATGCTATCTCTAGTTTTGCTAGATTTTTCATCTGCTTTTCTCCGTGACAAAGAAGACAACAATACCTAGTCAAGGAGTCCTACTGTCTTTGAAACAGCTGAGTTGTTTACCAACTTACAAACGAGCCTCTTTGGGATGGGTACTATACAAGGGCTTTCTCACAGGTTCAGGTTTGATAAGGCAACACTGAAGTGTGAAGTTCCACTGCCAGCCCAAGAAAAAAAAGGACTGTAGGGTTTTCAAGCTGATTGTCCTCATGTTGCCAGGAGAGGCTCTAGCACTGACATTTACTTATTCACTTGTCCTATGTGCCTGGATAAACACAAAAAACCCCTCAAAAAGCAAACTAAACCAACAAACAAACAAACAAAAACCAACCAAAAACCAAGCAGGTTTGAGAAGAACTGCAGTTTTAGAGGAGGAATTGTACACCTCCCTTTGCCTTTATGACTAATGAAAAAACCACTTCCTCCCCACACCCCACCCCATCTATCTCCACAAAGAAACAGGAGACAGAAAATATTTAACCCTCTAAAATAAGGTAACCACCAAGAGAATATTTTTCACCACCTTCTGAAATTTGCTCTCATACCAACTGCTTGCCCCATCCTGAAAGGGTGGGGCTTCTGATGACTGGCTGAGACAAGCATCTGATCAGACTGTCAATTTGCCCTCTCTCCCTCACTCCCACCAGTTTATTTTTCAGACAGGAAAATGAACACGCAGAAGAACTTGAAAAGACAAAATTCACCTTGTGTGAACAATGTATAAACAAAATTTATAGCTCACACCCAAAGGACAAAGAGACCAAGAAACTTGGTCATCTGTAAGAACAGTCAAGCTCTCTAATTGGGAAACACATGTTCTCCTTTCCATTGCAGATTTTATTCAGGTGCAGTAGGTGCCATCAGTCAGCCACAGAAGGGGAAAAGGTTCCTCTTACACTAGTACAAAAGCAGTCCACAGGAACTTGTGACAGAAAAATTATCTGAGACAGATAATTTACGTTTTCTCACTTACAAAACCAGTATCAACAGATCTAGATAAATTATTGAAAAAGTTGTCAAATAAATAGCCTAATGGATATGATCACCATTTCGCTGGTTGAACAGCATTTGAACAAGTGCTCCTCCAATAATCTGCAAAAGGGATTGTCTGAGTGAAGTTTTAATGTGACTTTTCTACCACTGAACTTTTTAAAATGAATACCCCTGCTGCAATGTTTTCACTCACTCATAATTTTTGCACTTTGATACTGCTGCCTTGGAAATGATAGGAAAACACTTTCTCCTTAAGAGACTGTTCATGTTTTCAAGGCTAGGAGGCCTGACCAGTGGTTTTAGTTCAGCCACATTTGAAAACGTTGATAAAGAAAGCAGAAACCATTTTAAAATATTTTTAAAAGTGTATTGGGGCTAATCAATTTAATTTAATGCCAAAAATAGCGACCTGAATGGCATCCAGATCTACCTATAGGGTAGATAATTCTGGGAAGACATTTAGTACTGAGATTAGATAAAATCAGTGAACATAAACAGATTTTTGCACACACAACCCCACATGTATATTTGTCTATATTGAGTTAATAACAATTTCTGTTGTGATTGGAATAGTCTGGCGGGAAGGTGTCTGAAACAAATTGCAAAGGGTCTTTCCTAATGTGGAGTTTCCAATTAGTGTAATGCTTTCTGGTTAGTCTTCTTCTGTTAGCCATAAAAGATTTCAAGGCCTTTGTTGGCCTTTTTTTTTTTTTAATTGCTGTGTTCAAATGTTTCCATTTTTGATCTAAAACACGAGGCAATATTGAGTTTTTCAGTACAATGGAGCCAAACCTTTGATTTCTGAATGGGTATGATATGATTATGAAAATACCAGTTGTCCTGGTTTGAAAGGACAGGTGTCTGCCAGTAAGGGCAGAAGTTTCCCTTTGGAATAGAGACTTTGGTTCCACTCCCCCCCCAAGTATTATAATTGTTTGAATCAAGGACTCTGAGGCAGAGATAAGGGGGTGGGAATAACAGCTCTTTTACTAATATGTCTAACTGTACAAGCAGAAAACAACAGCACTTGTTAAAATTGCTAACATAACAGAATAGATAACTCGGTGTCAGTTCCTTTAGATGCAAGTACGCTGTCTCTGTGCTTAGTCCAGAGCCCGGATTTGCCGAAGGGCAGGCGGGAACGGAGGCAGGAGGGAGGGGGGTGGGGCAGCAGCGGCCACGCCGGTCTCGGGTGGGAACGGGCTGGAGCGGCGGCTCCTCGCTCACCGTGTGTGTCCGGGGGATCAGCTGTGTCCGCAGAGGCAGGAGGCTGGAACGGGGCAGATGCAGGGCAGGTGGTCGCAGAGGGTCTGGCTCTCCTGTGCTCGGCCGCGTGGCTGAACGATCCCAGGCGTCCTCCTCCCGGCTCGCCGGAAACACGAGTGCCCTCCCGGAAGCCTCAGAGGCCCCTCCGGGGCCGTCCCCACCCACCCCCTTTGTCTGGACTCATCAGCGACCCTGGGTGTAACCCGGACAGCCCCATTGGCATGATAATGGGAAAAATTCTTTCAATTGACACAGTAACAGAAAAACACTCAATCCCCAACACCAGTCCAGTCTGGTTTCTGTGTCACTCAAACCTGACTAATTTTGGTTTCCTGTTCCACTTTAAAGTTACCTATGTCCAAAGCAGAAGGTGTGTAATTTCTACAATTGCATGTGATGGTTTTCCATGGTGGAAAAATCTCCCAGACATTGATACTTTGGCATCCAAAGCCAGACACATGTTGCAGACAAATTAGGCCTTAAAATGTGAATATTGATCTAAAAATAGTTCTGATCCAGGTATCACTTCTTGAGCCGTAATACTCAGTAAAAACCAAAGAACTCAAACTGCCTATAGAAAAACATCACCATCTTAATAACTATACAATTACCCATATCATCCAAAGACTGACTAGTTTTCCTGCTCTAGACGTGCAGTAATCATTGAAGCAGGGATGTGAATTCAATCATTCCTTTTTCTCTGCTGTGTGACAAAATAACAAGGCATTATAATCAGTTTTCTTAATCCAAATGAATATTTTTATTTACTTTATTTTATTGGTGGAGCAAAACTACCAGTGAATTGAAATTAGTTTTATAGTTGCTGGAAATAGCAAAAAGCATTCACCTAGAGCATCTTCTCTCTGATTTCAGCCTGTGCTCACTAAAGACTCTGCTAGATCTCACATGCACTAAGTGACTACTGGGATGATCACTGTTGGCTAACAGGCTTTATTAGATGTCAAATGAAAAGCTACTTTAGTTTTGAACCTCCATATGCACCACTCACTTAAGAGTTGGACTTGATATTCTTTACAGATGCTTTTCAGAAGATTCTGTGACTCTGTGATCTGTAAAAGAGATCTGCTGAACTCATAACCCTTGTGAGGATTTCATATTAATTAAGTGAGGGTTTTAAATAAGAATTTCTCTAAGCATGATTCCTGATCAACTCCAGTTTGTGCATACTGAACCTTTCCTTCCTAGTCCCTTTCAAGGTTCATGATTAAATTAGCTAGTAGGAAAGGATGGAGAATGATGACATTTTGTTGCTAAGTGTGTCATTTATATGACATAGAAATATAACCTTGGATTATCAAATGCATCAGCACTAACAAATACACCAGTAACTTTGAAGTAATAAGGGTGTTGGAAACTTTATGCTCAATTGTCTGCAGAGCAAAATTAAAAAGATGAGTAAATCCAAGCTTTTACAAGACTGTGTGGACACCTGGTTCTATTTTTATGCCTTGACCCTTCTGCTTGCATTCAAGAAGATCCACCAAGAATATAATCCACTGAAAATGGGTAGCTCAGGAAAACAATGGAAGGAAACTTCTTTTTTCATGTCTTTTGGTCCTCTTCTTGCAGTGGGAGCTAGTTCTCAAAGCTCCAGAGCTAAGTTTGTGTCAGAAACCTTAGAGCTGAAAATGAGGATAAACTTCAGATGTCGCTTATGTACTGGGACTTGGAGGATGTCAGCTCAAAAAAGAAAACATATATATTGAATTGGGCATGAACACAAAACAGCCAAGGACTAGATATGTATTACCAGATGGGAGAGCACTTTCTTTGAGTTTCTGGATCAGGCATGTTTCTCACATGCAGCCTGATTTCATATTAGGGCATAAGTCAGCCATCACCTTCCCTCACAACTCTGTTGTCATCAAAAACAAGCCAAGTGCATGGCTGGGAGTAGCTTTGGTTGCTTCAGCTGGTTTCCCGATCAGCAGCCAGAACGCTAAAATTTGAGAGCAGTCAAGAAGACCACAGCCCTTATTTTTTGACTGGAGATAAAGATGTCAGATCTGAACTGGAAATCATAAATTTTGTCTTGGTTTGAATGGCAAGTGTCTGCCTAGGAATAGGAACCTCCTTCCCTGAAATTAAGGTGCTTTCAGGCAAAAATATGGGGAAAGGGATAACATTTCTTTCCTGGTATGTACGTGTATAACAAGGCAGACAAGCAACAAGGACCAAAACCCCAGAAAACCCAAGTGATGCTCTGCTTCCTCCCTGCAGTTTAATCCGTTCCCTGTGGTGCAGTTCTGGGCGTGGCCAGCAGGGGCGCTGCTGGCTCCTGGCCGGGCAGGGCGGGTGTGATTGCCCCGCGCCTGCAGGGGGCGCTGTGGGGTGGCTCGGGCCCGGAACAGGAAGGGATGGGAAAAAGGTTTTCTTTATAAATTCCCAGGGACAGCTAATCCTGGTGCCCCTCTGGATAGTGAGATGAGTTGTAGCAGGGACCTTGGAGCAGCAGCTGGAATATGAGGAGAGTCCTGCAATAGTAGATGAGATAGATCAAAAACTCTGCAGCAGTAGCTGGGACCACAGGAGGTCTCAGCAGGCACGGGGTGTGGGGCTACAGCCTAGTGGAAAAAAGGCCCAGAGCAGCCACAGAGAAGCAGCGGGGCTGGGCAGTGGCAGCCTGGCTCCTGAACACCGCCGGAGAGGCTCCCCTGGCAGGGGAAAGGGACTCGGGGGTGCTGGCGTTTCCCCGGAGGACTGAGCAGATGGCAAAGGGTCTGCTCTCTGGTGAGGTAAGGTCCCAGTGCAAGGGCTGCTCCCACGAGCAGAGCTGCCCTCACGGTAGAAGGCAGCAGGAGACTGAACCCTGTAGTGGGGGAAAATTCTTTCCACGGCCACCGCAGCCTCTTTCCCCACCAACCCGAATGCTGAGAGAGCCAGACAGAGGCAGGAGCTGCGCCCAGCCCCTTCCCCCAGCCCCAGTCTCTGCCCTTCCCAGGAGAATGTCCCTCAGACACCATAGTACAGCCAGCTGCACTCCTCCCCCTTCTCCACGGTTACTTCTTAAGTGCTGATTGTTAGTGTTTTTTGGGAACAAAATGTGAGAAAATGCATTAAGAGAATGGAAACAAAAATGGAAAAATCCTAGCCTCCAACAAATATATGCAATAGGGATGGGATCTTTCAAGCTCCTCAAGTATCTGTAGGGGAAATCCCCTACAGCAATGTGTTTCACCTGGGCAGCATGGTTACTTCTTTACTGAGGCATTGACATGGATTTCTTCGGCTTCTCCAGAGGCTTTTCCTCAATTTTATGTCAGTTTCAAAGGATGCTTGAATTTCAGAAATTTGGGGAGAGTGGCATTTTGAAAAGAAGACTATTCATGGGCACAGCCTGGCTAAGAAACTGAACACATTTTCCATTAGTTTATCTTCAGGTACCTGAGGTCATGTTATTGAGTGTATTCCACTAAGAAATGTCAGGTGAGCCTGATATGAGGTCATGGATATTAAAGTCATGCCTCTGTTGGAGACATACTGAAGGGAGCATGTGCATACACATTGCTATAATGAAAATAAGGGAGGACTTGTTTGTGTAATTGCCACAGCTAACCACCTTCCTCAGTAAAAGGAACTCTCTTCAACCATCTTGATGGAGAACGTGCTCTTTGGTATGTAACACCAAAATGAAAATTCTTACTATCAAGGCTTTAATAGCAGTCTCTTTCTTTTCGTGCCTTCTCCTTTACTCTGGAAATGGCTGTTTGGAGTCAGAACTGCTCAGGAGTTGCCTCACACAGCTGTCAGAAGGGTACATAGGCAAATTGTGTCTGGTCTCTGGCCACACCCTGTTGGAAGCACATGTGGCCCAGGCAGATAAGAGACATTTTTTCCTCTGGAGAATCATAGACAAGACCTAGCTCATCCGTCCCTGCCAAGATCATAGTGCAAATTTGACAGACCATGACAAGATTTCAGTTTTAGTAACACTGTAATTGGCAATAAAGATCAAAACATTTTAAAATATCAATGTAATTTGTGTGTATTTGTACAGAGGTGGCTTTTTTTTTCTTTAAATCAGTTTGTCCTCTCATTCTGTCTATAATACTCACAGTCCTTCAGGAGAGTGGCTGTACACATTCACTCATGAGCTAGGCCAGTCTGTTTTCACCTAGGAACAATATGCTTTTGTCCAGCAATCTACAGTGCCTACCATAAAGAGATGCAATGCTGTGAACTCACTCTGAGGATTTTACTTACATATCCTGAGGAATCCTGGTGCTCAAGGGCTGGTTGTCAGTCTCTGGCTTTCTTGTTTACATTGCCTCTTATCAGTACAGCAACAGACTGTTTGCGTAGCAGCTTCTCGTCTTTCATCTCAAGACTTCTGAACCTTCTCCCTAAAATGTTCCTGTCTTTGGCCTGACACTGGATCTGCTCTAGCAACTGAAGCTATCCAAGGCCTGATCTTCTATTCTGTTGCGTGGGGAAACTCCCCAGGCTCTCCACAGGCTCTTCCCAGTAGAACATGAAAGGTTTGGCTTAACTGGAGTAGGTATGCACATACTCATGTACCTGAAAAACACCATGGGATCTGCCACCTTCTTGAATTTTTCATGTAGTAGATGCCTGGGGGATTTCGCACAGCTCTCCTGCCCTGAGGTAGAGCTCAGTTTGATGGGGAGGTATTTTGACTGAAGTCCTTCCTATCTTACTTTTACTATTGCAATACCCCACCCTGTGGACTCCGGTATGGACCAGATGGAAGGAAAGAAAGTCAAGTTCCCTAAACTTCCCTTGGATAAAAAAGGAAATATAGATGTGGTGACTAACAAACTGATCTTACTTGGAAAAAACAGCAGCATCTTCTTCATCCATGTCTTTTCAGTGACCACGTGGCTGGCAAGAGCCCAAATTATTCCTCAAAAGACAGGTCTATGGCCTTCACAAAGACAGGCACTGATAAGTCCGGTCTGAGGTAGTGCCAGGTTTTTCCCTGAAGCAGTCAGAGAAGGTAGTAGTGTCACAGCATTACTGCTTATCTGCATTCCTCTGCATGGAGTCCAGTGTTGCATTTCCACAGAAGATATGGGCCAGAGCCTTTTTGAACCTGTCTGTCACCTTTGCATTTATTATGAAAAGCCCAAGTTCTACAATCCAATTGAAATTCCAGACCCATATTAATTGTCCTTTATCATTATGCCTAAGAGCAGAAGACATTGCAGCTGGTACTGGAAAGATTAAAACTGAACTGCCTATCAGCAGGGAAGAGACTGAGTTCATCTAACCTCAGCCACATTAAAGGTGCACATGTAGCATATGCCATTTGCCTGGGCTCTCCTTCCAGTCAATGGAACAATTCCATAGAATGATTCACTGCATCCTAAGAATAGTGCCTGAGGTAGGTGGGGTGAATCACTCTGAGGAATTGCCTGGCTCTCCCTGAAGAGAGTTTTGCCAGACAGCTTTGATGACAAGCCTTTCTTTATGTGGTTAAAATTAGATGAGATGAATCCCACCTCTAAATGTTCAAACTCACTGTCTTTCTGAAACAAGGAAGAATTGCAAATTGCATAAAAATGCAAACAGCTGATGTGTTTAAATGACAGCCTTTATCCAAGGCCAATCCTGCATGGATTTCACAGATAAGTGAAGTCACAGTGGAAGGCAACTGGATGGTGCAGTCTGGGTGAGAGGTGTGAAGCTGTTCCTCTTGCCTTTGTTCCCTGATCTGACTCCAGTTCTGACAGCTGCTGATTTGCATTCCTCTCGTATTTCCACATCATGCTCTATGAGGTCTCTACTCCCATTCAGCCTTACAACAAACAAGCTATTAAGAGTTGCTACACCTTTTAGATAGGTAAAGCTTACTGCTTACTACCCTGAGTGCAGTGATAGGCTTAGGGGCCATGAAAGCCATCACCTTTATGAACCACAGCCATGGGTACTGGGCAGGCAGGGGTAATGGATGACCCTCTCTCACACAAGACACATATTTCCCTTCGGAATTGACCCCAAACATTGACTCTCAGTGTGCCTGCTTCTTCTAACACCCCATGGACGACTACTGAGGGACTTGCATCAGTTTCAACATGAAAAAAATGTGAAAAAGATTAATGCAGCCATATTTATTTTATACCAAGCAAATGATTTGGGGGTGGGGGGGGGGGAAGTAAACCATGTAGAAAACAAACATTTATAGAGAATGAAATGCTCTCAGGTATGAATTCATTATCTTTCTTCTCAGGCTATGGTATTCTAATGAGTTAGGAATACCAGACACACGACAGTGAAATCATCTGAATTAACTATATTCATGTCCAGTTTTGTCAATATTTTTTATTCAAAGACCTGAGAATGGTAGGCTTGAGATCCTTTTGTGTGTTCCCTGTTGAATTTTACTCCTGTCAATATTTGCACATTTAAATCAGTAGCCCTAAATGCCTCCATTTTTAGTATGCAAAGGTAATTTCTTCATAGAGGACAGAACGGCACAAGTGGTGTCCTTGCAATGCATTCTGGCAGAAAACAAGCCCTGGAATGGCCATGGATAAAACCCTGCTTTTTCAAAGAAGGGCATTTCTGGTTATCTGATTGCTTGATCAGAGGTCAAAAGGCTTGTCCCTGCAAAGATTAAATAGTGTTTAAATAGTGGCTGATCAATTAATATCTGTTTATCTAGAAGATCCCAACAGAATTTCTCTTTTTGGTGGTCTATGTATTTGAGGACGTAAGTCCTCAGAGGGACTTAAAGAGAGATGCCAGAACCATGTGGTGCTCCTACAGTTCCTGTCTTTTGCTGTACCAGAGGCAATAGGGAAGGCTTTATGCCTCTTGCACAGCCCACGTCTGTCTGGAAGCATGTCTGACCTCCCTCCCCCGCAAGTTGTCCTGCAGGGAAAGCAAAACCACTTATTTTTAGCTTTCTTTCCAGTCAGGGATGCTGGCAAGTCCCTGCTGTTTGCTGTTTCCTCAGTCTGCACTGTTTAAATGAGGGAATGCGGCCCCTGTCGTAAACGCTAAGTGTATCCTAATGGCAATCATCTCAAAAGAGTCCCCATATGAACAAGAGCAGCTCTTTCCCCATGATGGCTGGGAGGGCCATTGTGGGCAGTGATAGGTGGCCCAGAGCTTCAGAAGAACGGTATCCTTGCCCCTGCCCTTCTGTGCCCTGCTGCAGCCCTGGGAACACCTGTTGGTCTGTGCAGGGCCATGGAAATGGCAACAGAGAGTTTCAAAACTTTTCCTCCCCTTTTTGGCTTCACAGCTCAGATAAAGGGGTCTGTGTGAAGTTACTTGCACACAACTTTGCACAAGTCTGGGACAAAAAATCCCAACCCATGAGGATTCCCAAGACTTTAAAAAAATCACACCCACTTGAATCTGCACATAGATTTAAGCAGTTTTCCCTATGATTCTGTGACTGTCAAAGTTTAGCAAGAAAGCAAAGTGGGGGAGTGTTTGTCTGCAGACAGTAAAAATAGAATGGCATTTTTGCAAACTACTTTTCTAGTCTGTCAAGAGTGATTTCTATACAATGTATGATACTGGCAAGAAATCTGCCAGTCCATAGATTTTTCTGGATTATGATCCATTAGTCTTAATTTCTCTCCAATAGATGATGACAGATGATACATGATTCATCACCTAGCTCACCTTATTTTTCAGTGATGACTCTGTGGCTGCAGAAGCTGTTGTGGTCCCCAGCATTGGTTCAGGGGGCAGGAGTGAGATAAACTCAATGTCAGTATAAAAGAATCAGCCTTCTAAGGGAAACTGCAACAGATGGAAGTGCTGGAGATCTAGCCCCACTTGCTATTAAGCAGGCTAAAAGTACAGTAATTGTCCTTAGTTTAAGTTTCTTGTCAAAATCTCTAAGGGCTAGTGACAATGTTGTGGCTGTTAAAAATTGTTCAAGTCTATTCCTAATTATCTCAGTCCAGGGTGCTTCCACATTAGCGTGAGCAATATGTAAGCAAATTTTAGAATGGAAACCTTGGACTGATGGGAATAGATACCATATACCCATTACAAGGGGAGGCAAACAATGTTCACAGTCGGCCTTACCCAATTCCCTCTCCCCCACACTTCCCCCCTCTTCTTCAGTCTTATGCTGCTTTTCACAATTATACGCTGACAAGAAACTGGTAAATGACTTTTAGTAGCAAAAGCTGACAGGCCAGCTTCATG
Organism: Erithacus rubecula; assembly: GCF_903797595.1. Lineage (NCBI taxonomy): Eukaryota > Metazoa > Chordata > Aves > Passeriformes > Muscicapidae > Erithacus > Erithacus rubecula. The sequence goes on from NC_136661.1 coordinate 11,725,027, forward strand.
GAAACCAGTGAGAAAACTCACACTCTTTTCAGAAGAACTGCAACTTTATCTTCACTTCTGCCCTGCAAGAGGCCGATAACAGATCATGAGTATTGTACTGTTTTTGCAATAGTATAAGATGAGCAAAACTGTCATTATGTCACTGTTTGACACAAAATTTTTTTGGAGCCACTCAACTGTCTCATTAGGTTCGAGACACAAAATAGCTGTGAGTCAGCTGAAACTATTTGCTCCCTAGTTCCTCTAATAATAAGAGCATTTGGGTATCATTTTCAAAGAAGGCCACATAGACACAAAAGAGTTAGGCAAGGATGCTGGAAAATAGACATCACAGTCCTTATTGAAGCCTCAACAACTGAATTGCTGTTTCAAAACAACCTTTATTCTGCTTGAAGACTTATTACAATTTTTAAAGCAACTCAAAAACAAGACACAGCTCCATCAACTCTACAGCTTGAACAAAATTTTAAGGAGGCATGTTTTCACTGTTGCCTTGTAAAGGCAATTTACAATCTGCTTTACCCTCTACCTCCTCAAGACAATTTTAAAACAAAGTAATCTTAATGTTTTAAAGACATGTAACAGAACAGAGCTTTATTTTCAAAAAACAAGAATTAAAAAAACAAAAAATAGCAGCATCTTGGGCAGCTAATGCAATCTCATCAGGACAAGTGCAATGTAACCTTACCAACTCCTACAGTTTAGTCTCAACTGCAGTGAACACCACATGATTCTACATAAAACGTTGCACTTTGTAATCTTGTCCCAAGGGAGGCATTATGCTCTGAGCTGCCCATTTCTAAAGTGACCCTGAAAAAAACAGAATCAGGATTCACTTTCCCAACTTAATACCATGCATAGCAAAAGCACTGTGTGAAAGTCGGCAGTTTCCCCATTAGAAGCATCTGAATGTTTTCCCAAGCATTTATTATTTCATTGCCAATTACAAGACGAAGCCATTTTGTCACTACAGAACAGTTGACACCAAATAGAAAATCTGAAGATTTGGTTTTACAGATTGCTTGACAAGATAACGGAACCATACAGACAAGCTTTTTTTTAATTTTTTTTTTTTTTTTTTAAAGAAACTATCCAACAACACAGAAACTCAGTTTTCTAACTGTATATGGAAACATGCTGCACCCACAAAGGTCTAGTGTGCATGTGTGTGTCTTTAAACAAAGTTAACGATATCACTTATTTAACTCAGCAAAATTATCATGTTCTATGAAAATGCATCTACATTGGGAACTGTTCATACATAAACACAGCAAGTGTGTATGAGTATGCACAGATATCCATCCCCAACCTGCAAATTCATATTTCAACTTAAGTAAATCAGAAACTCTTAATTTTGCTTGTGAGTTTTGGTTCTTTTTGCTATGTCTCATGCCTTTCAAAGGCCTTGTAAAAGTGATGCTGCAGTGCAGCATAACTCAGGGATTTAAAGTAAAAAGTTCCCCCCCCCAAAAAAAACAAAAACCCGAACAAAACAACAACAAAAAAAAAGTAACAGAATAAAGCCTGTCCATGAATTATATTAGATGAAAAAAACTATGCATCAATAGAAATACAGAAAAACACTGTGTTTCTCCTGTTATATCCCCATGCTTTTTTTTTTCTGTATATAGTAGTCTGAGATCAAATCAAAACTGGAGTGAACAATATTGTACATTAAAGACAAACAACTCTGCAGTGAATAGGGCCTTTGGCAGGATTTAGCTCTGTGCATTAAGGAGGGAGAGAAATGCAGAGGCCACACAATATGTAAGTACCAAAGAAAACCCACTCATGCCAATTTGAGGGCATAAATGATCCCTGCAAATTGCACAGACCCTGTGTAGGCAGAACATCCCCTTAAGAAGCCCTAAGCACTCATCCTTACAACATAGTGCTTATTTCTCATTGTTGCTTGTGCAAGAAAAGCAAGTGTCAAATCTGCACACACACTATTTTTTTTTTCTGCTACAGCCACACACAAAGAGAAGTTGCACAGCACACAGGAACGAATTATATTCCATACTGGGCTGAGCATGCTGAGGATATGGCCCACTGACATAGCAGGGGTTTTCTTAATATGAGGAAAATTAGATCCAAATGCTTTAACTATGATAAAATTTCTTGACAAATGCTACGTGAAACATCAATTCAGATTACATATATTTTGCCTACAGAAAAAAAATGCAATTTTACTCTTAAAATATTTAGCATTCAGAAATTAATATATGTCTGAAGAATATCTTGGATTGTTATAAGTGTTAAACTGCTGTATCTTGAACTAATCTGTAAGTTCAAGCCCAGTGTATAACTGGCATGCTAGAGTAATTGTTGGTGTTTTTCGTATAAACCAGTTTTCAGTATAACAGATTCACATGGTCCTACAGGCCTGAAAAAAATGTGGAATGAGAAAGGGAAGGCATGAAGACTAAACTTCTAATCAGAAAAAATATTCAGAATAATTTTCTAAGTGATGACTATTATGAAACAACATCTGTTGAATCTTGTTTCTGATATAAATTCTAGTAAAAAATACAGCTATATAGGAAAGCAAAGACAACAACCCCCCAAAAAACCCAAACCAAACAAACAAACAAACAAACCCAAAAAAGAAAGAAAATACCACAAAGTCAAAATAAAATCTGAGCCTTACAGCCTCAGAACAGAAGTAACAATGACAATGTAAAAAAGAAGATAATATAAAGATTATTGGAGACTGGCAAATTTCTTATTATTATTTCCAATAGCTTATAAAGCATTGCGTACTTTGAAATAAAAAACAAGGATCTCTAACCAGAGTTATTATGACAGAACTTCATGGGTCTCACTCTTTTGATTGTGTGTGCAACTCTCTTTAATAGTAATGGATCTTATCTTTTGCATCTTGGGGGAAGAATAATTTCATATGTTCACTTAGTCTAATATTTTCCAAGATTTCTCTGAATTTCATTATTTTATTGATTTGCAATGTGTGCATTTCCACAGTGGTCAGGACAACAAATAACCATTGCAAACCACTGACAGTGAACTATCCCAGGATTATGGGTAACTCTTCCTTAGTGAGATTTATGCATTTGTTCCCTTTAACTGAACAATGATTTTGAAAGTCTCTGGTGCCCTGAAATTAGGGAAGTGTTCACTTTGATACTGCCTCAGCCTACAGACTTTTGAAAATACTTATCATAGCCTAATAATTTTCAAGTCTTAATTAGTTTTATATTATATCCAAATCTTCTCAGTAGAGGTGGAAACTTTTTTTTCCACAATACTAGTACAAAAAAACAAACCTAGGCAACAGATTAGAGAAACTTCCTTCATGTGAAATGAAAATACCTTTACAGGCTGACAAAAATTCTGTCACAGGAGGTCAAGAAGTCATTTATTTACTGTGAAGGTGGATTCATTCTGAGATCCAAACTACCTACACTCTACACTGCAGTAGCAAAATATCCCCATTTTTTTCTGCAGTCACTATCAAAGAAGGATACACTATTTTTCTTGTCTTCCATATACAAAGACAATCATGATAGAAGTTCAAAATGCTTCAAGAAGCAAACGTAGCATGGTACCGTATTCTAAAGATATCTCTGAAACAGTATTGTTGGACTCAGTGATATTTTGTAATGTTCATGTATTTTTTATTGAATTAAGCAGCTTTGAAGCTTATCAGGCACTGCCCAACAAAATATTTAGTCAAAAAAATTTACTAACTTTTTAAACTTCGAGCTAGTAGCTCAATATCCTATATAGCGAAAATTGTAAAATATTTCATAGTTTTAATTCTCAAGCCAACTCTTGCTGGCTCCCTGTACATTAAAACAAAACAAAACAAAACAAAATTAAAAAAACAAAAGAGCCAAAATAAACAAAACCAAAAAACACCAAGAAAATTATTAACAAAAAATAATCACCAGAAAAAAAATATCCTTAGGCAAAAGAAATAAAAAAAGAAGACAAAAAAACAAGAGAAACAAGCTTAATCTGTAGATATGCTTGAGAGAAGACTACAGCCTAAAGAAAATCCAGTATTGCATAGCATAATCTAAAAATTCAGCTTTCAGCGAACAGAAAAGAAAAAAAAAAAGCAGTTTGGTATTGACAGTTTTCCATCAATGACAGTTAGTCATCCAGTACTATGTACATTATTATACACTGTATGCCATTGAAAATCCTGTTTTCTTCAGTCTTAAATATATTCTTAAAACAGGATTTTTAACCATCTAAACAAAACACTTCCTGGCACTTTGCTATTACAATTACTCTGAACAACATACTGTAACTGAAGTCCTTTTAAAGTGTCCCTTAGAAATGAAAGTGCCACTCTGCTACATATCATTCACCAGAAACCAAAATAGAACCACGATGCTGTACGTCTGGATCCACTGAGTGCAGCAACACCATTCCAAGTCAGATTGTGACCACAAAATTCCAATAACTGAATGACACAGACCTCTTATACCTTGTGTCTGGATAATCCAAAATTCTAGCTGGTAAAGCTTCAGAAGTGGTCGTAAACAAGCACCATGCTTAAAGGCCTCTATGTCCCTGCAGGGAGATCAGGTTTGCATTTTTCTCTTGTGTTTTTCTTATATAATTACAAAAAAAAAAAAGAAAAAGAAGTACTTCAGATTACAAACATACATTCACAGCAAAACACTGTGATCTCTCCCACTGCAGTTGTGAAGGAAATCTCTAGTCCCATCTGAAGACAGATAGCTTTGATACTGCAAATTCTTGAGTAAAGCTGAAAGAAGCCTTTTCTCTCCAGAGGCCTCAATGTTGCCAAATCATTTCTTTAAAAAAAAGCAACAAACAACCCAGAGTATTAAGATCTTCATCGCCTCTGCTGCGCATATACTGGGTAGGCTAGTGTGACATTGAGAGAATCATTGTGCTGCACGAGTGACGTGTGCTGGTAATGTAGCACCAGTTCCTTGAGCGAGTTGTACAAGTTATATGGCTCTGCAAATCCATACCCAGTAGGTGTTTTGTTTATCACACAGTGCTTTACTTCACCATCCACCCTAAAAAAAAAAACAAACAAAAGCAACCAGTTTTTAGTTTATAAGTACAGCAAAATTAAGATAGAAAATAAGGTAGTAACAATACATCTTAAGATTCTAGTCAGTACACAAAATTCCTCTGTTCTGCAGTAGGATAATGGTAAAAACCTGTTTAGTCCAAATTTGTGAATGTCATCCTAGCTTAGGGAAGGAGGAGATAGGCAGGATTTAGCAGCTGCACAGAACATTTTTGTTTCCTTTCTGATTGAGACTCCTCTGTGGGAGTGGCACAGGTTGGAGCCATGAAGGAAATGGAGCAGCAATAAGAACGGCCTCAGAAATCCTTGACCCTCTTCTAAGCCTAAAGGTCCAAGAGGAACTGTGCACATGCAAGTGTCTATTTGCCCCCAGCTGAAGGTAGCCCCTCACATGTTGGTTGTATCATTCACAAGTTAGGGTACATACACAACAGAGCAGGCGTAGCAGCCTTGTTTGCTGCTCTCTCGAACAAGGAATGTTCCATCTCGTTTTCCCCGTAGCAGATTTTCAGCTTGGCTTCTATTGATATTTCCCACATTCCATGTTCTCTCATCATGGTGGGGCAAGTCCTCATCATCTTCTACCATAGAGTATTGGCTATCGAAAAGAAAAAGTGTGTTTGTGAAACACAGAACAAAATCCACTAATTACATAGTCTTTATTCTGTATTACAGGATGCCTCCTCGGTAAAGCTAGGGATTTAAACCACGTAATACTGCACTATTTAAAACACTGGATCAAAGTAAAAGATAAGCTTTGTTTCTTGTTTCTTTGAAGAACACAATTATTTAACAAATAAATTTTAGGAAGAATACGAAAAGATGATGTGTTATTTTTCAAAATATGCTGTGAGCACTTCAGTACTTCTGCCATTGCTCACTGTTTCGGTAAACAGAAAGCCCAACAAAATCAGTATCCTGTGAGTCAGCTTCATTTCCAAAGACCAGAATACTTGGTCAGCAGTGAAAAATCATATAATGTATCAACTACAGCTGCTGCTTGGAGAATCTCTGAGCAGTTGCACAGGGAGACAGATTAATTATTTATAGGGGAATGGCTTTGTGAAAAAGGTGCAATAGTAGAGTGCTTTCTCTCTCTCTCTCTCTCTCTCTCTCCTTATAAGCAGATTATGAAAATAGCATGCAATATTTGCTTCTCTACTAAATCAGCCACCAGCTATAAAGCTGATTCAGAGTTACAGAGAATCCTCTAAGCTAAAGCCCACCATGAAAAAGATGCATCTGATTCAATTGTGAATATCACTTTGGAATTCTGCAGTTCCAGAGCTCCCCAATCCCATAACAGCCTGTACTGATTGACCCTGCCTCTCCTGCTCAGCTTGCAATAAGTCTTTGTCAGGCTAATCCATTTTTTCTCTCTGTAATAGGCTTTTAATCAGTATTCCTTGGTCTAAGAAAAGATGACTTCTCACTTATCCATGGTTCTTCTTTCTTTCTGAAGGTTCTCAAAGTAGTCTACAGAAATCAGCAACTGCACATAGAATTCTATTTTTTATAAAGAGTTCTTTTGTTTCAGATAACACTATCTCCAGGTCCCTTATCCCATCACTCTTTTGACTTGCAAGACATTCACATACATTGGTTCTGTTTCTAACCAGCATCCATAGAAAGCAATTCTTGTTTTTCATCCTGCTTATTTTATCGGGGGATGTTTTTCTGGAATGCAACTTCAGAAGAATAGCCATACTCTAAAAGTTTAATTTTTCAGCAGTTATTAGACTTGTCAGCAAGGAAAATCATAGCAAAAAAAAAAAAAAAAAAAAGAAGATTTTTTAAAAACAGTTTCACTTACTCTTTTGATGCTACACTAAACCCAGAGTGTTCTTTGTCTACTGTTTAAGTGATAGGAACACTAGTGGGAACAGGTACCTACGTATTTTACATCTCATCTTTGAATTGTGCTAAGACTGAGAAAACAACATGGCTTTAAAATGTGTATGTCCTTTTTATCTCCTGCTTCTATCACAGCGATAAGCACAATTTCCAGGATAACAGCAGGAGACTCAATAAACCAAGACAAATTAAAATAGATGTGGACAAGGCCAGAATGCAAGGCAGAATGCACTACAGTCATTGTCAGTCTGCTGCTTTCATTGTATATTCAACCAGACAGCATGAAAGGGATGCATAAGAAACTACATAGGCAGAAAATGTTGATACAAATACTACTGAGACAATTTTGATTTTTCTATTTGTTCATTTTTCACTGTTACTGTGCTTCAGATATTATTTTGCGTCTTGCTTTTGTTTAAATTTGGTCTATGTTTGTACAACCCAAGCACTTTTTGCCTTTTTTCCCAGGAAATAAATTAAATGTATTCATCAGCCTAGCCTCTGTTAGAACCTACAGTAAACTAAACTGTTTAAAATGACAGAATACTACCCTGCCATTTTCCAGAAAAATAAAACAGACCACAAAACCAGAGGATATTCCTCAGCACATAGAAATTTATCATCTCCAACAGCAATGTGACACAATGATGTGGGTACCCCTTATACTGGATAATATAATGGTACTCACAGCTGAGATTTGGAAAAAGCCTGTTCATGCCTAAGAGACCTTCTGAACAACTAATCCAACTGCATGACATCTCTCTAAGATACTAATAGCTAATGAACTGAATTTTGCTGGTGAGAAAAAAGGCACAGGTTACATTTCAGTGCTTTTACTACAGTAACTTGATTATGAGTTTCACTGAAGAAAGGAGGAGAGTAGAGGGTGAGACAGCTCCCTTTCTGATACTTGCATCATGTAGGCTGTCATGTCTTAACAGTGTGCATTGATACTGAAGACCTAGGCTTGAGATTTCCTCTGTGTGGTCCAAGACTTAAATATGCTTTATCTCACTTTTGTATTAATGTGATTTAAAAAACCAGAAATATCTAAATCTTTCAATACTTACTCTTCTGCATTTTCATTTCCAAGCCATTCATTTAGCTTCTTTTGCCGAACGCCTTTTTGAGTCAGCCACCTGGACAATAATTGTAAATAAAATTAATTGTTAGTCAAGAAAGTTGGATACCATTAAAAAAACCAAACAACTTAAAAACAGTTAATTCATGATACTCACATCAAGTACTGATCTCTTGTCTTCCTCAGCTGTATGAGGTCTGGCTTAATGCTGTTCATACGCTTGTCTATCTCTCTATATTCAGCTGCTTGCTTTTTTAAGTCTTCTTCTAATCTGCGCCTGCTGTCCACAATTTCACTTATCCGAGACTTCAGTTTTTCATAGTTGTGCATGATTCTAGATGGAACAATGTGTTAGGTTACACTCTGATTTCTTATTCATAACTTTAGAGGTGTAGACACCTAAGACAATAGATTATTTCTCTAGATGTAGTCATAGATTTTGCCAGTTCAGATCTACCCTATTTGAGGCTTCTTTGCTTACAATTGAACAATTTCAAACTTGTCATCTTGCTTCAGTTTTAGGCAGACCTATACTTGGAATTGTTTGTTTTTTCAAAAATCATACAATTTTATATGCAAAATCAAATACTGACCTTTGTATTTCTTTGTCATTTCCTTCCCGTTTAAATTTTTCAATGTATTCCTTACTGTATCTTTCTTGTGTTTGGCACTGCTCTTCAAATATTTTTATTGTTTCATTAAATGCCTCAATGGCGGTTCTTTTCATTTGAATTTCCTGAAAATAAAATAATTTTTATTACAGTTGTTATCAGATAAAGGGGAAGATTTATTTGCTTGTATCACAGAAACACTTCAGTATATTGTAGAAGAATATTTTTTCAATATCCCTTTACCAAAATGTATTCTGTCTGCTGAACTTCATGGCATACAGACAACAGGCCTGTGCAAAAGGCTACTATGATAAGATTTCCATGATGAGGTTTCTCAAAAAATAGAGCTGCTAAAAAAAAGAATCAGTTACAACCTTTACTTTGTATAAATAAATTAATGCTTAAAATTTATGGCAGTGCACTTTGCCCTTTGTACAAACTTAAGTCCTTAGAGGCACACCTGGCTTTCTGAAATAAAGGTGGCCTTGACAGGTCTCTGCAGGTTATCTAGTTTACCCTTCTGCCCCTACATACCCATAGCTGGTAGCCAAGCCTTAAGTCATTAGTTCAAGCTGGCACCAATTTTCTTCAATTCGTTTTTGGCATATTTTCTGCACACTTTAAGAAGCAGTCTTGATTCCGAGCCACTAAAGCCGGACTAATTCAGTGGCACTTCAAAGCATGGCTAAAAATTGATTAAGCTGAAAGAGGCAACTTCTCATTCCTGCATTTTGTCTACACACATCATCTCTTTATCCTGCACAGGTAAAGCAGACCCTTCAAAAACTCATAATAAAATGCAATGCTTCCCTGCAAATATGCCTTGAAAACCATAATTCACCTTGATGTGGTCAATATGCAGAAGTGGTGGTAAATCAACACAGTTATGTACTAGCTTTTGATGGAGCTGTCAGACTTGGGCAGAGGATGGTTTAGTTTACAGGTGGTGGCTGCTCAAACATGAGTAAGCAATTGCACTGTTCAGAGCAAGTACATCAGGGCAATGCAGTGATGGTGGAAGAGAGGAGTGGGAAGTTGACAGTATGAATTCACAATAATATTCTTTAAAATCTACAGTCTGCCATTCTCCATTTGGTTCAAATCTAGCTCACCTGAGATGTTCTTGTGTAGTCTTCATAGAGCCTGTCATATTCTCTGCTTTTTTCTTGGAACTGGGTATTATATTCATGCAGTTTCTTTCCTACTGCTTCAATGCTATCCTCTTTTACAACTTGATCCTGGAATGATAAGCAGGAACAAAGATATTCTGTAAGGAGACAATTGTATTGCACAGATTTTCTGGATAAAACTGCTTAAAAATGCTTAGATAATTACATGGAAATGTTATTCTTCTTTCACCAATATGGAGATACATTAAATGCATAATATGCAAATGAGAAATTAATGACAAACAGGAATTTTGCATTGCAAGTGTTTAGCTTTATACTGAAAATTACATATTTCACCATTGAGTGGGATAATAATTATGATGTTTATTTCCTCACAGTGTGTCTGCAATATTTAAAGTTTTAAATATTTACTTGCACAGCATGTAAAATTTTGTGGTTTTGTTTGGAGTTGGTTTTAAACAAAAATAGTTTTGTACCCACTTGATTTTTTCAACTATTAATGGAGCCACAGTTCATGTTCTGCAAGTTCTGCAATAATTCCCCTGTATTTAAGTGAAATGCAAAGAAAATAAATCAAATTACCTGCTGGTACTTAGATACTGGATAGAGTAATTTCACATCCAGTTTAGGATTATACTGGGCTAGAGATTCGTTCCGGTAGTGGTTTATTAGCTCGACCACAGAGTTGAAAGTTAATGGGTCAGAAAAGCCATATTTTCCATCTCGGTGAAAAATTTTGATTAACTTGTTATTTCCTCCTTTCCTGCAAATAAAGTATATTGAAAAGTTAGGCATGCTTCAAGTACTATTCCCTAAAGAATAGTCTGCATTAAGTGCAGTTATTGCATTTTACTATCAAGTATTACAGACCCAGTGTAACTAGTCTTACCTCAGTGTCAGTGTGTAGTCCCCATGCATTTTGGTCGAAGCATCTCGTACCAAAAAGGTACCATCAGCTGTGTCTCGAAGCTTCTCATTTACTTCTTCTCTAAAATGAAAGCAAAAGTAACCATCATTTCAATTAGCTGTCACACACTTATTCTTCCACAGTGCTTTAAATTTAAATTCAAATGTTTTGAAATGTGTGTTTTAGAAGCCTTCTATATCTCCATATTAATACAACTACATAATATCTTATTTAAAATTGTTAGAGAACAAATGGGATAAAAAATGGCATACTCTGCTCTCACTACTGGACAAAATTATTATTCATGCAAAGCTCTTTCTGCTTGTTCATACAAGCCTATGCAATTGGAGCAGACAGTGCTGGTCTAGTATACCTATATATAGTACAGATAAAAATATTACTAATATATGGCACTTGTTAGTTTGACCTGCTGACTATTGTGCCTACAGCTGATGTTCTGAATGAAAGACAAGAACAAAACTCTTTCTCAGTGCTATCTTTTCATGCTAGCATTTCATTTAAGTCTTAAAGTAACAGAACAATCATTTTGCACACTACATTCTAAGTCACTGCCAGTATCTTTTTAGTCATATTTGGAATAAAACCAACTGTAATATGTTTGTGGTGGAAACTATCATAAAATTGCTCTTACAACTGTGAATTTTTACACTGAAAGCATAATACAAACACAGAATAGCATGGCAAGAATAGCACAAAGCCAAACATAAGAAATGCATGTCTTGAGGTGGTTTACCTTGAGATATCCCCCCAGTACCATTCTGCGTCTTGTAATGACATGTTGTTATTCATGCTATTGTTAGTTACGCTATTAGGTTTCGGTGGCTTAGGAGGCAGTGCTGCAAATGAAAGGGGGGAAGAAAAGTTGTAACTCAATGAAAACACAACCATATATTCCTTGAAATTACACATTTTGACATAAATTTTATAATTCTGTGAGTGTGTTTAAAAAAAGAACTGGTCTCCAAATAGAGTTGTCCATCATTAACAGTGTTTAAAAGACACTACAAGAAATCTAAAAACAAAATAATTCAAAATGAAGTTGTACTGTTTAAAAAAATTATGTTATCTTGCAATCATATATTTTAAGGAAAATATAACACCATACTCAACTCCTGCCCCTGTGAAGAAAGCATTTGAGAAAAAAAAATCTGAAGTTTTGCTTTTACCTTCTTTCACCATCTTTGGGCGAACACAGGTAATAAAATATGTTACTTTTTTTCTATCCTCCTATGCAATGATCTTAGAGGAATTTTCCTGTTTTCTTACCTAGAAGCTGAGTAATAAAAGATGCAAACCCATAATAATACAAGATATTTGAAGAAGAATCAGGGTTTGTGATCCTCAGCATTCTGTGCAATGATTTGCAAAAAAAAAAAACCAAAAACCCAACAGTTTAAGAAACCCATCTGTGACCCAAATATCCCTTGTTAATCTTAGTATTCTAAAGAATAAATTGTGTTCCAAATGCCAGTACTGATTAAAAAACAACCCCCCACTTCTTTTTTTTCAATGTCAAAGCTGCATATGTACACCAGTGGGTGCCAGAGAAGATACTGCAGCACTGACTTAGTAACGAGAGGCACTACACTGGAATCAGGATTAAAAATCAACTATCAACTCAGCTCTTTCAGTTCTCCAGTAAGTACATCATTCCTGTGCTGTATATTATGATAATGCTAAAAATACAATGTTTTTAAAGTTACAAGGAATATCAGTATAGTGCAATACTTTCATGTGATATGAAAAAATGATGCTACAACAGGCATTCAATTAGTATTGCTAGATTTTGGAAATGTTTTTTCCTTAAACAATCTTCGCCAATGATTTGCAATCACTGTTTCAGGAAATGTGAGTGTTACTACAGCATCTCCTTTTAGGCACAGTGTGGAACAGAGAGAGCAAAAATAGTAATAAAAGAAATATATTTTTTACATTCTAAAATAGCAGGACTAAAACTACATCTGACATAATAAAATCAAAACAGAAACAGGTCAATACAGTAAAAATTAAATCAAGCAGTCAGGTATTTTAATATGCTAAGATCCTAATTACTACAACCATGCACTAATTCACAATTTTATTCTAATTTATGAAAAAAGTAAAACTATTTGTATCAATAACAAAGTAAAGAAATCCTACATAGCCAGTAAGAATTTTTCAGCAGCTATAGTAAAAACCAAAATTAATTAAGTCTTCTGTAATAAGACTGCAGTTTTACCTGGTGGATCCATTTCTATGTAAAACATCAAGTCTGTGCCACAATTTATATCTGTCTTAGGATAGTCTATATCCAGTTCTTCCATATTCCAAACAGTATTGTACATTTGTGTGAGTTTCACTGAGTAAGCTCAGATACAAGAAAAGAGTCAGGCTGTCTTTGTAATGGTGTCTTGGAATTCATTTAAAAACCTATAAGGGGCTGCACTGTAACCTATTACATCATAATCCTCAGCCAATCATGTCAAAATAATGTCACCAAACCACTCCTGCTTCCTCATTTTGTTCTACATTAATCTTAAAACAATTTCAGTTTTGAGAAGAATCTACATTTAGCAGAATTGCAATATAAAGCTGGCATTACACACAAAAGGAGCAAGTGGGCTCTCCTTGTCTGTGTTCCTGGCTCATTTTCCTGACTTTGCAGCATGGTACAGTCCAATCCTGGCAGGATGACAAAAGGCTGATATGCTGCAGCACGTAGCTCTTACACACACAGGCGCACACAACACACTCTCACACAGGGCAGCTCCCTTCAGAAGCAGGTCGGTCACATCTCAGGTGCATTCTCCTGCTTGAATGCCTCAAGTTTGCCATTCAAAAAGATTTTAAAGGATTCTAGAACTACTGTGCATATTAGAGACGCATTAGAGAAGGACGTGACTGTGTGTGTATATCCATTACACTCATTTTACACAAACACACAGATATATATATATATATCCACATAATGAAATATAGATTATGTTTTTAAACTCTGCATATTTCCACTATTTTTATAGGCACATGGGTCTGATAGAGTTTATATTACTATATAAAACATGCTTACTGCAGAGATGCCTTCCTCTATTACCATTATGTTATAAAACATAATTCAAATCAATCTAGATTAATTAATTTTGAAATCTGAACCCCAAATTAACCTTACACTCAGATGATTCACTCATGTAATGGAAGAAAGTCATAAGTGAGCAAGATCTTCAAAAATGGTTTTGTTGAACATAAAAATGGCTATCAGGATACAATAAGATTTAGTCTGCCTTTTCAGACCATTTTTCTATTCTATTCTCATTGATATATTTATCAAGTTAATTGTTTTTAAAAGCAGGAGTCTCTTGTCAGTGTCTCCTTAGCCTCTTGACTTTATGTCAGCAGCATTTTCCAACCATTTAGAAATATTCCATCTTAACTGCCTCCATCACTGACTGTAACTCTCTCTGACCTCTTGAAACAAACATGGACAGAATAGGCTATTAACTTCAGAGCAGAATGCTATGTAAAGCCATATGAATACCTTATGCTCACTACAATCTACAGAGGGAGAAAACCAGAGACCAAAAATAACTACAAAAAAGTCTTGCTGTAGCAACTATCTGTGCCTTATACCATAAGAAATTCTGGAACAGCTGAAATATGCTCTATCTCACAAATACTAATTTAAAAAATTAACACAATTTATATGATTTCCAGATATTTTGCCCCTGCCTTCCCCTCTCACCCCATCACTGTCTGTGCCCCTGAGCAGGTTACCCCTTTCAGACAAGCATCAGCATACAAGAGCATGTCTGGAGCACCAACATACACAAAAAGATGCATGCTAATTTGCTTTGTACATTAAGAAGCTTCATTCTGAAGTAGACTCTCCTTTTCCTGTTAAGGTAGATATGCTGCAAAGATTCTTTACATTTCCAAAGTGAAAAGGATACTTAAAATCACCCCAGACACAAGTCTAAACACAACATAGAGGTTTAGCCCACCTGCTACCCAAACAGTTAACTTGCAAAGGTAATTGTTTCAATTAAGTTATAAAGATTTCCTACAAAAAATGCATTGCTGCTTTTAGGTCTTGTGGAACCAGTAAATTTTTTATTCCATTAATAAAGACTTTCAGGAAAAATTAATTCCCTAGAGTTTCACTGGTGGCCAAATTTAGGACTGAACAAACTTGTTCAGGTTAGTGCTCAGCTCAGACTAGCCTAGCCTGCAGGCAAGAAAAGACAGAGGAGGCACATAGGCTATTATCCATTTTGTATGTAACCTGGAGAGGTACTGATGTACTTGACTTAAATTCATGTATCTTAAAAGACTTAAAGCTCTACCTGGTAATCAGTTAGAGTACAATACTTCCAAGATTAAATAAACACAGAAATCCAAAATTACTTACTTTGTAAATTATGCATCGCAAATGATCACCCGTGTGAAACAGCCAAAAATACAATCCAGCATAGGTTTCCTCTTATAAAAATCTTGCTTAAAAATAAACCCTAAGACCTCCATTTACTAGGAAGCTTCTCTGAAGCAATGAAGAAAAAGAGATTTCTCTGCTTTCCAATGTCCCATAAAACCCCCTAAAAGAGTTGTAACTTGCAGTGAGAAAATCCAAGCCTTCTGTCTCAACTGCTTAAACCTCTGTGCTGTGCAGAAGGTATCCGCTTACTCTGTTCATCATTAAAAAGTGAACCTGACTTCAGTACTGTGAAAAAAAAAGAAACCACCACCCTCAGTAGCTTGCACGTCTCTCTCAGATAAAGATCTCAGTTTCATGATTAACTTGGGTAGGTTCAAATATTTGCTGAGCCAGGGATTTCAGCTGGGGGATGGGAACCAGATTCAAAGTAAAAGTTGTCATCAGCTAACAAGCGGCCAATGAGGGGCTAACTTTCTCATTTTAGCTAAGTAAATGAGAAGACCATTGTAAGAGGCCTTAAAATAGTCCCTATCACTGGCTGCTGCTTGCAGTATTGAAGATGAGAAAAGCACCATGAACTGCAAATACAGGAAGTGGTTAGCTGCAGAAAAGAAAATAGAATAAAAATTTTCCTTGAAAAGAGCTGCATCTCTAGAAGCAGCCCTGGTGCAAGCAAAATAGTGTGCTTGCAAGCACAGCATCACCTTGCACATGCTCATGCTGGATGACAAATACAGGTGCTCCTTCAAGACCCTTAGTCTGAGGCTGTGAGACTTTTTAGCAATTTCCAATGTACTAAAAATATTAGGAAAAACATGTATTCATGGTGGTTTCCAGTATATCAGGATTGTTCATTTTTTGGGCAGGCAAGTGAGAAAGGAAACTGTACAGAGAGGGAAAAGCTTAGGTTAAATCTATTTTCCTTGCCTTAGTGTTTGGTGGAGATCAAACTCGCTAAAGGAATGGAGCAGCAACTGAAGAGCCTACTTCCCTCTGCCTACAGAGGCTGTCTTTTCTTGCCAGTTAAACTTCTACAAGGAAATAAATTCAAAGTAAAAGGAGAAGCAGATACATTAAGAGAAAGAGAGAAGGAGATTAATATTTTCCTCTCACTTCTTGCAAACAGAGAGAATTTCTAATAAAAACATAGAGAATTTCTTTGAGATCATCTTGTTGCTCCTTAAGGCAGTCAAATAGTATAGAAATGGTTTTGCCTCCTTAATACTTCACATACCAAAATCCTCCTATGCTGTGAAATACCACTTGCATCTAATAATGAAATCCCAAAAAAACTGCAGTATATTTTTGATTTTTTGTACTTGATTGATTAGCTTCACCTATAACAATCCCTTGCTTCCCTAGTTTTAGGGTCTGCAGATTTGAACAATTGACAGTTCTAAATATAATTTAAAGCAGCAGAGTCATAAAGGTACAGCCTACTTCAAATGGAGATGGAAACCTGTGTTTCTGAACTAATCCAGTTTCAGACTGTAGTTGATGTATTTCTTTGCTGTTAAAATTACAGAAGGGGTTGAGATTAGGGGGATTCCTGATTGTGGGACTACATTACAGATGTATATAGTGAAAGGAGAAAAGACAACCCAAACTTAGTTCACTGAACTTTTTTATCAATTAAAAAAGCACAGATAGCCACACAGAGATAATGAGTTCCTCATTATCCTGCAGGAGAGAATCAAGTGTCTTGTCAAAAAAAGATACTGGCATGCACACACCTGTATTTTCAAATATTGCACTGTCTTGTCTTTTTATCTAAATTTCAAAATCCTGAGTGGTGCCCATTTTATTTTGCAATCTAATATTCCTTCCAGTTGTACTCACAACGTTCTTCTATCAATACAGTACATTTTTTTTCTATAAAATTATGTCTGAAGCAGGAAAAGAACTGGTCAGGTTTGACATGCTCCCATGTGTTTTATAATGCATACAAGTATCTGCAAGACATAATCTGCAAAAAAAAGCTAATAACGTCGCATGTATTGTTCCTCTTTTATCAAATTCTTGCAACTAGGTATTGGAAAGCATAAAGCACTGGTTTGTGTGAGGACGGCATTCCGAAGTATAGCGTTTAGCCAGCAGCGTGGTTTCCATCAGGTCAGGGATGAAGCCTGGCTTTTATCAGCTTAGGAGGGGAGCCCTCTGCTGGGCAGGACACGCAGGTCCCTCTGCCCGCGCTGCCCCGCAGCCTTCCACGCTCCACACCACGCTCGGTGCTGCTGCCAGCCCAGCCCAGCCTCTGACACGGTAACTTCTGACAACGGACAGCATTCCTACACATCTGTTTATGTGCCCAGGACAGTACCAACACGACTGTGGTCTCAGGCTGATGCCTGTAGGAACATGGGTATCTCTGAGGAGGAATCAAATTCCAGGAGGAACTGGATCAACCTTTACACTACCCTGCTCTAGCTGTTATGCCACCACTCTTGCGAATATCTTTTGTAACTAAAAGCAAAGTGTCTGCACCTTGGTGATGCTGCCAGGACTTTCATCTCATCCCCAACAAGTGAGCAGTTACATATAAGGCAGTCTTATTACCTCACTTCTTATTACATTCTTAGCTATGATGCTCTGAGTAATAAAAACTACTTTTTCAGGCTGCAGAATTTCAGTCTGAGCTGTTACTTACAATGTCACATACAAGCCTGGGAAACAGTGATAAACTAGGATAGACAGCCCAGACAAAGCAGGTCAGCTCTAGTCAGTGCACAGGCTATTGGAGGCTTTGATTCATTGGTACAAGGCAGCTCTTTCCTTTGCTGCAGCTCTTCTGCTCCTCACCAGCAATGCTACGAGCTCCCCACATCCCCTTGCTTGCTCACCACATCCCATTTCCTCTTTGCCTTCCGAAGACAGACATTAGTCTCACACACCCAGGCTCCAGAAAGGACCCCTATCTCACTAAACTCCTCACCCAAAATGACCTCCTAGCTTTCTCTGGGAGGTCTTTGCAGCTATGAGTGCTAAACTGATCCTGTTGCGCCGAGCACTTACTGCACCTACTGTGGAAAGCTTTGGAATCTGCATCCAGGGCAGCCACCTCCAGACAGACAAAACAGGAGCCTTTAAGATCCTTGACAATTAACTGAAAAACTACCCAAGTTTTCTATACCTATAAATAATACAGCCTGTTTTCCACTATTTATCTTCACAAGTCTGTATGATGTGTGAGATTCTGTGAGACCTGAGCAGCACTATTTGCTAAAATCTGTTATAATTAAGACATTTTCTTCTAATAGTACTTTTTGGATTACACATTTAGAGACTTGTACTTTTTTTTCTCACTGTACTCTTTAATTTAAAGTCTGTGCAGCTGTACATCAAGCTGGGATGTTCAGATGGGATGAAAAAATCACCTACCTTGCCCACCAAAAACATCTTTTGTCTCTCTTCTACCAACAAACTTGAAGAATGAGACAAGAACCAAAAAATTGATCTTTTTCCAGACTTATTTCTCCTGGAATATTACTTTATCTTCATCTACTACACAAAAATACACAATTCTATTAATAGGTATTGTTAACTTCAGTATTTTTATGTAGGACTAAGCACTATTTTAATCCACAAACTGGAATCTGTAGTTTGCTGATGAATACCACAACGGACAACCCAAATCCAACTGTTCTGTGGTAAGTCACGTAATGATCTTGGAGAAACTCTTCTTTTTGTGTTATGATATACAAGAAGCACCACTCTAGGTAAAAGATATCCAACTGAAGATGCCTAATTTAAGATACTTATTCTAAAATACACTAAGAGGTAAGGTCCAGCTTCTTACTTTCCAGTATTTTCAGGTAAGAAGTATAATTAGTGGGTGATGTGGTAAGGAAAAAAACCCACAACTGTGCAAAGATCTACTTGCTATTCAGATCGGTTATCTCTTAACACTGCATTTAATGTATTTATATACAGCAAAAGATACCACTAGAAATTCATGCACAGCTTGTTTTAGACAGAATGTTCTCATCATAACAAAAAAAATTAAGAAGGAAGGAAGACATCACTCCATCGCTTGTGAAAAAGAGAAGAAACTGGCAGCACTGGCTTTCCTGTTATCACTTAGCTGTCATGAGGTTATTTTCAATAGGTAAAATTCTTTCTGCTTAAGACCTCTCAAATCCTTCACATGCAAAATTCTACTTAAGATTGTAATTCTCAAAATGAATACATGACAAATAAGGTGCATTTTATTACAGTCTATCTAAACAGTCTTTATGGAAAATATGGCCTCTAAAAGCAATAATCTTGAAGATGACAATTCTGAAAAACATGTCTTAAAGTGTATTTATAGTTCTATGAGAACAATAAAAACAGACCAATAAAAACAGTAAAAACAATAAATAACAGATGTTCAGGGCATTGAATGATACTGGTGTGGAAATGGACTCGAGGCCTAATCCTGCTAACTCACAGAAATTTCTATTAACTTTTGAAAATGATTCAAACTCTTTACAGGCCTGACAGCACAAACTAGCTAACCAGATACTACAAAGCCTGAAAATTTGTTTCTGAGAGTTTTTTCCAGCGTATTAGTACGTGTGCAAATGTTCTACTGAAAAGCATTCTACGAGACACGATGGACTTTGAAATGCACAGGGAAGGAGTTCTATTTTTGTAACAGATCACATGAAAAATCCTAGTAGGATTGTTAAAGTAAACTATTGTATCGTGCTATATTAATTAATTAAAAACAATCAGATGTTCAATTACAATTATCAATGTACTGTCAAATCACATAAATCAGACGGATACAATGGCATTTCTTCAAGTACCCTAATGACACTCTCAAAATGACTAGATTCCTAGTCCTCATTAGTAGTTCTAACATCAACACCTTTCACTTTTATACTTTCCTCACATGAAGCAACTTGGGCAGATATGCAACTGAGTGATCTCTAAAATTCAACTTACACAATTCTTGCTTTGAAATTGAATAAACTGTTGACCCTACCTTTGTAACTTCCCAACCACTGCTTCAATATATATATCTTTTATACTCCAAAGCATTTGCAAATGTGCATCTATAAAAAGTGCATTAGCATTAGACTATTAGAATCTGTTTTGCTTTTTAAGGCTTGTAACAAGTGACAAAGAAAATAATTCTTTAACAATTAGCAGCTATTTGCTGATTCTTAGTAAAATGGTACAAATACTGTAACTTTGGACTCTCCTAGTTGTTACAAAGCATTGGGCATAAAATACATAGTGGTTCTGGAAACCCCTGTTTAACTACTTTACCAAAATTGAACAAAACTAAATAGCATGCTGAAAACAGATGTACACAAAATGTTAGGGACAGTTTCTTAACTAACAGAGTTGGCAAGTTTAGAAAAGCCTTTCAAACAGAGCATTAGGACCAAAAAATTTAGCAACTTTAAATTAAAATGCGTTAGCTGATGAAGAGGATTGTGCCTACCTGCAATACAGGAAATAAAACATATTTCTGCTGTTTTCTAGCTGTTCATATCTCAAGTAGCCCTGCAAATTCTACTGCCATGAACTTTACTTTGTGCTTTGACTACAGAGTTGGGAAAGGTATAGGATATCCAATGTTTTGTTCACTCTTTCCTTTGTTAGGACATTCTCTGTTAATAAGCTGTGAAAGGAATTGCTTTTAGCTAATATGTAAAGTTCCCTGCATTAATAATTTCCTTTGCACATAGTTAGCAACTCTGCCTTGCTTCTACCAAATACTTGATTCAAACTCAGGGATTTTGCATAAATTAGAGATATGCTTTACTATTTGTTGACTTAATTAGATGTTAACTTACAGAAGCAATACAAGTAGGATCTTGCTTTCCTGGATGGGCTCTTAATATTTTTCACATTATTTGTTGATATTGATAGATAAATTTTTTATATATCTGGATTAAAAAATACAGGTATGTAAGTAATGTCTCCATAGGGAGCAAATCTAAGAAAATTTGCCTGGGAGTAAATTGAGAGTTCAATAAAACCTCAAGAAAGCCCCCCCCCCCCACCACTATATGATATGCATTCTATTGGTTTACAGGTCTTAAAAAACTCACAAAATCCTATTTGCTCTTTACTGAAAGAGAACAAAAGTCCTAAGGCTGTACAAACTATTGGCACTGAAATTATTTTAATGAAAAAACTATTTCTTATACAGCAAACATTGCACACCATTATAAAACATATAACAAGTTCTGCTTAGCTGTGTAATTTTGTACATTAGTTTTGCATTGTTTGATTTAAATAGAAAAAACATTTACTGTCCTGAAGTTGAATCCTAATATTTAAGATAACATATAACTTTATATTAAAAATATTTTTACCTGGTACAGGCTGTCTCTCGTTCCATTCACTTGTGATTAAAACCTCTAGGATTTTTACGTGGTGTTCTGTATTATCAGAACTGCAAGAGATGAATTAGGCAGTAAGAACTAGGAGAAATACAAAAGTTTATTTTAAATTATTTTAAAAAATTGGAAGAATTTACTACAATGCCCTCACATGAGAAATAAGGTTAGAAAATTATTTAATTAATCTTTGTATATAACAAATTCATATTTATAGTACAAAATATAGTAAAGAAGACCCACATACCTTGCTATCTGGAATTTAAAAAGCAGAGGGCTGAAAATTTCAGCCAGAGACCTTGCATTCAAGAGATTTTTGCTGGAGGCTTGACAAACTCTGAGGAAATGTTTGAGCAAATACTGGAGTGTGAGCCAATACTGGGGAGGTATATTCGGAGATCTGATCAGTTTCTTCAGCAACTGAGCATATTCCTCTGAGCTCTGCACTTCTGCAAGCAAACAGATAAATGGTTCTTCAAACCAGCACAGGAACATTTAAGTAAAATGAAACTATATGTGACTCCTTTGGAAACACCAATTTTACAGAAAAAAAAAAAAAAAATCAGTCCCTCATTAGAGCCAAAAGATTCATTTCTTCTTTTAGAAGAATTGAAATGCTCAGGGAAGAGCAAAGAATAAGTATTTAAAAGTCAAATGGAAACAGATATGCATTTTGGTAAAAACCACAATGTGTTCAGAGTGTACTGGTAGAAGTCTGTCTTGTGTTTAGCGTCACACATGATTGGGTAATTCTGAGATGCACCAGATAAGTCTCACAGGTGCTGTTCTAACTTTGAAGGTTACCAGTAACAATATCCTGTCCTGAGATATATAACAGAATACTTGGCCCATGTGCTGAAAGCCTGTAAGCTGTACTTGTTTGAAATGACCACTGTAGATGACGAATCTCACATGCATGTATTTCTCACTTCATAATCTGCAACCCCAATGTAACACAGCACTACATGACCTCTAATACATTTACTTTGTCAGCACTGATAAAAAGTTAAAAATTAGCTTTCTGCATACAGGTAAGTCCTTGATTTTTCCCCCCAGTTCTTCTATAGTATTTCTAGTTACTAAAATGAAGAGAACTGTGTTATACCTTATATTTTACATTACATTTACCCAAATAAGTAACCAAATAATGCAGAATAATGTCTAGATCTGAACTGAAACAGCTTTCATCAAAATGGGTAAAGGCATATTTATGGCCTCTGAGATGCTGCAGGTTGTGCAGAATTTTTGCTGTTCTATGGGTGACAGCTGGACCACCACATATTCAGAATTCTAATCAAATCCTTTTTGTTTGACATGGGAAATAATGCAATAATCTTACCTTGAGCTACAGAAATCATGTCACTGTAAACAGCTGCTGGAATGATGGGATTTGGCAGGTCCAGGATATACCTCTTGAGAGCATCTGATAAAGTGTGAACATCAAATGTCTCTAAATCTAATGAGGAGGCATCTAAAGAGAAAGAGCAACACGCTTTTTAGACTTCAGAAAGTGGAAATAACATACAAGCTCATAATAAGCCAAAATTGCTAACTTACATCTGGTTCATGGCAAACAATTAATAAGAATGTAAGACACCAAGAAACATCTTTGAGATGAAGAACACACAGAGTTCAACACCATGCCCAGTCCCTTGGCATCTGATGAACTAAATGATTTCCATAATTGTGTGTGCCTTCTGTCACATACAATTCAGGGCTGAACTCAGAGTAACAGTAGTGACTTGCTGCATCTTGGCAATGCTATGGAACACCAGAATATTTTTAACAGGTCTGTGTTTTATGTGTAAATATTTTGTGTAAGAAGTAAGTACTAATCAAAAGTTTAGTCAAATGCAGCTTCTCTAGAGGGATCTACTTCTATTATGACTGAAAGTTTTACTAACATCTCGGGGACCCAAGTCTGCAAATATTTATATAAGTAAGTTGAAACAAATATACACGTGCAGAACTGTGTGCTTGGTGTTTTATGCAGCTGTTGGGATTTATCTTGTAAAACTTGATACCCTCCCGGGATAGTTATGACTTGGGATAATTTTTGGGAGTGTCACAAGGACTACTTGTTAGTGTTGGAGCAAAGAATTATTGGCAGCAAAACTAAAAATGGGAAAATACAGAACTCCTTAGTCAGTGAAAGCAAGGTGAGGGTTCATCCTAGAACTCTGGCACAGTAAAGTCCTAAGTGAATACAGTACTAGAATTTACAGCCATTAATGCTGATCTTCTATCTAGCAAAGTCCCTGGCACAATAACTGTTGAATCCATATGTCCAGTTTAAACATAGGCAACAGGGCAGTAGAGGACTCAGATAAATGGTGTGTCTACCAATACTGTGAAATAAGGCAGCCCAGAGGGGATAGTATGAAACTTAATGCTCCTCCACCTCCTTTGTTTTCCCCAACAAAAAGCTTGCAGTATGAACTGCAAGAATTTGCATGAGACAAAAGGCAAAATGAACATCTCAGATGATATAAAATTTGCAGTGTGGGAATGATTTCTGCAAGAGCAATTATGTGTCAGAGAATCCACAAATTCTAAAAGAAATAGCTTTTATTAGTTTTGATGTTCACTTTTTTTATTTCATAAGCCACAGTAAATCATGCTTCTTCAGTGTTGACCATTTCTCTGAAGTATGTCCCAAATTACTATAATGAACACATGAGTAAGAATATACTTACTCTGCAAGTCTCTGGATGCAGTATCATAAACAGACCTGAATTTTTCCATCTGCTGACCTGACAAGATGCAAACCAGCTTTGATTTTGGAGTCTATTTTGTATTGTGTTGATGCTGACAGTTATCCAATTAAAAAATGGAGAGCATTTTAGCCACTAGCAGAACAGCACACTAATGCAAGTTCATAACTCTGAGACCAAAGCTGACTTTGCCCTCTGAATTAGCATCCTGCTAATTCAAAGAGAGCAGACAGAGGAAATGAGATTGGTCTCTATTGCTGCACCTGGATACTCACTGCACCAGCTCTGTCCTGGAAGATCCTAATGCTATCTTAAAGAGAAGTTCAAAAGAGATACTGTTACTAAAGGGAAAAATACTATTTCTGTTACTCAACCTAACTACATTTTAAGTAATAATACATGTAAACCACAAGTTTTTAATCTCAAGAGACAGATAAACCTTTCATAAAAGTATAGCTCAGTTTAGGAACTTAAGAAAAGATTCAGATAAATTAAGATATACAATCATATTGGTGCCACAGAAACTCTGGATTTATCTGGCTGAAAAACAAAAATGTAGCACTAAGAATGTGACTGCTATCATGAGGTTGCTAGCACCACATGCCTATCTTCTTTCCCTGCTTGTACACATACACTTCTTCACTCCTACCACAATCAGTATAGGACAGGATGCTCTTTTGTTTTGAAAAACAGACAACTCAGAGTATCATCTCTTATTAACTTTGTTTATGTCTGCAGTTATTAAAAATGAGGAGACTAAATCACTGTGTGAGTTTGCTTTCAACAAGACATGCAACCATTTTAATTTTCTACTGTATATTTTCATTGGTTTTTTGCACTCTTTTAGGCAAGTGAAAGCTGTCACACCACACATTGCACCCCAGGTTGCCAAGCTGTGGTCAAACTCTTCTACTCTCATACCTAAACAGGGCTGCTGTGCCAATACATTCTGGTCTGAAGAAGAAATTAAGTATACCAAAAAAGAAAAGGAAATATATTTAATGAAACTTGAACAGGTATGTGGTGTTAGTGGTGTAGTTGCATTTTACTGTCTGAGAATTCAGCCCTCAATTCAATTGTCTCTTTCACTTCAATATCACTCTGTAGCTGGTAGATAGCTGGCTGCTACTGACACCCCACCTACTGGACCAAAAAAAATGCAACCCAGAACTATATATAAACAACTGGCCATTTGTTTACAAAATAATAACCTCCAGTGTTTCAGGAACAATGTATCTTTACCTTATTCCGAACAAAACATCTTGCTTTTCACTGTACAGTTAGACTGTCAGCCCTTGAACAAGCAAGATGACAAGAGTTTAAAATAAATACTCTTGGAAAAAACATGCAGTGGAGCCATGAAGAAAGACAACTTGTAAAAGTTGAAAATCCTTTTTGTAGGAAGTGCAAAAGAAAACTTTTTTACTTATATATGTCTTTTAAATAGCATATTATTGAGAACCAGCACATATAAGTGAGAGTGGTCTGACCACAAAATGTGTCTGGTGCTTTAAGGCAGAGAACTGTACTTACCACATTCAAAAATTTGTCTTAATTCCACAGCGCTGCTTGAGCCTTGTGCTCCATACAAAGTTGAATACTCCAGACCTTCAAAACAAAATCAATGGGACACATTCAGGACAACATTAATATTTCAGTGACTGTTGCCCTGATGCCACATATTTCTGTTTTCTTCAATATGTAATTACAGTATAAATTAGCAACATTCTTTCACCTACTGCACTACAGAATGTGACTGTTATTTAAGGCTGTAAGACACCTCTTTGTGCACTCAAGCTGCTGTGTCTGCAGAAAGAGATGGCCATGGAAGATCAGAGATGCCAGTACTCGCACTGGGAAACACATTCATACTGGTGTCAAAGAAAATATCTGTATATATCAAATAATGTGTCTAATAATTCACCTGCATTATTAGAAAAGAGATCAATAAAGTGGTTTCACATAAAAGACACTGTTTACAACTTCCTACATCAGTGAAAATAGAGAAGACACAGGGAAAGAGACCATATGCAGGGATGCAGAGCGCTGAGCAGCAGCTCCTTATGCAAACTGGTGCTAAATATTGGCCCTTCACATTGATATCAGCAAGCTCCTACTCTTTCAGGGCAGGATTACACTCCTTTAAAGCACCAGAGGAGCATGTTAGA
This sequence comes from Erithacus rubecula, assembly GCF_903797595.1. Lineage (NCBI taxonomy): Eukaryota > Metazoa > Chordata > Aves > Passeriformes > Muscicapidae > Erithacus > Erithacus rubecula. Next base: position 11,751,294 of record NC_136661.1, read on the forward strand.
ATCTATGTCCCTAAGAACAGCAGAACAATTCTCATCAGAATACCAGTTTTGCTCTTGTTCCCCAGCTTAAGGCCCCTAAATGAGCAGCACGCACTGACCTGCCTCTTATTTCACCAGGACTATGAAAGCAACATCAGAGGAGGTGCCAGAAAGATGGAAATAGGGTAAAAAAAAGTATGACATTGTAAAAGAAAGAGGAAAGTCTCAAAAGGATGGAGAGACATCAGGACAGGAAAGTAGATAAAGGCAAAAAACCATAAAAGCAACACTGGCTCACTATGGAGCAGCAGTAAATAATTGTCTCCTGAAGAATAAAACCAGCTCTTGAAACCCTTTTCTATTTTATTCTTTCCTTTTTTGAGGGCAAAGCATTACTTTTTTCCCTGTGTGTCTGTGCATCCAACTCAATGTTATGCTGGCATTTCCATAAGCAATTAAAGTGCTTATTGGTTAGAAAAAACCAAAATAATACAAAACTCTTCTCCCTTACCTTGCAATAATACTTATATAAATTATTAAATGCCATTTAAGGTAAGCTTTGGTTTTGTTACTATAATCCAAATAGCCTCTAATGAGCAGAAACCAGTGCAACAAACCTTAAAGGAGATTTTTTTTTAATGTTTTGGATGTGATGTGTTATTAGCTCTAGAAAGAGGACATGCCAGCTCTGGATCCAATTCTGCAATCTTGGTTCACATAAGCAACAAAAACTTTGGCACATCATTCTTCAGCCTACCTTTCTTTTCAATTGTCTCTATTATCTTGACAAGAATCGGTGGAGCAACATCAGGAGGTGTGAACTGCTCTGTAAGGTCTGGAAGAGAAAAAGCTTTAAAAAAAAAAAAAGAATAAAAGTGAGCCAAGGTGCAGATGAATGCAATTACTTTTATAAAAATAGTGATGTGTAATGCAACCAGTTAATTTTTAATCACAGAACAAACATCCCACTTGTCAGGCCTATATAGGAAAACTCCATACTTAAAAAAATGGAATGAAATTAAGACAATTGCATTTTTTATAGCCTTTTCTTTCACAGACTTCAGTCCTAGATTCACTCTCCATATTGTCTAGGAAGAAAAAACACAATAAAAGTTTGCAGTCTATGAATGTGCAGAAATACAATGCAAGTAAGGAAAGAAAAAATCTTCTGGTCTGAGATATTTACATATGCTGGGCACCAAGTGAGGGAGCTAAACACATAACTGTCTGGGAGTGCCTGATCCCCTGGGTAAAACAGACTTAAAGGCAGCAGAAAACAGCAGTAGAAATAAGTATCGCACACTCATACACAAGCTCAGTAACTTCTGTGCATTTCGATTTCCAAGCATCATACTATTAACAATATAGTTTACTTGAAGCAAGAATTTTCTTTTCTACATGGGCTGGTTAGGAATAAATAGCACTATAATTGAAAGGGACACTTCACAGATTAAAAAAAACACTGCACAAAGATTTTGTACAAAGTCAGTTTCATGCAATCTGGTTCCTTCATGAAGAGAACATACTCTGTAAAGGTATGTTCTGACTCTGTGAGGAAAGATCTATCTCCAAATACACAGTTTTTTGACAAAAGAATAAATAAAAAGTTTTAGAATGGTCCTGTTTAAGACTTGGAAACAAGAACGTTTACATAAAGATATTAAACTACTGTCAGAATCATATAGCATAGTTTGATAGATTATGATTGATAAACAAAGATTAATCACCGAGGTAAAAATTGCCAGTTGCCAAAGCAATGGTGATCTCTGCTCAATTAAACTCACTATGGACAAACAGAGAGCAATTCTTGAACACACATACACCTGTGTGCCTGTATGGATATGTATAAATACATATATGCACACCCTCCGCCCCTATTTTCAGAAGACTGAAATAAAATTATAATTAAGTAGGAGAAAAAAACCCAGAAAAACATTAACAGAGAATTTTTAAAAAAAACTTCGAGATAGCAAAAAATGTAACATATATCAACCAAGAAAGAGAGAGCATACAATTTTGTCTGGTAATTCACCATATTTTGGATTACATGACTTCATAAAAATGCAAACAATTTTGCTGCAGTTTAACCCCAGCCAGCAACTAAGTCCCACACAACTGGTCAGGCACTCTCCTCTGGTGGTAAACGGGTGAGAGTCAGAATAAAGAGGGAGAGGTGAGAAAACTAGCAAATTGAGGTTTAGACAGTTTAATAAGGAACACAAAAACCACACACAAAAGCAATGTAAAATCAATTCAGTGCTATTATTCAGTGCAATTCAGTGGTATTAATTCAGCACTTCCCATGGGCAGGCAGATGTTCAGCCATATCCAGAAGGGCAGGGTTTCGTCACTGGGTAATGGCAACTCAGGAAGTTAAACACCATAACTTTGTACAACTCCCACTTTCTTATTATTCCCCCAAATTTAATGCTGAGCACAGTGCTCTGTGGTGTGGAACCATTTCCATGTCATCTGTGGTCAGCCATCCTGGCAGTGTCCCCTCTCAACTACTTGGGCACTCCCTGTCTCCTCACTTGTGAGGTGGGGTCTGAAGCAGAAAAGGCCTTTACACTGTATGAACCATGCTCAGCAATAATTAAAACATCCCTGTGATATTAGCACTGTTTCCAGCATGAATCTGAAATTCACCCCAATGACAGCTACTATGAAGAAAATTACCCTAGTCAAAACCAGCACAAATTTAATAAACAGTAAGAGAGCAAGGAAGAGACAGAAGTTTGGAAGTGTAGAGAGATGAGGAGTGAAATGAAAGACAATGGTAATAATGGAAGTGAAGCATACTGGCAAAAAGAAGGAAAATTACGGTACCATAATGATGGAAATACTTTCTAACCTGTTCATTAGAAAAAACATCTGTTAGCCATAACAATTTAACATAGGAGGGCCAGAAGATAACCATTCAGGAGTCTCAAAAGAATTGCCTATGCAGATCTCTGGCAGGTGAAGATTTTCAGTGACTTGAGGAGAATAAGAGCAGCTCCCACAGATTGAAAAAGTTCTAATACCTGATCTGCTCCCTGGAAGGACAAGCAACATGCCTACATGGCTAGTTTCATTATAAGTCCTAGGCAAAACAAAGGAAAACCTAAAACTAGGCTCATGAAATGCAACAGCAGACAGCACTGTAACTAAGGATCCTCTACAGAGCTTTTTAGTGGATAGGTTCTTTCCTTAGTGTCATCTTTGTGAGCTGAAAAAGGCCAATGAGTAGACATAACAAACCCCAAAATTCTGTCAGATAGTTTACTCAGTATAACACTCCAATTAAAAGCTAAATTCAACAAAAGCATGTTATATAGGTGTATTAATGCAGAACAAGCTAGTCAGAGAGCAAATGGACTTTTCAACTCCTTCCATCTTCAAATCACTTTCAGATTCCATTTGGAGCAACTCTTTTACATCTGCTTCATCAACACAAGACGAGCTCAAATGGAAAATGCTGCACTCTAGGCAGCCTCTGCTGAGGCATGCTGAAATACAGACCAACAGATTTGTAATATTCAAATCAAATAGTTCTTTTCAACCCCAAACTATCTTATGACATGGGCAAATTGAAATAATAAATCAAATAAATCAAACAATAAATCAAAGATTAGAGTAATATCAAAGGGTATGCTACAAAAATACCCAGATTATGAGATGCTAATAGACTCAAGAAAATGCTAAGGGCTTAAAATGAATCCCATACATGGTAGCTGAGGAAGAGCAGGTATTTAGAACATGGTTTACAAATTTTTACCTAGGAAAGTAACTTTCTGGACCCTTAGGGAACTAGTTACGTTAAATTTCTCCCTGTTTCGTAACACCAACAAAATTGCATAATCTCTGAACAAAGATGCTTGTCTCCTAATTCCAGATGGAGGTAGCATGGAGCCATGGTCAGCAGTCTAAATTGAAATGAGGAAGGAGACAAGAATAAATGGAGACAGAGGATGGAAGTCAAAACTGACAGATAGTTGAACCTTATCAAGTGACAACTTGGCAGTTGGCCCATCCAGACTCTTGGGCAGCACAGTGCCTTCTTCCATTAACTAAATTATGCCTTGAAATGATGGCAAGACATCAGCAAATACCTATCAACAAGATGTATCTAGAAAAATAATTCAAATTTCCACTGATGTAGACTTTCTATATGAGGGAGGGAGCCGATGGAAAGCAAAGAGGAAAACCCAGGGTCAGGGGAAGATGTCAGTTTGGGAAGAAGCCCATTGCAAGGTGAAGGCAAGACAATACAGAAAACATTTTGTCTTCATGGAGCATTAGGATGGTGTAGACTTTATCCAAATTACCTAAGCAGAAAGGGCCTCTTTCTGATGCTTTATGCTTTTCATCTCAACTTTAAGCAGAACTTTAGCTTGAAACCAGGTTTGTATCACAATCTCTTATAAATATCTTTGTTGTAAATTATTCATCAATCAATAGTATTCTTACTTAAAATGAAACCTTTTGGAAGCTATTTCCCTTTATATTTACACACCAAATCAGTAATATATCCACAAAATAATGTATGCAAAAAAAAATGTCACATTGCTTAAAATGAAAAGTTTCCAAAACTTCTCTGCTAGCCTAAAATGTGCATTAGGAGTTCAGAGGATTTCTGATGTCTCTTCCTCTCTTTATCCCATTTCTTTCCAAAGCTGGAAACTTATATAGCCAAAGACATTTCTGAAATTTTAGATATGACATGAGACATGTCAAGTGAACAACAATCCATTCCACAAATACACAGTCTGTAAGATACTCGTGTATTTGACTGAAAACTCAGGTATTCAGTTCCCTTTTACATTCTACAGCAAAAAGACACAAACAACCGAGAGGACACACAATGGCAGGTCCAAAACCTGCAGTTACCAGCAACACAGAAATTAACAGAAGAAAACACCTAAGTCACACAGTTACAATGCTCAGCAATGTTGAAGAAAAACACTCATTTCATGAGGATGTCAAAGATAGCATAAACAAATTTAAATCTTTTAACCTCCCACCTGTTCAAGGATTTGCTACTCATTCTGTCACCTTTAATATAATTAATGCATAACATCATGCTAACTTTTGCCTCAAATTTCTCAACTTCTGCACAAAACAGAAAAATATGTTAGAAGCAAAAGGCTTCACAAGGCACACATAGTCAGAAAAAAAAAAAAAAAACCCAAAACAAAAAACAGTACTCAAAGAACTGAAGCCACTTTATTACATTTATAGAGAAGATAACCAAATCTGGGAACAGTGCACTTCGGTTTCAAAATGCTGAGAGGAAATCTCAGAAGGTAAACTGAAGAAACCTATAGCTCATTTCTGGAAAAAAAAATTTTTTTTTGCTCCAAGAGCCAGAATACAAGTTATGACTAAAGAAGTCCTGATTCTAGATTAGGTGTACCAGGAGAAAACCCAGCATGCATGCTAAGATCCTTTCCTTGCAGTGAGTGGGCAAGGAAAACTTTTTAGATAGGTCAGTTTTAGTAAAAGACAACTGGGAAAAAACCTCACATGCAGCCTGCATTTAGTACCTGATTTCAAAGTTGTCTTTTTCTTTGAAGAACACTGTAGGGCAGCAAAGATGTTTGAAGAACCAAATCCACTCTAAAGGATCTGAGCAACTTTGTAGATCCCTTTGCTAAAATCCTGCACCAGCTTTTCATTTAAAGCAGTATTTTCACCCAAATGCCTCTGTTTTGTTCTTTTTTTTTTTTTTTCCTTAATCCCAGGGTCTCCAGAATGTAATGATTCTCAAAACTTCCTTCTTTCTAGGTCTGATAGTGGGTGTCCAGATAGTAAGGAAGCTCCTGATGACACTTGATAAAAGCTGGATTTTCCACTAGGTCTGTTTTGACCTTGCCACAGTGAGAACAAGAGATGAACCACAAATCAAAGGTTCTCTCCAAACTGCAAACTCTTCCTTCTCTCATTTACAGACAGGACTGAACAGCTCTAGGGCAATGGCAATGTGTGGGAGATGAGAGCATACCTTACATTCAAAGGTTGCCAGCACAGCTACAAAATGCAAGATGAAACCAGCACACAGCTGCACCTTTTGGAAGAGTCCTCAGTAAAAAGATATAGAGTTAGTACCTGGCAATGACAAGTGGAAATTTAAAGCTGCAATTTGGCTTCAGATGCTTCTGAGACATATCTTTCATTACTGCTAGAAGAAGAATGAAATTAAAAATCATGTATAATAAAACTCCTTAAAATGTACATACCATGAAAGGGAATTTAATTTCTAAATATTTACAGAAACTATATATTAATCCTACTTGAATTTTACTTTGATTTAAGATTACTCCATGAATGCTCTTATTTTTCCAGAAATGACATTAAAGTTTGTACACACATTTTGCTTTTGATGACAATACAGCTCTATATTAAAGTCTACTATTTGTGAGTACAGGTCTTAAGACGATCATAATACTTATGGTGCATGCAGATATACCCTTTATGCATGCAATTATAGCCACTAAAATAATGTTTTCTATAGCTTTACACATGTCCCTGTTTGAAAGTCATACAATAACTCCAGACATTAAAGGTTTTACCAGGAGTTAAACTAGCTATATTAAACATAAGCATATTAATTAGTGCAGGAGAAGAAATGCAAATGTAAGGATGATGGTCAAGCAAGCTGGGATAATACTCCAACAAGATTGCCCAACAAACTGCAAATAAATTGTGGCTGCTCAAGCACCTAGAATACTTCCACCAGCAGCACCATCAGTATAATGCATTATCAGCTGCAGACCATAGGGGGTTTCCTACATAGTTCAACATCCATGCTTGCAGTTGAAAATTCTGGAGCTTACTTTCTTGATTGAAATACTATCATTTCAGCAGTTATGTATTCCACAAGGTATGGGAAGTGGAATTCAAATGATGTTCCACTATTATCACCTATCTTCCTTGAAACAGAATCTGAATTTCAGTAAGGGTCCATAATGTCTAAATCCAACAGCTGATCGGTACACAATCTGGAATTCCAGTGAAGATACATTGGAAATGAGGGCAGTTTGGCAGTTCTGTAGGGCCTTTCAGGCAGTGGTACCTTCCATGCACTCCCCCAGGGTACTGTCTGCTAGTGACTCCCATATCAGAAACAGCAGAGGAGACTATGCTGGGAGCAAACCAAAAGCCTTGCCTGCAGAAACACAAGTTCAGACCCTGGAAAAGTGGGCAGCACTAGGAGGTACATCATCACACAGATGATGGTACAACCTAAAGTTTCCTCTCCTGAAGTCCTCTCAGCACCTGCTGGAGAAGAAAGCCACATGAGCCTCACAATACATCAGAGTGAAAGGAGCCTTACTGATAAAAAAACTCTCAACTCTTAGTGAGAGGGAATTCTGTAATCCACTGTATGTTTCTTACCAGTCTTAAAAAGTAGTGAGTTCCTGCAAAAAGTTTTAGTACAATGGTATGAAAGACTATAAAAAAATACCCTAAACTCTTAACTCTGGAGAAATTTTCCATAGAGATCTGTGCCGTGGGTTCAGTGTCAGACCAATTGGTATTACAATTAAATACCAAAGAGAAACTCACTCTCAGATTTGAAGAGCTTAACCTTGCCTTGACATTTGCATTTTCAGATAACCTAACGGTATTTACCAAAAGAACAATGTTCAGAACTGCCCAACTGCCATTAGCAAAAGGTTTTCACTGGTGAAAGATAAAAGACAAAAAGGTGAGATTGAATAGAAAGGCAATGTTACTGTGTGTCTCAAATAAATCAAAGACTGCAATAGACAGTAAATTCAGCAGCAACTGTTGAAGAAAATACATCTTCTTAGCCCCTACTGAGAGATTCAGTTTGGCTACAGTTACATTCTACTGGAGGCTGAAAGCACCATTTAAAGTGTCAGCAGGAAGAGTGGTTCAGGGCTCAACCACTTTCCCCAGTACTGGTTTCATTAGAAAGATTTTAAAACACAGTACCATTCATGGAAAAATATGAAAGAGATTCAAGCTTCCATTAATTTGACACATAATTATAAACAGCTTGGTAAGTCTGCCAACTATTACTTGCCTCTTTTGTGAGATGCCATCAGTCAGGCAGGTTGCAGACTCAGAATATCACAGAAACCTTGGCAATAGAGAAGACTGGATTCAGGAGAACTGAAGATAGGTCAAGAGTATTGCAGCACTAGAAAAAGAAATGGTCATGCTCACCAAAACTATGAGCCTTTGGGCACAGAAGAACTCCATTTATATGGAGGCAAAAAAACTGTCTGAGCCTCAGGATTTATTGTGATATGAATGACCCCAGAGTGATGAAAAGAAATAAGGAAATTATGCCTGCTGGTGATTTTAAATTACTGGGATATAACTGGAAAGCTGAATGAAAACACTATGATTTTACAATCTTTGAATATTATGTACCCAGGACAGTCTGCTTCTTCACTGGCCCACAGGTGTTGGGTATGAACTAGGGGAGAAAGTGGTAACTTGATTTACATGTTCCCTGTTAACAGAACACTGAAGATTTTCTGAAGGAAATACATCTGTACTGAGAAAATAGTTAATTGCATCTTCTGTCATACCTCTTTTTACTGTGACTTCAATGGTGAAACACCTGAATAAGGCAGAACTTACTAAAGCCTTTAAAGTGCATCTCAACAACAACATTTAACCCTGATGGTAAAACAGTATTCTGGCAATACACTTTCAAACTTCAAATATCTTTGCAAAGCATTCATAGTTCTGCAGTGATCCTACAGCAATAACACCACATGACAATAATCCAAGGGGCTTATTCCAAAAGGATGACAACAGCAGTTCTCACGAGCATGATCTGCTGACTCCTCAGTCCCAGTCTACTGCCAAACCAAGCCAACATCTCCAGATACCTCTGTGTAAGGTAGGTACTAACAACATAGCCTATAGACTTGAAAAAGGGATCTCAAATTGACTTTTACAGAAGAATGTGCAAAACTTGTCACAATATTGTGGCACATAGCAGAATAAGGCAGTCATTTTTTTCAGAAGGACAAACAGATCTATATTAAGACTGGGCCATTTATAGTTCAACACTCTAAATCTAAGAGGGTCAGAATAAAAACTGAATGTTACTTCATTTTATCCTAGTAACACACAGTCGTCAAAAAGACATAGTTACCTGCATAAATCAATGCTGTAACTGAAACCAATAAAATATTTCGCCTAGATACTTCCCAGGGTTATCAGTACATATGCAAGCAATGCTCTGGTTGACAAAGTATCATGTGCGTGGTGACTATGCAGGGAATTTTGGGGGGCCAGGAGAACTAATTCCTCTCTTCATCCCAGTTTATGAAGTTGTGCCAGCTGCACTCTCAGGGCTAAAAAGAACAAGGGGTAACTATACGAAAAGGGGTGAAAAAAGCCCTGGTAAATGCAGATTAGTACAAGAAAATAATCCATAAAGGATAGGCAGAAAAAGCTCTGAATTGATGTTTAAAGTCTTACTTAATAAGATACTAATTCTCTGAAAAAAAAAAAAATACAGGACCTTTTTACCCTTCCCTGTCACAAAAATGAATACTTGTCTAGAGCCACTGCGTTAATCAACTAAGAATTTCTCTAAGATAAAGCAAAATGAAAGTAGGGAGAGAAAGAACAAAGAGATTGTGTCTGGCTTGAGGAAAGTTTAGTTGCAGAGATAAGCAGAAAAACAAAACCACAAAGCAGCATAGTATAGAGAATTATTTTCCTTTATAGCAGCTTAATACTTTCAATTGCGGCTGATAATCATGTTTCACACTTATTAATTTAATATTTCATAAAGCCCTGTTTCTATCATCAGTTGAAAGTGAAGTGATAATGTCTGTACTGGGAAGGAATTCTGTACATAATATTCTATCAGATTAAACCTCAATAACTTTATGAATTATGAGCTGTCAGACACTTTTCTCATCTGCTACAGAACATACTTCTTAGAAATAGAAGCTATAATTAAGACAACAGATGTTCTTTGTTGGCTTCATCTGAAGCATGGATAACTTTTAAAAAGCAGCCTGTAGTTAAGATAGTATTTTGCTTCCCTCTATGGGTGAGCTTTTGCAATACTCTTTTCCCAAACAGGATTGAATTTTATGGCCGCAACTACTTGTAACTATTATCAGCATGATTAGAAAATATGAACAGTACTATTCTGAGGAAAAAAACATTAACTAAGTAAAATGTTCTGGCTTGAAGTACACTGGATTATAATGCCGTACATAATGTATACATAGTTTTGCAAAGGAAACTCTCTCCCCAAAAAGCAAGGAAGAGATGGGAAAACCACCTGCTTATTCAACTCTTTTTTCAAGGACCTGTGAGATAAACAGAAAGAATAAAATAAGAAATAAGCAAGTAGAAGAATAGCGTGTGGGTCAGGATAGATATAGTGGAAGCAGAAACCCAAGCAGGTTTGCACTGAGACTTTGACACTGCTGGCTTCCAGGAGAGGCACATCTCACCTCCCTCACGTGGTCTGGGGCATTGGCACAGCTTGAGGCTTCCCATACTTTTCTCAGGCGTGGCAGACTGGCAAGTAATTCTTTCTTATCCTTTGCTCCCAGGGATCACCCCAAGCCCTGTGTGACATGCAGAAGCACAGCAGTAGTAATGTTCTCACATTCCCTACCATCACTTTAAATGGAAGTACAGGTTAATGTCTCTAAATAGAACAAGCCAGCATGGATTTCAGTGCATGATTCCAACGACAGAGAAAAAAATATTTTAATAAGCCAACACCTGTTTTTCATGTCTTGTTGACATCGGCAGGTTCCCTGCCAGCAGTTTTCAGTCAGAGAGATATTAGATGAGAGGTAGTGATGTATGTGAGAGGTATGTGATGTAGGTACCAAGTTACTGCATCACCACATGCAAGAAGATGATGGCAGAAATGACAGAAAGGAAGGAATAGGACAGGATCAACCAAGTAGCTGAACGAATAAAGTAAAGAACTGCCTTTTTCATGAAGTGAGGCTTGTTATATTTCCTCCTCTTCCTTCAGGATTGCTGTTCCAGGACTAGAAAAGAGCTGAGATCTGCAAGAATTTGAGTAACTCGGCCTGCTCAGTTTTCCTCAGAGACACTAAACGACAATTTCAGCTTCTGGCAGTGGTTTGGCATGAAACCATACAGGCTATCAAAAAGGGAAATATGTAACACTGAATGTTCAAGTGTAGTGTGGATAGTGCTGGCATGAGGACAAACAGCACATTCCTCTGGCAGCTGCATGATGTGACTTACTTATCAAGTTCCTGGTGCTTCTGGTGCTTCAGTGTTACTATTGCCATTAAACATCCAGATTTTCATACTGGTACATAGAAGTCCTTATTAGATAAAACTTTAATAGTTCTCTAAACAAAACCTCCCTTACTGTATTATGATTAACTAAGCATTCCCTTAGAATTGTTGCCAGCTGCCTTCCCACAAACTACCTCATCATTCCCAAGGATATTTATGCTATGATTTCTATTAACTTCTTCACTCTACACTTTTTTTTTTAAAATAAAGCAAGAGTGAAAAATCACTAAAAATATAATTTATTGTAAAATTACTAGATGCAAGTTAATATATTTACATGGTACTTTTGGTACTGTCACTCTATAAGGAATGAACAGTAAAGCTCCCTCTGATGCCTGCTATACTACACAGACACATTAACAAAACTATATTGTAAGAGCATCAAGACCACCACAAAGATCAAGCACTCAAAAAAGAACTAAGGCTGCATGTGCAATTTTAGTCCATGCTTTTGTCTCTTTTCATATAACGACAGAATTTTCCTCATGAAATTACACTGCCCATTTCAGTGGATTTCAGGGTTTCAGACAGAACTCTCAAGGGGTAAAACTCAGCTGAAGAACTGAACAATTTAGTACCTGGAATATTATCTAGACTGCAAAGGACAGATAGTCATGCAGTAGCTAATAGTCTCCTGTTTATTTTCCTCTTCAAACCTGAATTTTCTATCATCTCATGTCAGAATGGCTTCTCATGTAAAGGATTTTGGTCCACAATTTATTCTTGAGTTCTTAGCAAGTGGGAGAGGAAATACCTATTTGGTTTTTCCTGGAAACATTTGACACATAGGAGAGAGGCAGCTGCATATCTTTTAAGGGAAGGAATGCTGAGTTGATCTCAAGAGGCACTTGAAAATTTTGGTTTTGGCCAACCAGTGGAAAGTCATTGCGAGATTATTTCAGTGACCTCTATCAAATAAAATTTCATGGAGAGAGCAAGTTCATGTGCGGAAACCATTTTCATTGAAAAAGTAATAACATGGATTTTCTTCTGAGTAGTCTGGTGCTATCCTACAAGGATTACTAACATCAATTCCCTTTCCACATATAAATGGTGATGGTTAGAAACAGTGCTCCAGCAGCATCTGCTCTTTGCAACCAAGACAGGACTGTGGATGAACCTTCACTGTGAGACCATAGCTGCTGGAAGACTGTTGAGAATGACCAGTCCCATCTCTGAAGGATCCTTGTTCCTTATAGCTGTTCCCTTTTTTCCAGTAACATAAAGTTTCTCATTCAAGGCCATCACTGGTTTGTGATAGTATCTCTGCTTGAGAAGCACATTTAAAGCATTCTTTTTTTATTCAGTAATCATAATACATAAAAATTCAGGGCAGTATGTTGTTTTGCTCAGAAAGAATGCTTTGTTCTGTTACCTTTTTGCTGTAGAGCAGCTAATGGGAGAAGAATGCCAACAAATCCCTGACAAACTATCCATGGACAAGAAAGAAAGAAAGAATAAGCTCTTCACAACTGCAAGAAGAAGATAATGAATATTACTATGCTTGAGAAGTCAAGTTGTTTAGATCTGGAAGATTTACATAAAAGAACTGGCAGAAGCTGCTGACAGATAAAAGTCAACACTGCTCCTTCATCTTTTGGGAACTATGGGAAACATTTGTAAGTACATAGAAAGTTAAAAATAATGTGAGTTTAGCAGTCACCCAGAAAAAAATGAAAACAATGGCAACAGCTCTCTAGCACCACGACTTTTATTCAAAAAACTAATGTGTTCCAAATAAAATGAAACGTCTCCTTCCTTAAAAAAAAAAAAAAAAAAAAAAGAAAAAAGAAAAAGCGTAGAGCTGTAGCTGTAGCAACAGAATACAGCTATGCTGAAAAGCAGTCTTATAAGAAAGTAAAACTGGGTTAATCCTTACAGCCATTAAACCATGGAGTGATCTGACAGATACAGAAACAGTATTAGGAGAACCCTGGACTGAATCTACAGAGAGGTAATCCCACCATCCTGTTTACCTCCAGATGAAGAAGAAAACTCTAAGTCTACATGTAATAAGATTTTTTGACCCATATCATACTCCTTTTGAGATTTGTCTGCATAGCAATACCAGTGTTATTTTCTTACTTCTTATTTTCCAATATATTTCACACTACTGAGATCCTAAACAAAAAGGATGCCATGCAATATCAAGTACATGTACTTAATGTATGAGCCTAAAGATCTCTCTTTCATAAATCATTGTTTGTTCACAGTCCACTGCTAAAGTAGCTTTAATTTGGACCATAGCACTTAAGGTGATGAATTAATTTCATGAACCTTTACAAAGTCAACAGGGTCCCGACTGGTTAACTAACTCTAACTGGGAAAAGACTTTCATTTGTGTACTGACCAACACACTGTGTTATGAAATTCATATAGTGTAGGAAGTGTATTCATATTTCATAATTCATATAGGAAGTGTGTAGAAAATTGAAAATGACAACAAAGATGGTGCTTATGAAAATATGGCTGTTTTTACATCACCATCTGCAAGCCAAAGATTAACTGAAGTGAGGGCAAGAAGGCAAGAAGATTTCAGCCTTCAGTGAGAGTATTCATATGCAAAGAGACCAAAAGCAAGACACAAAGCCTCTCTAAGAAAACCCAAGCACTTCAAATCTAAGAAATACTTTTGCAACCTTACATTATTAGTAGAATGTCTTGTGGTCTAAAACAAAGAAAAATGTCTCTCTTGAAAACCAGCAGTGAATTGTAAAGGAGGGAGACTGAGCAGAATAGGAAGAAATAACTGAAATAAATATTTTTAAATCTTGGAAGGTGTAAGTTACAAAAGGACAAAACTAGAAAAAACATAAATCTGGTTAAGAACTGACATGCTCCCTTATGATCTTTAGCTCAGGAAAGCAGCTGTTTGGAATAAATGAGGAAGGCAGAAGCTCTTTCTAGGTCCTCTTCAAAGACCCAAGAGATGAGCAAGAAGCACTTTGATCCATTGCTTCATTTTTCACTTCTCCTATTCAGCAGCTGCCCTTCACTGACCGACTCCAGCACAGCAGAATGTGCTTTAGATATTCTCCAACTTCCTTGTAGAAAATTCATGGGTAACAGAATCAATGCTGTTTCTGAACTTAGAGGACTACTAAGTGTATATATGAGAATGACAAGAAAAACTAGTGTCTTGAATATTTAAGTGCTGCTAATGTATAGATCTTCTAGAGGTCACACACATAAAACACCCAAATCACTTTTTCCACCATCCTGCCAAGAAAGTTAGCTGGTCTTCTAACCCATCTATACCTGAATATAATAGTGGCACTACCTATCTAACATATTTATTCCAATTTTCACATAAGTACAGAGCTTAAAGTAACATTCACTCAGTTGACTTGAATATTGCTTATAAGATGCAATAAAGGAGTAAAAATACATTGCTGAATTGCACAAGATGTGATCAAATGTGTAAAGGCCTTTTGCCTATGACTCACTATGAAATGGGCTTGAGATGCTGAAAGGCTGCTGGCTGACTGGAGTAAGCCTTCTGGCCACACTGGCCAGCAAGGACTGACAGTTGACTATTCTGTCAAAATGCCAGGCATATTCTGGCTGTTTTCCTGCTATCCTACTGGGTGTGGGTTGGTGCAGAGGGTGGGGGGTGGGGGGGAAGAGAGAGAATGAGAGAGAGACGAAAGAAAGGAAGTCTTACATTTATGGTCTTTTTGTTATTTTGCTCCAGAGGAATCCACTGGTCATCTTGCCAGAAGAAAGAACCAGTTACCTTTATTTGACCTTAGGAGAAGGGAACACTTTTTCCTCATTTCATTTGCCTTTTCAAATTTATTTATTTACTTATTTATTTAAATGTCAGCCATATCAGAAGGAAAAAGGGTATCTCATTTGACTCCCAGATGGAAAATCATTCCAAGAGAACCAGTTCCCTGCTGAGAACAGGAGAAAGGGGAATACATTACTTTTAAATTGACCTGATTTTTCTAAAACGCAAACGACTCATTGTTTTTAAGCACAGTTCACATGAACTGCCTGCATGAAGCTGGAAAAACTTGTCTCCTAAATAGCTCAGATCTGGCAACTTCAGAGAACTTTACTGAGGATTTTAGAAGACAAAGCTCCTCAAAAATGGCAGATGCAGCAGACAGGTGGTCTAACTCACCTAAGCTCTACTATACTACCAGCAGGCACCTATTTATTGCAGGACCTGCTACCTCTCAAAGGATTCTAGCCTTTCATGGTAAATCTGCCACTAGTAGCCTCTAAAATAATTTAGACATATCAGTATGAGCAATCATCTAAACTGTCACCTTATTTAAAGGGAAATTCCCTTTTATTTTTGTTTTTTGGTGGTTTGGGTTTTTTTAAACAGCATATTTCTTGATCTCTCAGGGGAGTCAGCCCCTCTGCTTCTCTTTTTCTTGTTTCAGTATATCAGTCTGCTTTTCACCTCTCAGCTTTTCACATTTTAAATCTTGCTCTCAAACCAAGAAGTCTTTGGAGAATAACCAACCACCTTGTTCTTTCTATAATGGGGTTCAGCTAGGAGTGAACAACACAAAGGACCAAGTGAAAATGCTAATCTGAGTCGCCTGAGGTTGAGAAGGAAGACCTCAAGAAAGTGCAAGGCCACAGGTGCAGACTTCTCTAGATGCACATGCTCAACTTGTTTGTCTGCTGATTCAAAAACATTGCAGGATAGTTTTATGCTACACTTGTATGTATAAAGACTGGGTTGGGGGGGTTATTTTTTTACCAGAATAGCTACAAATTATGTATCACAAAATTAATGGAGAAATTTAACATATACTAGGAGGTAATAGTGTAGTTTTGAGTCATGATAATAAAGACAAGAACAAAGTTTTAGAGCCAATTATAGTGGCCACTTATGTCCCAGTTTGACAGTGTTCTGTAAACATCCAAAACAAGCTGTACTTTAAAATAAATTTGAGTCAGAAAATAAGCATGGATTAAAGATTTCTGACAAGCTGCAAATAGATAACCAAATAATACTTTGCATGATAGAAAACACATTATTTTCCAGAACATTAACTTGATACTGAAATAAGAGAATTTCATGTTTTTACTGCTCCATGGCTATCAACTTGAGCCCAACAGAACAAATTGGAACCATATTCAAGTCTATTTTTTCCTGCTGGCTTTATAGCTTCCCCATGCTTTCTGCACATTACACATTCTCTCTTTTGCTCTCAGCATTTGGACTCTCTCCTTTAGGCATTCTGTAATCCTGCCAGCCAAAGAGCTTTGCTTTTAGAAAGTAGATCTGCCAACTTAAACACCAGTCTCCTAAGGCAATCAAATAATGAAACACACATGTATGTACTTGCACATAATCTGTCAAATACCTCTCTAGCCCACTACAAATGATTTTTGCAATCTGGGGTTTTCACAGGAGCATGCATTCATACATAGTTTCAAAGATCAAATGCCATGGTTTTCTAGAGTTCTCTGTCTTGTTTGTACACTCAAACCCAATGACCCTGCAATTTCCATATTAACATCTAAAGATAAGAAAAACAAAAAACTTAAAAACACAAAGGTCGTGCAGAAAATTTCATAAGGGGTAAATATATCCTTCAACTTCTCCAGTTTGGCAGAGAGGTCTCCTGCAAGACAGCACAGACTCCTCCATGGCTCCTCTTTCCACGTTTCTAGTGTGTCTGGAAAGTTAATGACTAACCATTCCAGGTGTCAAGAGTATTTTTCATATCTCTCTTATTACTCATGTATCATCCACACTTGATGTCTTGACTTCCACTTTCTAAACTAGTGTTTCTTGAAAGAAGAATCCAATATATGATGCTAGCAACAGTGAAACCCAGGAAAAACTTTGAACTTTGTCATACTAGGATGAAATTGAATACTCTTGATTAAGTAATATTGCAGTTTACTCCATGGCAAGATAAAGATGGGAGCAAAAGCATCCTCTAAGGAAGCTAGGTATTGATTAGCATTTGAAAAACAAAAATCAAGTTTCAAGTATGTTAATTTACTATGTAATGTCACTATTTGCAAAAATTCCTGTATTGTGAATCATGATACAACAAAAATAAACCCCTCAAAACTAATAGGTATGCACCATAAAAGCCTAAAGTAAGAGGTGTTTAAAACACGTGTCACATTCTACTACAAAACATGCTTTACATGTACAACAAAGCATAGAGAATTTGAAATTCTGGATTTGCAAAATCACGAAACAAGTAAGCTAACACCAAATTATGATACCATATTTGTTGAATCTGTGCAGTGACATTCTGGTAATTCTTTTGATTTTGATGCTTGTATTTGGATTCCATCTGGTGCAGGAAGAGGTATGCCAGGAAGATTTGTTCTGCAAGGAATTGCTTTGGACATCCAGTACATAGTAACTGTACTCATTCCTCATTTCTTGGGACAAATAAAGATTTACAGAGTCAAATCAAATGCGTTTGTGGCTCTTGGTTTTTGTTAAAATGTAACTGCTAAGGTTCTTATATATTAAGAATCTTTAAGACTTACTCCTCACGTTCACCATTTTAAAGTGAAATCTACATGGCCATCCTATGACAAAGAGATTAACCTTAAACTATTGTGAAGTAGTTGGTTTGTTTGCTTGGGTTTTTTGTTTGTTTTGTTTACCTCATTTCTTGCAGGAAACATGATAGCACCTTTGCTCATAACAGTGTCCTAAAGATGGCTTAGTATTTGTCATTATGAAGTTCTATGAAACACTAATTAATCATGTCATTGGAAAGAGCAGAAGTATCAATGAAAAAACCAGTTTCTAGAGAGAAGGCTGAAGGCTGGGAAGAACAGGTGACTTAAGGCCACTAACTGATCAAACTGAAAGAAGTAATTTTAATTCAGTGAAACCTTGGGAAAAACAAAGCAAGAGTAAGTGGGAAAAAGGGTGAGACAACTCTATCATTAAAAAATTGTATCAGATGGTTGTACTTACATGTATAAACATAAGTTTTAGATGCAGTTTTGAAACCTTAATATTCTCCTACTGTAGTATGCAGTTCATTGTCTAATGCACACATACACCAAGGTGATAAAACTCTCTATTTATTCTAAATATAATAATTTGTTACAGTAACAGAATATACAAATAAGACTGTCACCATATAACTTCCTCAATTATAAGAAACCCCCATTACCATCACATTAGTTACACAAACAGCTGTAAGGAAAACATCAGTCCTGCCGAAGTATCTATCAGCCTAGAGCAAATTTTTAGCATGCATCAGTGAAGAGTTCTGAATATATTGAAAGAAAATAACTTGGTGAAATAATTTCTATACTCTCATCACCAAATACAATTAAATATATATAGTTTCCCAAGTGAAAACACTTTACTACTGAATTCACAATTCTTACCATGTAATGGACATTAAAGGGATAAAAGGTTAAGTAATCTACACTAAGTATGTACTAAAGGGAGCAGTTTGGACAAATTAGCAACAAGCTTTAAATTCATCTAGAAGTTATGAACTCAAAACAGGAATAACAGGGTGAAATTACATGCCCTGCATTAGCCCAGGACCTCAGAAGAGATGCTCACCACAAGAGTTTCCCTTACTTGCATTCAAAATTTATGAAAGGAAAGTCAGACTCTGTTCTTTATATCAGCATTTATGGTGTAGTATTTCATGCACATTCATATCCTATGATTCTGGTATACTGGAATCTTTCCCTAAAAGAGCTAAAATTTGTGCTCCAAATCCTAAAGACATCGGGAATTTTGCCTAAAGAACTAACAGTAAGAATTATGGCATTTTCCCCAATGCTGCTAAATCTTGGCTAGGTCTGATCCTGTTTCTTCTGAAGTTGAGATGCAGTTTTCCCACCAATTTAAGGGAAAGTAGAATAGTAACCTATGGCTTCTTGATTTGTATGAACAAATCCTTGAAGTAAAGAAAAAAAAACCCTCAACCATGTGTAATATTTTCAAGAACATCAGTACTTCAAAATAGTTTTCTTTTTAGTTCACATCCAAAAGAATTTTGAATAAAGGATTTTAATGCTCTGTTTAGAAGAGAGAAGCTCACATTAACAAGCATGGGCATGTTCCATCCAAACTACTAGACAATTTACCACCGTATTTGATTGACTGGCTATTTAGTTCAAACAGACATTGAGAAAGAAAAAAAAAACCCCACACAAAAAGCCCCCAACAAAACAGCCATTCTCATCTAATTGGCACATTCTTATTGTGTCATAATAAAACCCTACATATTTGTCTTAGAGGAAACATCTGGGGAAAAAGCATAACAGTTGGTAACTGTCTTCCCCTTTTTGGCTAAACTGTTCATGCAACTCAAAGTCCTGCCTCCTAAATCACTCTGGGAGGCATCAGCAGCCCACTGGCTTTTTCAGTGAAGGTTCCAATAATTATAGATGAGATTTTCAACTTGCTAAGAAGCAAGATTCTATGCTAGCTGCTCTGTATAAACATTGTTCAATCAGTGGTTCAATATTATCCCGAAAACTTGTCCTGACAAAAATGGGATTGTGAAAATCTCTCATTTCGTGTACAGGGCAGCAGTTTACCCAGGCTACCGGAAAATTTTTAGAGTTGTAAGCACTAAGTTTGATCCAAGAGGAAGTCAGAAAAACATGAAAGTTGCAGGGAACACATACTTATCTTTTAATCAACAGTAATGAATAATAAATACAGCAAAGAGAATTCAAACATTCATCACTCTGTGCCCTTAAGAGTCCTCACTCAATGAACAGAGGTCCTAATTTCTGTTATTTTAGAAGAAATTATTGCTACTTGCTGTTCAGAATGTGTTTCTTAAAATTCTATCAATTGGCCAGGCCAGATTACAAGGATGACTAGAAAATTTTTATGTCTAGAACTGGCTGGCACCGGAGGAAAAAACCTCCCTAAATCTTTTTCTTATTAAGAAAAATGGCTTATTTAGGCTACTGACTAGCTACACTGTTCTGGCTTCAGAACAATTGAGTAGATTTGGACTGGCCAGAATATATTCTAAATTGTACTTAAACATCTGTACAGATTTTACTCCAAAGTACCTAAAATAAGCCTTCACAGAAGACCCACGTATCAGCAGGGACTGAAAGGCCAAGGAACAGATCACACCTTGCTGCACCCCACGGTGTCCTGGCACCCCACAGCTCTTTGCAGACCCCATCAGGGCTGGTATCTGTCATGCATGTGCTTCTCAAGTAGGAGCAAGGAAGGAAATGATGGAGGGTTTTGCCACGGTCTCTGTTGCTCCTCACCTGTGCTGAGCAGCTGTGTCTTTGCAAGGAGACAATTCAAGGGTAAGGTCTAAAACACAACAGACATTTTCCTGTCTCCATCCAAGCACAGCACATGAAAAACTGCAATGAAATTTGCATGCGAAAACAGCATGAGAGGACTGGAATGTGTGCTCGCCATGTTGAACACTATGTGCAAATAGGAAAAAGACTGAACATTTTTCCCCTTAACTGCTTATTTCTGGAATGTTCCTGGATAGAGAGATAATGAATCAGATACAGTTGTGTAGCCTTATCTACCAAGATGCATAATTAGTGGTTTCTTTCATTAAGTCCCTAATTTAAGTGCCTTCATCTACCTCCAGCAAAAAAGAGCTGAGGAAGGGGACTTGGAAATGAAAAAGTAACCTCACAAACTAAGAGGCTTCTCTTTGAGACAGACTGCTGGAGAAGCCATTATATGCTTTGAAACATTGATTTGCAGTGTATCATTCAAAAGTTTCTTGGCCAAGAATAGTCCTCCATGCTTATCTGCTATCTACCAATGTTATCCAAGCAGGTTGAAGAGATCTAGGAAAAAATAGGTGATAGCACTAAAGGTTTCTCTCCTAACTCCAACAAATTAATTGCACTGTTATACCTGCAAACAAGACATGCAAACTGGTGCAGCCATGCCTCCTGCTAGGCTGTTGTGGTAACTCTATCCCACAAAAAACCAGCTCAGAGGTGCATTCCCTCTCAGACTACAGATCTCAGGTTGCAAGACCCTTCCTTCCCAGGTGGTGAGCAGGAGTCAATGGAATGGGAGTGCTCAAACATGTTGCATCCAGCAAATGTAACCCCACAGAGGAGAAAGAGCCAGGTAGAGACCACATAAATTATGCCTACATGCTTGAATGGAATAGTTTGGCTTTTTGCCACTACCTTTACAACTTTAAGTATGCATGCGTTTTACAAGGAAGCTTCAAAACATTCAAGGAAAGCAGATTTAACTTCATTTTTCCAAAACAGACACTAAAAAGGAAAGAAAGAAAAAAATCCCCCAAAATATAAAATACCCCACATAGAAAAATCAACCTCACCGGTTTTACTGAAAAGATACAATAGCTGCTCAAAATGTTATGGAACCTGAATGGATTCAAAGTAACTGCCACTCCTCCAAGAGGTCTCCCTTCTGCAGAAGCATCTTCCCGTCCCAGATGCCACCAAGTGATTTGCCAGCACAGATGGAAACTGGCATATTTAGACTACCAAAGGCAGATCTCACTTCTCGCACTCAACATCCACAATCTTCAGCGAAGAAATTATCTCAGATACTGACCTCTGGGAAATGCTCTAATATAGCAAATGATGAAGAGCATATACAAATAGACCTAGTATATTGTAAGAGAAAATTTTCTGGCAACTACACTGAACTGTTAAAGACATTTTTTCATCATTCACGTCATACTTTACATAGTAGTTATGAATTATAAGATAGTCTCAAGATATATTTTTAAAATGAAGAACCCATATGCAATCACATCTTTCCCTGGATCAGGGCAGCAATGTGTTTTTGAAACTCTGCCTTGAGAATCTTGTTAACTGAAAAGCCATCAGCTAAAATATAATTTTTAATGATGTCTTACATGCCAATAAAATGGGTCTACATGTGAAAAAGAAACAAGATTTGGGTGCTATTCTTGTGGACTGCAGCATACAGGATTTATAAAAGACTGAACAGAACACAGTCATGTTAGTACAAAAGGTTAAACCTGGTAACACTTTATGAAAAGATTTCAGGAAATGTCCAAGGATCCAGGCCTTTCTATAACACAGTGGAAAAAGGGAAAACAAACAAAAACTAGAACTCCAACAAAAAATCTACACAAGTGCCTCCTCTTAATGAAACCATCACAAAATAGGAATTACATTTTAGACATGCATTTTACTGAAATCACAAACAAAAGTTAGCAACTATTAACCAGAGTTACTGGTGGTTTTTTTTATTTGTTTCATTTTGTTTGTTGGTTAATTTTATTATTATTGTTATTATTGTTTAAAGGCAGAAATTCTAAGTTCATCCAAGTACTTAGATTCTCACCAATGTATTCTCAGGACTTAATAAGCTTCTCCAGTTAAAATAAGCATGTCTTTAATATCATGTAATTCCCTTTGTCATCTTAGCTATGAAAATAAAGAAGTTCTTTGTATTTTAGCCTTCAGATTGATTTCATGGATGTTCATCACGGAGAGCAGCTTTGGAGTGAGACGCAGATGTGAAACAGTGCACAGCCAGCTGCAGTTACAGACCTGTGCTCTTTCACACAAGAAAATCTGGATGCATGTATGGCATCACACAACTATTTAAGTGGGCATGGCTATTTGCTCAGGGTGCTGAATGATCCATTCTTGGCAAACACTTAGTACCATGTATTGCTGAAACTCACAAACCGATGTTATCATATGCAAGCCTAAGTAAGAACTATTTGCTAACCAGTGAAGGTTTTTTTCAGATATTCCTGGATCACAGCTACAGAATCAGACCAAGATGATTCCAATGAGAGGTGTAGGCCAATTCATCTTTGCCACACTTTACATTTGCCCCAGCTTTCATGTCAGCACAAGGTATTAGCAGACTAAATCAGTGTACCAGAAGACTAAGGAAAGGTAAGCAAAGACACTCAACATAGTGCCACTCTTACAATCATGGAAAGGCATATTAAAATCAGTATGATACAAAACAGACAAATATTTGTTACAGCATCAAAATAGGAGTGTCTTATTCTTTCAGCTTATTAATGCAAAATGTATAAAAAACCCCAGGATTTTTATTAGATTAATTAGATTGATACCATCAGGGAAAAGAGAATCATTTCAGTCACACAGCCTTTTCAGACTAAGGTCACCTTAGAGGAATAAAAGGGGGTTCTGTGTAGCCCAAGTGATGTATTTTTTCACAGAAATATCTGTTGTTTAATTGGAGTATTATTTTTAAAAGCTCTCTCTCTCTTTTAAATTTTTATCCTGTGAGGATTAAAATGCAACACAGAAGGTTTAAAGGTCCTTCCTCCTCCTGCTTCCTTCCTCCTGTACCAGCAGGTGGGGCCACGCATCAACCATGAACTTGCCCAAGCTCTCTATCCCACATGTACTTGTACTTACAAAGCCTATTCCCATGCTTCCTGCTGTGCTTACAAAGGCTTTTTCAGTTATCATCAACCCTAATATTATCACTGTGAAAAAATTCCTGTATCTCACTTCAGTGAAGCTTTCAAAAATCTTTGCAATCATCAGTGATAAAGCAGGGACCCTGTTTTCAGATACATGCACTTACCCGGCAGCTAGAAGTTCACCTAGAAATGTGATCCCAAGTAGCTGGCAAGGCTTTATGGCAGGGATTTGCCCCATTTCTCAGTGCAAGTCAAACTTAACTATTGTCAAAATTCATTCAATGCAATTCTGACAACTGCAGCTGGGCAAAGGCTTATACTCAAACTCGTTCTAAAAAGAAAGAGTTCAAGGTTTCTGGCTTGAATGGTAAATATATTTACCATTTATATTTGTCATGAGATAGTGACTCATCACTTCATCCCATAGTTTCCTTTTTCCATTTGCCTAAATCAGGCAAGATGACTGTTTTCTTCCCAATGGAGGCTCCAGTCCGCTACATTTCACTCACTCTTATGTCCCTCAATACACAAATGAAATAATTTTCACAAATGGATTGCTACACTGGCTTTATAGCAAAATTAAAGAAACAAATCCTGCACTACATTCAGTTAAACTATGCACAAATGGTTTTATGCCCTCTGTCAGATTGGATCTCTGTCAGATATTGCATAACCTGGCGAAAGGAAAGAGTTTCCAAATGTTCTGTGTTATTATCTTTGTGTAACTTGCTGATCAGTATCTGTTCGAGAAGAAGAGTGAAAAAAAAAGTTTGGGCTTTTTCTTTTAAAAAAATAAATCTGTTTTATAGCTTCACCACAAGAAGGAAGAGCTTCAGATTATTTTTAGGCTCAAAATCAGCTGAAATAGTACAAAGTGTCAACATAAACAACCCTTTTAAGTTACACAGGAAGTTGCAGGAAGTGCCAAAACATCAAAACAGACAAATTATTCATATAAAGTTCTGGTCTGCCCTTCTGCAATCTGATCTTTATTTCAAAGTGAGAATTTAGCAGTCCAAGTTAAATCTGAAAGTATTTCAGTCCATCAATCAAATTTATGTTCCAAAATCTGCTTAAGATCAGCCTTCACAAACCAGGTAGGGAAACAATACTGTATGAATCAACTCTAAATGTATGCAGCCATATCAGATGAGCTGAATCAAAGTTTACAAAATGTATCTGGACTTTGTACAGTTTATGCCCCTTTCATATGCAAAGAGTTGAGGAAACCTGGAATAAGCAAGAGGAACCAGCTTAATGTAGCTTCAGTTGAAAAAAAAAAAAAAAAATCCAAGAGAAAAAACCCCAGTCACATAAAATCTTTGCTGCTTCACATAAACTTCATATGTCTAATGGAGAGAACAAAGATGTGTCTCCACTGTTGCAAGTACCTCAATCCTCCCAGAAGTAGCCAGGTACCCTTACCTCACGGGAAAACAAATGTGGCAAGTTGAGCCACTTGGAACCTCACAACAGCAAGAGGAATTCCATCTGCCTTGCCATAGCTCTGACATGCATCAGGCCTGAGACTGGAAGCTGCCAGAGACTTCTTGGGGCCTTTGCTCTCTTTTATTTTCATATCCTTTCAGATGATTTTTTTTTTTTAATCCCCACAAAATCAGACTAAATCTATTTCTTTATTGACAAGGGGAAGACAGGCAAAATGTAACAGTCCTAGAATTCCAGCCAAGGAATGCCAATTCTTGTCTTAACCAATGGTTCTAGAAACTTGAATAAGTCATGAATAAATACAAATATGGAGAAAAATTTAAGTGTTTTAATGGAATTTAAGGCCACCAGCAAGGGGAGTATTTTTTACAGATTGACTTTTAACATTTAGGAAGTGCCCTGTTTCTAAGTAAGACTTAGAAGACACAGGCCTGATGAGCAGCTCTGCCCATATCACCAGCCTCACTGACTGCAAAGTGTGTTCAGATGTGTACGATTGTTTGTGTGTGAGTAATACTCAACTGTGAGTACTGGCAGCATTGTGCTTAAATACTGCAAAGCAGATCTAATACAAAGCAATCTGGACATTGAGGAGCAAGTGATAAGGCTTAATAAAGCCAAGGGAAAAAAGACATTCAGAGTAAATAATTAAATATTAAAGAATACTGAAAAATATTAAAAAGTGTTTTCTTAAAAAAAAATCAAAACAAAACCCTAGGTGCATGGCAAAATAAAAGGAACTTCCTTGATTATGCACATATATTCTTTGAAATCTCAAGTTTCTTACACTCTTAGTCAACATATACGCAACAGGGATACATAGAGAATTGACTCTTTACAGAATTAAAATTATATGTATTACAAATAAATTATAGGTACATTTATGAAGTCTTAAGTTGTGCATTAATTTGCCATTTTAATCCATAGTACTTTCAATTCATCAAGCAGTGAAAATGTAAACTTGAATGCATTTGGTCAGGCAAGTTTCACACTACACATGAATTTATTTAAATACACTGTAAGGGGGTAGAGAGAAGTATTATCCTGGGAAGAATCTTTTGGCCTACTGCCCATTACATTGGCTGCTGGACAATATTCCCTGTCCCAAATGACATATATAAAAATAGTGAAGCCACCTGGAAATCAAACAGATATTGCTACATTGTTCTTTATCTGAACTATATTTCTGTCCTCACCTCTGCTTTTACCCTAATTTTTGTACCATTCTGCTAACTTAAAAATTTCACCTTCATTTTCATTTTTATAATACTCCTTCAGTAAATAAACATTTCCAAATTTGTTTCTAAGATTCAAAGCACTCTCTGCCTTAGATCTCTTCAGAAAAAAAAAAAAAAAAATCTGTAAAGAGACTACTTTTCCTAATTTCTTTAAGGAAAGCATACTTTAACAGTAACTAAGCCTGAAGTTCAAATTTCTATTCAGGAGGGTCTAATCCCTGGTTTTAGGGCATTATGGAGATGTCTAGCCTCTTACATGAAGTTTAAAATCTTTAATTCAAAACTAGCTATAGGAACTTTTTTTTTTTTTCAATCAGAAAAAGCCAAAGTTGGACTGCAAGCTGATTCTTAAACATTTTAGAGCACAGCAGGCTTATGCATGTACACTTTGAGATGAAGATTCTCAGTTAAATTGGAACATTTTCTTGTTTCCAATTCCTACAGTCCCATGGTATTAAAAATAAACACATTGCATGTAAAGAGTACTTTGTCTAAGGGCAATAAACCCCACATAGGAGGTTACATATAAGCAGACCCCCCCCCCCCAAATCTGCAGCAGAATTTCCCAAAGTAACTCCTGGTACTCCCATAAATGTCTGGGGAGGCATGGAAACAGCAAGATTAACACCTGGACTTCCCAGTGCAGGGAGGCGGCCAGCTCACAGCACAGAGCTGCGAACAGAAGCATGTAGCAAGCAGGAGTATGGAAACCAAGGAAGTTACAAAGTGTTACTTTTTAAACCAATAAACCTCAAAACCAGGATGCTGGCTGCTTCAGCATGCACACCTGAAGAACGGGACTTTCTTTCCATTCAAAATGACCAGTCAGCACTGAGATATCTATCCAAAAAGCCATGCTTATTCTGCAGTTACACAGGATGGTGACAACTATCTCCACAAGTAGGTTATGAAAAGTCAGTGCCACCTGAGCAGCCTGCATTAACATCCAATCAAGGCATGATCAAAGATGTAACAGCTTTGCTTTACAAAGGAAATAAAATGTATTCAGAACTATGCTAATGAAAGAGCAAACATGAGGCTCTAATGACAACCAGTCAAGAGTTCAGAGATAGGGACAGCACAACTTAAAATGCCACTACACCCTATAAATTCATCCCAACAATGATTTACATCTAGTCACTGCAAACTCGCAAGCAGCACTTGCTACAGTGCTTCAGAACACCACTATATAAACCAGCACAGATTCACCCTTCATTAAATTCCCACTGACATAGAAATGCTTCTGCCAGGTTAACTTGGTTGCCACATAAATTTTTTTACATATTTCTGCCCTTATATTTGCTGGTTATCAGCACGGCTGAATATAAACTTATAATACAGAGGGATAGAAGTTGATAAATAAATTATAAAGAATTTGATAAATTCGTGATACCACAGAGCTGCAAATTATGCTGCAAACATTTCTGTGTAGGCAGTGTGACAATACTATTCATTATTATGGAGTAGTAAGTGAATTTTTCACTGTGAAAATAATGAAAACTTTCTACAACTCTTATTACCTACAGTTAGAAACACAGAGAATTTATGAAGTATTAAAAGTTGAAGAAATATAAGCCACTCTAGACTTCTCCAATAGGCTGCAAAGTCTATTCTAAAATGTACTTGGTTTCCTGATCTGTAAAACCCAATTGTCTGAATGACAGTAGGTAAAGGAGATAAAATCACTAAAAGGAAGGGATTTTTTGTTTCTTTTGGTTTTCTTATCCCAAAGCTTTTCCAATTGTAGAGAAGATTTGTTTCTTCTCTTAACAGAAGAGTTCTGATAAAATTCTGAGTTCTGCCTATCATACTGTTGCAAATACAGGTTAAAAAGCAACTTAGGAAGATATTTCCTCTGTTTAACCTTTCTTTTTTTATATAAGGCTATATTTTTCTACTGCATGTCATACTCCCAGACCAAATATCTCTTGCTGCTAGCAAGAGATTTGTGGTAATGAGATATTTTTATTTAGAATGCATGGTGTTGGACTCACTGAGAACTTTCTCAACAGCAAGCTTGATGAATCACAAAAGGAAACACTCCCATCAGTTTCTCAGAGATGTAAAATAAATGTTAAGTCACTCATTTTCCACTGAAGTTTTTAGAGTGGAGAATTAAAAACATACTTTTCAACCTGTGAGATGTACCTCACAATAACTCACTGGTCTTTGTGCCCAACACAAACCACATGAAACTACAAAACCAGTGTGTGAGCTAAATATCACAATGTAGAAAAAAATCTTAATTGACTGAAACAAGCTGTACACTAAAAAAGCTGACCAGCAGGTGCTATATACACGAATGTACACTCAGACAAGACTGTGAAACAAAAATACCTGAAACCGTGAATCTTCTGAATACTGACCTTGTTGCTCACTCTCTGATTCAGTTTTTGCAGGACTTGGTGCTACTGGAAGAGGCCGAGGAGGACGAGGCTTTGGAGTAGGGGG
Source organism: Erithacus rubecula (assembly GCF_903797595.1). Taxonomy (NCBI): domain Eukaryota; kingdom Metazoa; phylum Chordata; class Aves; order Passeriformes; family Muscicapidae; genus Erithacus; species Erithacus rubecula. The sequence goes on from NC_136661.1 coordinate 11,780,044, forward strand.
AGATATTTTTTTTCTTCCAATGTACTCTACATAAGTTCCTGGAAAATCCCCCCTCTCCCCTGTGGTTTCATTAAAGCCATTCAACCAACCAATTTCCTCAGGCTTTGCTTCTTCCCCTTCACTGAATCCAAGTGCTAGTAAGGTACCTTTATTCACAGTTAATATATCTCCTAAGTGCAAGTCAATGTCTTCTTCTCGTTCTTTTTTGTAGTCATATAAAGCTCTGTACTGATATCCCTCAGCACTCATCTTGGCAAATGATTTAACATTCAAAAGTGCTATTAAACAGTATTAAAATGCAATTGTCCAGTTACAGTTTTATGTACAGAGAAATTCAAGATGAATTAAATGGGATGAGGAAAATGTCTCTTAAGTAATAAAATCCAACAGAGAATGAAAAAACACCAGTCTGCCTTTTCACTGCTGATGATTTTACCAATGTATTTATTCTTAGTCACTGTCCGTTGTAGAAGTTAAAAGTTCCAATTCTTCTGTGTCTAGCAATAATCTTCCAATTAGTTCTTTTCCTGGGCTTGCCGGCACTTCTGTGTCTCCATACACAGTTCAGCTGACTCTTCAACCAGTCACACTTTCTTCTGATGTATTTGCCACAGACTGCCCACGTACCTTAAATGTTCTGCCACCAAACTCTGCGCACATGCTTTTCCTGGAAAGAGAAGAGAAATCTGATGAAATCATTTCACATCCTCTTGGTGATTGTGAACTTGCTATTCTACCTATGACTTAAGCTTTCTGCAACCCTGGCAAAGACTGTGTACCACATATGAATCCTATGTAACAATAAAATCAAGAGGACAAAAAAAGGACAAAGCAAGAGGACAAAAATTATCTCCAGCTAATATCTGTATTTTTATAAAGGATATATGTCAAATTACTTGAACCAAATTCATACCCCTGGAATATGAGGCATGTTTCCTTCTCTGTGACTTACAGCTACAGAAAAGTCTCAGGGTGAGAGGGCTAAGCCCTGGAGCTATCCCTCTAGTGCAGTATCTAACCTGGCAGCAAGACTTTATATACTATCTCCCTGAAGCCAGACAGCCACACCCCTTCTCCATAAAAGGTCTGTCAAGAGAGAGGAGGAGCTTACTGTAATTAGCATTGATCACTGGGGTATTCAATCTCCTGTTTATGAATAGTGTGAGGAGGGGCAACAATCTGAATCCTAAAGCCTGTATTTCAAAAACCTTCAGGAGAAACTTGTCTTCTCATAATCTGTGAAAGAACCAAAGAATCAAAAGAGCTTTTACTTGACGACTACCATATTTCCCCTTTTTTCTTTTTTAAAGAGGGGCTTTACCAGTCCTCCATCTTCCAGATGTTTTTTTTAATGTGTTTATGGTATAATACTAGAAAAACAATCAGCAACTGAAACAGGCACACCCAGACCACCTAAGCAGCCCTAGCAGGAGTAAAGTATCAGGGTGTATGCTTGAATTACATTAAAGGCATGAGAACACAGGCCTGAACTTTTGGCTAAAGGTTGCCCAACCATAAAGTAAAAGAAAAAATATGACTAAAACCCAAATCTATTTAAAGAATAGTTGCTTGAAGACATATAGAACAGTGAAAGCTTTCTAAACATTATTTCAACTGTTACTCATTTTCATCTCCTTAAAAAGACAAGCCAAATCATAATTTGAAATGCTATATTGGAAACCAGAAAGTACTAACTACTCAAAACTACACTGCAAGTCCTAAACTATATCTGAAAAAAAAGACCTGAGAGAGCTGTGTAATACCAGCAGGTAAAATATAGACTGAGTACTATGTACTCAACATATAGAAAGTTGGTTTTTTTTTTGTGAAACACTCCCTTTTTACTCTGTAAAGAGACACCAGTAGACAGGGCTGGAGCAGGGAACATCTGACAGCTCTTTTCCACACCATTTTTTCAATGTCTCAGTCATCAAGTCCTTTGAAATGTGACTAACTGACAAGCTAAGAAGTGTTCATAAGAATGCATACAGGCTTTCTGTGCCAGAGTATGAACCTGATCCCCAATCTGTATGTGGCTTCTCTGCAGTCCATCAGGTCGCTGCAGCACATTGCACAACATCTCTCGTGACAGAAAATCTTGTTAAGTTCTTGAAGAACTTCCTTATCATCCCTTGCAAAGTTTTTGTTGTAGGAAATAATGATCTGACCTGAATAAGACTTCCTATTTCAAAAAGCTTGCTTGTAAGTATTTATTTTAACAACTTGAAAATCTATCCATGTGTATTAGGCACCCAGCTCCCACCAGTTTAAATTAGAAATTTCTGCAGCCACTTCTGAAAAACTAAACTACGCTGCCTGATGCAGCCAAACGTCACAGACTATGCAATTAACATGAATAGTTTCAATGATATTTAATTTTGTCTCTTCTACCAGAGAAAAGTCTACTGACAAAAACTGAGGAAAAATGTATCAAATAAATAGCAGAGAAGACTTTATAAAAGCATAGATTTCTCCTGTTTTATATAGCAAGAGAAAAAAAAATGCACTTACAGTGTGGATCCAAGTGTTATGATTAATACAAATGTTTCCAATCAAAACCAGCTATGCACACAGCAAAGCCTGCTAGAAAATTACCACTTTGACTACTTTAAATACTTTGAAATATTTATTTTATTTTTAAGGAAGGTTCAACAAGTGTTTTGCCACAACTACTTATTTAACTCCTACTGCCTATGGGCATTTTGGCAGCCAACAAAGTCTTCTACATACTGCATAATTCAACTGACTTGACCTACTCCTCTGATCTTTTATTATCAAATGTATCATAGAAACTTTATGGCCATATATTTAAAATGAGCACTTCTGTCTCTTATGCATCTTTTGAAAATACAGAACTGGAAATGTTGTAGTAACATAAGAACTTCTTATACACTTCTCTTTTAAAGCATATTTAAAAAACTCAAAACATTAGAAAGACTCAATGAAGTAATGGTAACAAAGTTTCGTTAGATCCATTTTCCCTGGGGCTAAGAGCTGCAGTACCTGTTCATACTCATATCAGCACCACCCTCAGTACAGAGTCCCCCGCATCTGACCTCCTGATCATGTACCTGGAGACACTCCTGTGAGTCAGCCATTCTGAACTTCTTGGATTTATGCCTTTTTCTATTGTTACTCTGTGTCAGGTTCAGGGATGAAGTAAGACTCAGGAGTTCAAGAATCTTGCAGATAGATCTAACACAGGGACAAGCACCAGTTTTCCACAGCTGCTTGGTAATACCACAGCGTATCCAAAATTCCATCTTGGAGTGCTTTGCTAAGATCCTGAATTAAAAAATTCCCTTTACTCCAATGAAGTTACACAGCCTCTACACTCAGGCATTTTGACTCAAACTGACTTAAGCTGATTGGTCCTAAAACATATAGCTTGGGCACTATCTTAAACTGATTAAAACAAATCAAACACTTCAGAGAAGAAACACTCATATTTGAGATTATATATTACTGGATTTTAATTTGGTTGGTCAAATGGAAAAGGAGGAAGAAGTATTGTAAGAGAATCAATGTTCATTTGTTTTTTATTTACTGTCTAAGCTCTTGATGCCACTAAAAATTCCTGAGTTCAGACAGAATTCTGGTCTCAGCAGAATGGTTTATGTTGGGCATTTCAGTAGTGATAAAATTTAAAATTCAACAGAATAACTCAAGACATTCCTACAAATTTAGGCGGAAAAGGAAGGGGACATGAAATCTTACCCTTTACCCTTCCCTTCTTCTCCTGTTAAAAATGACATGTGGCTCCCACTTCACTGGTACCAAAGTGTTTCCTCCCACACAAGCTATCACGTCTTTGGTGCCAGAGAATAAAAACTTCTATACTGCATATGCATGCACAGTAATACAGAGGGGTAGGTTGGTTACTGGTACAACATCCCTAATACAAGACGCAAAGATTTTCTTCACTTTTATATTAACAAATTTAATAACCATATGTCCTTACACTGCAATCTCTTTAATACTAATTGCTAAACTCCCTAGAGAAATAGTGCCTAACACAAGCTTCCCTTTCATTGCAGGATAAGGTTGGTAGATAGAAGAGCTGACTAACATTCTCAGGGAGACACTAAAATAACGAGAATTGAGGAGTAAATGAGGAAATTTGCTTGGAGACCGACTCTTCTCCCCACTAGGTGTCTACACACCTGTGACTCAAACTGCAGCTTTCTCTGCACTATGCTCTCCAAGTGGTGACGGCCAAGTACCACATTAGAACACTCTTTTCTGCAAGAAAGTGAGGTCCGTGAACTAGCACGAAGTAATATCTTTATACGGGTTTCAGTCTGAAATAATTAGTTTGAGTCTGTGGAGATTCTACCACAAGTCTTTGAACGAGTCCAAATACATACACATTGAATAAGTACTGAGCACTGTACGTCACATCTCGTTCTGAAACATCTCAAAGACCTTATAAAGGCTGCAAACGATGGACTAAGGCAGGTAAGCACCAAGACCACTTCGGTAGAATAAATTATTAACGACAATTTAAAAACTTAGGAAAGCAGGACAGTCTGAACTTCCGTCCCGCTGAAGAGGACGGCAGGTTAACGACTCCGGAGCCCTGCCCCGACATGCAGCCCCCGCGGCAGAGCAGCCGCTCTCCGGGCGCCGCTGCTCGCGGGCTCGCAGCCCCTCGACCCCGGGGCAGCTGCCCCGAGCCGGCGCTCCCCGGGGCGCGGGGACCATGGCGGAGCCCCGGGCACGGCGGACGCCGCGCCGACCGCTCTCGCCCCAGCGCTCCTACGGACACCCCTTCCGCCGCCCTGGGGCTGTATCCCGCCGCGGGCACCAGCCCGGCTCCCCACGCCACCCGGGATCGGCGCTCCCGGGCAGCCCCGCTGCGCGCCGCCCGCCCTGCCCGTCCAGGAAGCGCCGGGCCGAGCCGCCCCCGGCTCCGGGAGAGGCTGCACCGTCCTCGGGGCTCGGCCTCGGCCGCAGCGGACGGACGGCCCGCCCCGGCCTGCCGCGCCGGAGGGCTCGGCGGCGCCACAGCCCGCCCCGCACGGGGGAAAAGTTGCGCGGGGCGGCGCTGCCGCTCGGACTGCGGCCCCACAGGGGCGGCCGGTGCCCGGGCTCCGGACAGCCGCACGGCCCCGCACCGCCCGCTCCCCTGCCCCGGCGGCCGCCCGAGGGGCAGCACCAGCTGCAGCGGATGCAGCGGGACTAGCTTTACCTCAACGGCAGCAGCGGTAGCGGCAGCTGCAGCAGGAACAGCAGAGCGGCGGGGCCGTCACCGCCTCCCTCCCACCGCCGGGCAGCAGCTACCGCCGCGACGCCCCGCTCTCCGCCGTGCGCCCGTCCCACCGCGCTCCCGGACCCGCTGCCCCGACCGCGCTCGCCGCCTCAGCGCCTCGGCGGTGCCGTGCCCGCCGCCGGCTCTGCCCCCGCCCCGCCCCCGGCGCCTCCGCCAACCCGCTCAGGCACCGCCCCGCCGCGCCCGCTGACTGACGGCGGCGCCGCCCGCCCCCCGCCCCGCCGCGGCCGGCACAGCGCGCTCTGCGCCCGGGCGCCGCCGGGCTCCCCGCTGCTCCCTCCCGTGGCCAGGGGCCTTTGGGTCGCCGCCCTCGGGCGCAGCGCCCTGCGATGCTTGCGGGCCTCGGGGGATGCCTGCGAGCCTCGGGCGCCGCCTCAGCCCGGGGAGGCCGGGCCGGGCCGGCAGGCGGCAGCGAGACGAGCACGTGCTTCTGCCTAGTTCCTCGTTGGGGATTTTCCTCCTCTCTTTTCCTTCCCACACCCCCCCGCACCCCCCCGCCCCCACCCCGTATTAATGCGGCGCGTCGTGTTGGTGAAGTGTGAAGCTGGTGAAGTCCCGAACAAAACCAGTCGCGTGGGTGCCCGGCTCTCTGCGGAGCGGTACCGCCAGCTCTGCCCCCTCGGCGGGCTGCCCGGCTCTCTGCGGAGCGGTACCGCCAGCTCTGCCCCCTCAGCGGGCTGCCCGGCTCTCTGCGGAGCGGTACCGCCAGCTCTGCCCCCTCGGCGGGCTGCCCGGCTCCCCGCCGCGGCGCTGCTCGCCCAGGGCCGCCCGGCAGCGGCTCCTCCGCATGGCCCCGCCGGTGCGTCCCGGAGCCGCGGGACACGAGCCCCTCAGCCCCAGCCTGGGCGGGGATGGCGGCCGCCTGCAGCAGCGGAGACCGCGCGTTGATAGCTCTGATCACCAGCGACGAGTCTGAAAGGCTCCGCACAGTGCAGAATTAAACTGCTTATTCCATGCTGCCGCAACGCCACGAACTTGCAGCAAGGCAGGCATGCTGCAGATGGATCTATAGCGTTGGGACACATCTCTGTTTAGATTCTAAGTATGTTATGTGTACAAGTGTTTCCACGACTGTCGCTCCGAAAGAAGGGGCGGTGGTCCAAGCAAAGATAGAATGCATCCAGGGGAGCAGGGGAGGAATGCAAGGGCAGCCGTGCAAGAAGCAAGGTAAAGGTTCATGGAGTCCTATGTGAACACAAGAACAGGGGTTGACTTGCTTAAAAGCAGCCAAAAGAGAGATAGCACAGAACGTCCAAAGTGATTGCTGCAGACAGAGTGCAAGGATCAGGCCTTGAAATACCTTGTAAGAAGCTGTATGTCTGGTAAAGTAAGACAGTCCAAACTTAATCTGAAGAAGAGTATATATTGTCTGGGCAGGAGGGAAAAGTATCTTGTTTTAATTTGAGATTCTGAAACAGTGGATTACCTTATAGTCTGATCATGAACAACAGAAAGAAAAAACTGGACCAGTTTTATTACAAGCTTCTGTCAGGTGCAATAGATCAGGTTTTGGAATCCTTAGACTTTTTGGAGGTATTTATCTGGAAAAATGTTCTAACAAGAATTTTAATTGTACTGAGTATGAGGTAAATGTGGGAATAAATTATTAGTTATGATTCCTTAAAAAGATGTTCTTCATTGTCCTGTTATTCTTTGTAGAGCATTTTACTTGTTTCCCCATTGTGTTCCTAATTTTTCCACGAATCATTAGAAGGATTTTTTTCTGGCACCCATTAATGATTTTTGCATTGATTCATTAAGATCCAGTTTGCTTCAGGACTGCAGGTGGGAGAGGATGACAGCTCCCAAGGTCTATAGGGTGACAGTGTGGATCTGACCCCACAGGGGTGTGAAAGATCACTGCAAGGCTGTATCCTTGAAGGTCCAGGATCCAGATCCTGATAGAGGGTAAAAATGCCTTCAGTAGTCTATCTGGCAACCTAAAGACACAGAATGACTTTTAAAAATAATACCTGTTTCGGAGTAGAGGCTGCTGCTTGTACATAAGCAAAAGGATTACTATAAATTAAATAGTAAGCAGTAAAATTTTTGAGGGAAATGTCTATTCATACAGATTTTTGGGGGTTTTCTGTTGGGGGAGTGGGGGATTGGACTTTGTGGGATTGAATATACAAGCAGAAGCCAAATTAAGAAATTATGTTCCATTTCTTCTGTCTAGACTGCTGTGTCTGGTATTTGCTATTGCTGAAGGCAAAAAACAGTATGGATTTTTGGAGTGAATTAGGTAGACTGGCTGGTTGGAATGCCAGTCCTGGGCACTGGTTTAGCATTGGGTATTTAGGAGAACTAAAAATCTCTCAAGTAGTGTTTCCCAGCTGGTGAGACTAGGCTTGTCCCAAAGGTGAAATGCAGGGCTAGAGTCAATGTCTGTGCTCCTTTCCTACTCCCATCCATCAGTAGAGGGAAAAGTCTCCAGGGGAAGTTCCTGGACCTCCTTCTTGCTTCCTCTCTGCCCCTCCAGGGCCTCTGGGTCTCTGCTTTCCTTACAAGTTTTGTTCCCTGAACTTGACTTTTGATTTCACTTTAAGCGTCTCACGTGCTGCTTTCTCAGTCAACCAAAGACAAAAATGGACCCAAAAGAGAAGAAGCAGGAAATAGCAACACATAACTTTGATGCTAGCCTTGCTGGCTTTGCTGTGATGCCTGTTGTGACTTGGGTCTCAGGGTCACTCCAGCTCTTTCACTCCTCTTTCCCCACAGATCCCTGCAGTATCCCAATATCTCCAGGAATAGTATCCTGTGTTTAATGTTAGTAGGTGAAAGTTATACAACAAGGTTTGCCCTAGGAATTTTGCAAAGCAGTACCCAAGGAGACAAAAAGGAGAATGCACAAGTTGAAAACTGTGTTTCTTCTTCTATAAGGTACTTTTCAGAGTCTTAAGGACTGCATAAAGCTTTTGCATATTAAGTTTACATGATTTAATGCATGTAGATGTGTTTGATTAGTTCTCGGCTTATTGAGAAAGATATTCTTGACAAATTGAAAGGTTAAGTTATTGAGGCAGCATGTAAACAGGAAGGATTTTCAAGGCAACAGTCAATGAAAATCAGAAGAGAGAAGGGTAAAATATGGGTAAGAGGGCAGGATCATCAAGGTACAAGCCAAAAACACGTATTTCCTAAGACAACTGTAGTTTCCGTCTGCCAGGAGATCTTTTGGGCATTTCTGCTAGAAGCTCCTTAGGAGAATGCAATAAAAAGTGAGAAGGTATATTTTTTTCAGTAGTAGTAGAAATTGGATGATATGAACCTTTGCATCTTATCTCTGTGTAGCGTTTCTGTGGTAAAGGTCTTGCAGCACTGGAAAGGATCTACACTGGAAGCTCACTTCCCTCTAGGAAAAAAGTTCAGCTAGATCATAGAAAGGAAATTTTGAAGTATGGAAACTGAGATAAAAACAACGTACTCATCAAAGGATTTGTGGGGAAAGCAGAGTTTCCAGAGTATAGAATCTCTTCCGCTTCAACTGACAAATTCCATATTTTTTTGCTTACTGTCACATTTTAACCAACAAGATTTCCCTCTGTTTCTTATAGAATGTCAGGACAAATCCATTTGTGAAATAAGATGCCTAGATTAATGGACAGTGTTAAGTTCACAGTTGGACTCAATGATTTTGAAGACCTTTGCCAATCTAAATAATTTTATGATTTTATCAGTGCTGAATATGGTCTCCTGGGACGAGACTGTGCAGAGTTTTATTGCAATATACCTTGGGTGTGAAGAATGCTAATGGCATATGCCATTTGCTAAGTTCTGAAAAGGGTCTTGTGTTATTATGGCATCCTGCTGCAGTGGGCTTTTCAGCCAGCTGATTTGAGGGAAGAAATTGGAGGAGAGTCAACGCATACATCCATTTTACTCCCAAAGATGAAAATTTTTTCATACAGTGTAATTATACTGTTCTACCAGCACACATTGCTGAATGACTCATGTAAAGTTCCCAAAGGAAAGGGAGTCAGAAAAATAACAGGAAAAACTATCCGTAGTTATTGTAGACATGAACAAAATGCAAAATAAATACAATGGATCACAAGAAGGACAAGCATCAAAGACTATGAATGGTGATGTTTTCCTGTCATAGCCAGGACAAAGAAACATTGCTGTTCAGAAATGTAGCTTTAAGTGTGTTTCAGAAGTCAAAACAGTAGTGTGAAAAGCAAGTTTCTTCACTGCTTAAAAGCTTTCTAGCATGTAAAGGAAAAGAATGAGCTAAAAATAAGACAGAGAAATTCAGGAAAGAAAGAAGCAAAACTTGCAATCTCATTATGAATCAGAGAAATAAGCCTGACAACTTTCATTTTAAAACTGGAACGAAGCTGATTAGCAGCATGCCAATCATGCTGGGCATTGCAATGTGATTCGGTTTGAATTTATTTCAGTTCTGTGGGAAGAACAGAACAGTGGCTCTCTGGCCAAAATTCTGACATCAGCAATAAATGTTGATATCTCAGTTAATCAGACAAATCTGCCTTCATGGACATTTCCTTTTTATATTCATGTCATGGTTGACATCTAAGGCTGTTTTCCATTCTTCAAGATACAAGGCACCTGAGGAGGTGATGGAATCTCCATCATTAAATGTTTTCAGGAAGTAATTGAATGTCTGCCTGGCAGAGACACTGGCTGTCCTGACTCAGCCAAAGAGAGGAATCAGTGGCCACTGGAGGCCTTCTGTGATTCTGTAAATGGACATATATACAAATTATCAGAAGGAGGCATAAACCCTAAGAAGTTATATTTTCTCTTAAATAAATTTTCCCATAAGAATCAAAGTGGCCCAAAATTTGCTCCTCCTACTTCCACGTGATATCTGAAAGCCAGATGATTACAGTTGTAAAATAATAGGGCCTTGCTTCTACAATATCATCTTTTAGCAAGGAGTTTCTCCAGTTTGATTTACATCACATTTTAGAACACAAAAGTAGTGGAAAATAAGATTTCTGTGTGCTCATTCTATCTAGGAAATATTTTGTGTTCATGGAAAGTCTTCTAAATATTTTGCTTAAAAGCATCCACACTACTTTTAGTTATCTGAAAGTTGATTTTTAATATAATTTTTTCCTTTAGTCTCATAATTTTGACTAAATGCATGAAATATATATTTTGTCAAGAAACTTTTAAAAATCATTAAGAATTAAGAAATATAAGTATACAATGATCTTCCATGTCTGAAGCACAGCATAATTGATAAAATAATGTTATAAATATAATATCTGCAAATGCAACATCTGTGTTTATCTTTCAACCGTATAAAATTACATAAACAAGGATTCTGCTTTTTATGAAATCTATGCGTAATTCCTCCTCTGCTCTTTCAGTGCTTGTATGCTAAATGATGGAAAAGTCAGATTTGACAGCCATGTAAAACTCATGTCTTCTGTGTAGACAAGTGATGCAGAGTGAACAGAAATTTTAGGAGTTTTCTCAGTCACTGTATAATTTTTTGTACCACCAACTTTACCAACATTTCAGCACTCTGAGTAAGACTGCTAGGAATAATAAGACCTCTGTGTGTAATAATATATTTAAATATCCAGGGCCATTTGTAACTGCATTTTCTATTAAGACTGTTTTCCTAAAGATGCTGTTTGTAGTTTTTGGTATTGACACTGATCACAGGAAAATTTTAATTCTGAAGAAATAAACTCAGAAAAGGATGATGCTCAACTTAGGCCGAGACCATTTATTAATTTTGTATCAGGTTTTACTGAGTAAGAGTTGTGTAGTTTCTTCCAATTACATCAAGGTGGAAGGTGTCATGTATTGTTATAATTTTCTGAGAAACCGTGGACCCTTAAATCAATTATTCAGAGGAGTCACTCACCACAGGACATCTCAGTTTAGCTGTTTGATAGGTGGTACACTCCCTTCTCTTTCAAAGTGGGTAAGATGCAAGACCAAGCATCAGAAAGCTTGCCAATTTAGATGTTTTTGCAGAGCCTGTGAAATCCACTGCAATATGTGCATGAATAATCCAGACTCTGCCTGGCAAGAACATGTGCTGTTGCTCCTACATAAAATGCATCTGAAGTGACATATCCAACAATTACCGTACTAGGAAGCAAATACAAAATTAGGGCTCATCCTGTGAAACTAGTAGGAGTTCAGGGCCAAAAGAGAAGTATATTTAGTATACTCTTGCTTCCTGGACTAGGAAAGTAGGTGGGTTGGTTTTTTTTGTTGTTGTTCTTCTTTGGGGTTTTTGTTTGTTTTTAGTGGCTTGGTTTGTTTGTTTTGGTTTGTTGGTTTGTTTGTCCATTTGTTTGTTTTGTTGCAGCAATAAATAAAGTATTTCTTGGAGTTTAAACTGATGGGTCAGAGTGATCATATTTATAAATTTTGAGAGAAACTTGCAATGTGATTAATTGGATGTATCAATGCATTCTACTGCTAACTAAGGGTGCAGCCCTAAGATTTCAAGCTTTTTATTGCAATTATTATCACACAACATGATGGCTGTCATTCAAACAAGCTCAAAATACAGGAGCTGTGAGCTACACTGTTGAAAGTCAGACTTCCTTAAATCTCAGTTGAGAGGGCTGTGAATATTTGCTTTTTTTTGTGGGAAAACGCATGGCAGCAAATTGCCTTTATTATTCCTACCTACTCCTCTTACAAAGGAATAGCAAACAGAAGATTTTCAGTCCCACCTTTCAGCTATAGGACAGGATGATTCATCAAGGGTGTCCTCAGTGCACGTGCATACCAACCAACACATATGCACATATAACTGATCATTATTTGTGCCTGCCATCTGAGTAGGGTGTTTGTGTCATTTCGTGGAACAGCATAGCTGCTATACTAAAAAAAGATATATCTTACTGTAAAAATGTCACAAAGCTGTTAAATTAATGTCACTCTAAAACAAGCAATTATAAGAACAATTAGTGTTTGGAATCTTTTTCTGTTTACATGATCTAAATTTGAAGTTAGCCATGCTTGGAGCAAATTACAAAGAATGAACTGAATAGCCCCTGGTGGTCCTTTCCAAACTAAATTATTCTGTGAGTCAGTGATTCTATGAAATTTTAATTTCTTCCATTTTGACTTGGAATGTAATGGAGTGAATACATTACATGTAACATTCCTAGAAGAGTATTTATTTGGTATGTACTACTAGGAAGCATTTTTAATGAGATCAAAATAGGATTTGACAAATGTATGTGAGCTAATACATTTCAATATAAACTGAATAAATGTTTAAATTGTACTTTCTTTGAAAAAATAGGAAAAATAATACATTTTTTTGAAAGGCTCATATCAAGACAATTGCATCGGGAATTTGCTAAACTGAAAAACCCAACCAGTGAAGCCCTCAGTTACAAGCAGAAAAAGAAAATGCTATCCTTGGTGTTCAGTTGTCAATTTCATACTATCAGCAAGCCTCAGAATAACAGAATTATTTAATGTTTTTACGTGCAGTGCAAGTGGTGAAACCTCCTCCTGTTCTGACTTTATCTGTTAAGCCACAAAGGAAAGTGGGGGGAGCCTTGGGGGAGGGAGAGCAAACCACAGTTTTAAAGCAAGATTTTGGGTCTAAGAAAAAGAATGGAAATTCAAAGATAAGGATGTCTACCCATTACCCACCAATTTGTACACTTTTGCATGCTTCATATGAGAATGAGTATTTCACTTCTCTATGACTTTGGAAACAGAATGCACTTTGGGAAAAAAGCAATCTTCACAAGATAGGAAAATGAGCCTTGAACAGGGCCACATAGTCTCCAGCAGTACTTGTTAGTGGTGTATGGGGTGGGTTTGTTCGATTTGTTGGTTTTGAACAAGGGTAGGTTTAGATGGCAAACAAAAATCAGTGTCTGGTGCAAAGATACCATAATCTCCTGCAAACCATGATGAAAGTGAGTTATGTTTTTGCTCTCACCATCCTTGTGTGAGTGCACCAGCTGGCTGAAGCAGAAACTGTGTTACAAAGGGCAATTTATTAATGCAACTTTCTGCTGAAAAGTAGTTCCTCGATGTGATGCAACTGGGGCTTATGGTAGGGTCACCAGCCTCCTAGGAGACAGAACTGCTCTCTGGTCTGTTTTCTTAAACATAGCTTTATAACGGAAAGCAATTTTGGGAACTTGTAGTTCATCAGCTGTGTCATATCATAAATCAGATCTCAGAGGGATCTTGTGATAGCCTTGAAGATGTAAGAACTAGCTAAACTCAGTACAGAAGTGGATTGAGACAGTATCCAACATAAAATGTGATACAGAAAAAACCTGCTGTTTGTGAGTTGTTTGAAAGAGAAAGTCTTGAAAGAAGCAGAAAATGCTGATGGCTTGATTTTAGGAAAAACAATGCAAAATGTATAGGCTGTGGGAACAGAGCGATATGGTCAGGTGCACTGTAGGAAACGCCATGGTTAAACACAGGACAGAAGAATTGCTGCTACAGCAAAACATTTTCTTGGAAGCTGATGAGAGGAAGTGCTATTAAAACAGTGTGACATGTTCTGAAACTGTGGCTATTCTTGTATGAGACTGAATTTAATTACTGGCAAGGATCTGGACTGTGGGAAGAAAATCTCCTGTCTCAGATCCTGCTCAGAGCTCAGAGCTGCAGTCCCTCAGAACTACAGTCTACAGTTGTTTTCTGGAAGGCCAGGAAGTAGAAAACAGTAGTCCAAGGAGGGCCAGTATCTCTGCAAGGTTGTCTTCTCACAGTGCTCATCTTAAGGCCTTAATAGGATCACAGCTAAAGTGCCACATGGAGAAATTCCAATCTGAGTGAGCCTGTGGTGTGCCCTGTTCAAATTATGTGCCTTAGTGTAGCCACAACTGTATCTCAGAATGGAAGGAAAATGGAAGAAGCTGGAGAGCAAAACTACGGCCTATACAGGTCCACAGGAAAATTGAGGAACAGAGACAAATGTGGTACACTGATCTCTGAAGAAGTTGTAAGCAGTTGTCCTTTGAGAGCATTTCTTCTTTGAGTAGAGAGAGATGAAGGAAGGTCTGAGTGACCAATGTGCATGGTGTTTCATGTACTGTTCTACAGTGTTAAACTCAGAAGAGCTGGGGAAATATTTGGCCTGTTGAATTAACCATCACATATCTCAGTTTTAAATCACTGAAAGCTTCTCCTTTGTATTTTTTCTCTCCATGTATGCACATGTATTGTTGCTAATGGTTTGCAAAATGTTGCAAAGAATGCTAGAATAGCATTTCAGTGATAGAGTAGGGAGCTGGAAAAAACTTTATTCAAAAGAAAAGTCAAGTAGCTTATAGTCTGCAGATAGTCTTTTCTGTGAGCTGAGTGTCCTCCTTTTTTTAAAGCTGGACAATATCATGTGTATTGAATTTTTAAAAGAACATTTCAGTTCTCTGCTTTCATACAATGCAGCCTTAATTTGCTTCCACTGCTTGTAGTAGAAACAGGGATGGGCTGAATATATGCCTCATCTACCTATCAGAGTCTCATACATTAATATAAAAGCTAAAATGTGAATGAAGTAATTCCACTCAGCCTTGTGACCTTGTTTTCTGCACAGTGCTAATTTCATATTTATGGCCACTCCATGGAAACTCAGTGAGCCTTGGCAAAAAGGAAGGGCAATATAAGAAGAGAAGATAGACTTCTCTTTCAATGAGAGTATTACTTCTGAGGCCTCAGTATTTCTCAGAGTTCACCCTTCATCCATGAAGACAGAAGGATATTCAGTTCATTGCCCTGGCTGCTTCTGTCAAAGGACATCAAGTCAAGTCAACTTATGCTAGTTATGAGACCAGTGTGCATATGAAAACAGAAGAAGAAAACATTTTCTTTCACAAATTCCAAATGAGATGAAAGTAGTAGCTTTCCTGCAGGGGTGTTTTCACAGAAATATATGTGATCCACAGCTCTTAATTTTTGTTGGTTTATATACTGTAGTGAGATGTGTGAGCAGAATCCAAGCCCCTGCTATGCTTGTCTCTGAACAGGCATTGCTAAAAGAAGCCCACTCCAGAGGGCAGTCTGATTGGTAAAAGGGCTTAGGTCAACCAGTGCCTCCCTCTCTGCTCAGTACTGTTGCAGTGCTGCTTCTTTTTGTGGCTTCATTCTCCATTAAAACATCTGTTGGCTTGCACATCTTGACCTCGACTCAGTGCTATTGTGTGTCAGGGCAGGGAAGTATCCCTCAGGGCTGCTGCTAGGACAGTCAAGCTTAGAATCAAGCTGGAGTCTTCCGTAATGAAAAACCTGAGTGCATTCCCTGCAGTCAGATTCTAGCTAGTGGCAGTAACTTCTGTTCCATAATGCATCAAGAAATACCCAGATCCAATGGAGAAAAGTAATGCAATGCTGAGAAACCTGCTAGGATTCTGCAGAGCCTGGTCTTTGGCCAGTGATTTCACACTTTGCATATTAACTTTATTCTGCATCAGTAGAGTAAGTCTGAAAATTCCTTCTTCCCATATGTGCTCACAGAACTTAGACCTCAGTCAGCAGGTCTATAACTTTACCAATTCAACAGTCCGAATTCCTCACCAGCATTTATTTTTTCTATAATCTGAGCAGAAAGCCTAAATTTCTGTTCTTGCAGTCCATCATGTCCTAATCACCTGGATACAGCTTATGTGCTAGAATCTTCTCATCTGCAGAAAAGGTGAACAAGATCCTGATGGGGTATTGTGATGGATCACTAATTCAGTTCATTAGGACTTTGTTCATGTATAAGAATGGAAAAGAGTATTCTCTAACTTTAATGTCTCAATACAATTTTCAATTCGTAGATCTAAACCCCTAAAAGGCAGGTGCAGCCCTCTGTTGTGCCAGAAAATTGCTGGCTAATTCTTTATTTACGTATGTCCACTGCCTTGCATGATAAATCTGGATGGAGTGCATTCCACTGAACATTCCTTATAATTTCAGGACCTACTTTACCTATGTGAAAAATTATTTTACTGCTTAGAAAACTGTTGTCGTATCTTGTCCCACAGAGGAGTCAAACCACATAGTCTCAGGTCCTTGTGTTGAGTCCCATTGAAACCTACATGTAGATCCTCACCTGAGGTGAACCATCACATTCTTATTTTAGCCACTAGTCTTCAGCAAATCTTTTTTTTAATTAAGAGTTATTCCTTTGAAGAATTTTTCCCCAAATCTCCCCACTAAGTGCTAACATTGTTCCTGGTAGAATCCACTTTATATTCTTGAGTGCTAAAATTTACAGTGCATTTTCTCACTTGTTTATAAGCCACCCTCAAATAAGCAATTAACTAAAATAGTTGCTCTTGTAAATGGAGTGTAACAATAATTAATAATTTATACTTTTCTGATTCCAGTGGGCAAGAATGTGAAAATGAATGACTAATTTGTTGCTGATATGGGAAGGAACTTTAATCTTTTATGAGAATGTCTTGGTATGCTTATCTCTGAGAAAGAGAGTTGGAATTCTTCAGTGGGCAGTCTGTGAATATTATTAAGGCAGTGTTCAAAGTAAAAATAATTGAACAAGGATCTAGTAACAATTTCCTTTTCTGTATCTGAGATCATTATCAAGAACTCTCTAAGTAAATTGTTAAATGAAATAGGGTATTATTTCAGATCTAAACCTTTCATTTATTAATTGAACATTAATTGCTGCCCTTATAGGACACAGAAGTCCATTGTTACAAACAAGCTAAAAGAGCAATTTGGCTCACTTTTAATAAACATTCTGAAAAAGGTTGCTTAATGACCAATATGAGTGTCATTGCTACTTTAATTAGGATTTCAAAAGTGATGGTTGTCTTTTTGTATTCTGGGGCCATTTCCCTGTGTCCTACTCTTAGGTTCATGCTTCCATTTAAAGTCCACCAGTGTGATTAAAAATCAGACCTGGTGATTGCAGGGGCAAATCAGTGTTCTGCCCTCACCACCAGCACTGCCTGCAGCAATGCCCTAAGTATATTTTTATGCAGCCTTTTTAATCAATGTGGCTGGTAGGCAGAATAAAGAATGACACCCTGGTCAGCTTCAGCAGTCTCAGCTCTGATTGTCAGATGTGTAGTCCAGAAACACTCCCCCATATGTGTACTGCCAAGAAATTGTGAAAAGTCATTGATACTGGATCTACTACCTATCTCCCTCAGCATATAGAGAATAATGAATTTAAAGCACTGCCCCTCAAAATCTTTTGGTACTACTGTTGATGGTATAGTGGTCAGTAAAGAAATGCAGGGAATAGTAAAGAAATCTTCCTAGCAAAACCCAAGAACAATGACATGACTTGCCCCTCGTGCACATGCATGCTCACCCATACTGCCTACACAATTTTCACATTCTGCCATTTTCACTATCTTCTCCTGTACAAGCCACTCTTTTCTTCGGACAAGAACTGAAATGACTAAATGCTGCATAGCCCATAGACAATCTGAGAAAAGTGGCCATTATTGTCTTAAGCAGAAACCTGTTTCTCAGCATCTTTCTTTGGTGTGTGGTCTATCTTCTATCCCTCTGTTCTCTTTCACCTCACTGATTGCCTCAAAGCACTCATTTTACCTTACAATTTCTGCCCCAAGAGGACAATGCCTTTCTTTGTGTTTACATAGCACCTTGGATTATGGAACTTCTGTCCACTCAAACCTTCTTAATGATGTCGTGGTATGAATAAGTGATGAGTGCTATCATAGCTAGCCACTGCATTAACTCCAGTAGCTGAGGCAAACTTCCATTCTTTAATATATTTTCATGCCTCATATAGTGACAGAATCCAGACTTTGTAGATCCCCAGATAGAGTGGCTCATGAAAAGTAATTTCTTGGTCCTTCTCACTACAGCTGTCTTCTCTTGTTTGAGGTGCAGCAAGAGCAGGAATAGAGAGGAGTGTGATGGCCATGGCCAAGCCA
Source organism: Erithacus rubecula (assembly GCF_903797595.1). Taxonomy (NCBI): domain Eukaryota; kingdom Metazoa; phylum Chordata; class Aves; order Passeriformes; family Muscicapidae; genus Erithacus; species Erithacus rubecula. Next base: position 11,798,158 of record NC_136661.1, read on the forward strand.
ACCAGATGAGGTTGTAATGCCTGTGATACCACACTTAAGAAGCAAAAAAGAAGTTACCATGCAGATGTAATTCATCTCAGAGAAGAGCAGAGTTAGAATACGTAAGAGGAACACCCCTGCAGACACCAAGGTTGGTGAAGGAGGGACAGGAGGTGCTCCAGGGGCAGAGCTGAGGTGCCCATGGTGAGGCAGCTGTGCCCCTGCAGCCCATGGAGGAACATGGGGATGCAGAGATCCACCTGCAGCCCCTGGAGGAGACCCTGCTGGAGCAGGGGAATGCCTGAGAGGAGGCTGTGAATTCATGGGAGGCCTGGGCTGGAACAGAGTCCTGGCAGAACCTGTGGATAGCAGCAAGTTTGCTGCTAGGAGCTGTAACCCTGTGGGCCACAGGAGCAGGCACTTCTTGAAGGACTGTACCCTCATGAAGACCTGCAGCCCATAGGAATGACTCACATTGAAGAAATTTGTGGAGAACTGTCTCCTGTGGAGGGACCTCACTCAGGAGCAGGGAAGGACTCCTCTCCCTGAGAAGTATCAGAAACAATCTCTGATGAACTGATCACAATACTTCCTGCATCACTGGAGGGGAGGAGGTAGGTCCCAGGGAGGTTGATCCCAGGAAGCAGGAAGGGATAGGGGAAAGGTGTTTTAAAGATTTATTTTACTTCTCATTATTCTGCTGTGATTTTGATTGCTAATAAATTCAGTTAATTTTCCAAGTCGAGCCTTTTTTGCCTATGACAGTAATCTGTAATCTCAGTTCTCCTCTCATGAGGCTTTTGTTTTATATTTTCTCTCCCATTTCCAGTTGTGAGAGGAGTGATAGGGTGGCACCTGACATCCAGCCAGGGTCAATCTGTCACACATGATCTTGTCAGCTCTCTATGACTGACTTTGTTTTCTCTTTGGAAAACAATGTGATTGCAAATTAAAATCATTTTATTAAGAAAACTATCAAATTTTAGCATTTGCAATGGCATAGATTTTTTTTTCTGTTTCTTGTTTTTTGGCAGAAAATCTGTTCTGCCTTTCTTCTTGCAATCTAACATTACTACTTCTATATTTGTTTGGCTTTAAATTCAGTGTTTCCCTTTACTGATTTCATAGAATTTCACTTATTTTACAGAAATGTAGAAAAATATTTTGTACTTTTTCAAAAATGCACTTTCAATTATGTTAGACTGTAGTAAAAGTGGGAATGGAAATGCTCTATTATATTTCTAATTGATGTTCTTCATACCAAAATTGATGTTATAGCTATTCTCAAGCACCTTGAATAATAACATTGTAAGTGATTCTCCCACTCTCCTATGAAGGGTAGCATTTATATTCCTGTAGGCTTCCCCACTAAACACTTCTCTTGATATGTCACCTTAATTCCAGCACACTTCTGACAAGTCACCTACCCTTGTGCTTACAATAGGCAACTATCTCTCTTTTTGTTTTAAGGAGTCTTATTCCAATAACTTTCTAGGTTGGTGCAAAAAAGCCCTGAACAGCACAGTTGCTCTTTCTTTTTGCATGCACCAAAAAATGGCATCAGAGCATGTAGAGTATACATGCTTTTTATACTTGTAAATTAACATACAAGTAAGTATGTGAACATTGCTGCTGCCCTGTTGATTTTACACTGCAGATGAGATGCTATTATTGGCTTCAGACTCAAATGTCATCTGGGTTTGGAGTCTTCCAGATTATGATTTCATCTCTGTAAATTCTAGTTTTCATAAGTCTGTTTATATGCACTGTAAACTGAAATATTCAGTCTGAAATAGTTTCAGACATAAAATGCTAATCAAAACGTTTTATGGTTGATTTATGCCTGCTTCCACTCTTTTAAAAATTTTGCCAGTGAAATCACATCACTGTGTTTTAGATTAGATGCCTAATATTTCCTTGTTTGTGCACTTTCTTTATCCAGACAAGCCACCATTTTCAGTTGAGCAGGGCTTAGGACTCCAAAAGGGACGTTATTTTTGGAAAAACCCCCAAATATAATGATGACATTTTTATTCCTTCCAAGAGAGGCTTATCATCTGGGAATTTGTTAGTTTAAATCAGTTGCCTCCTTTAATTCGCTAGCTACCTCTAAAGATCATGCAATTCCTTTAAATTCCAGGATAAATCCATTATGAGATGGTACAGAATGGGGGTTGGTGATCTTTTGTGTGTGTCAGTGAGCAAAATAGGTGACAGGAAACACTGCTGCCTGCTTAGACATTCGTCCAAGTCCTGCTATAAGGACTGGAAGGACATCCTTTGACTTCACTGGGAACTGGATGAGTCTCTAAGCGTCAATAAAATCAAAGAATTCTCACAGTGAATCGGCCTATCTGGCACGCATTAAAATAAACGATTGTAAATTTTGAAAATGACTCTTCTTGCAGCATAGGCCAACTGGTCAGCTGCAAATTTGGCACAGCTGTGCAGCATGTGTCCTGGGCAGTCCACAGGAACATGATGTTCTTTTTCACTCCTGAGAGCTTTGGAGAATGAAAGAAAGGACTCAACCCATTGCTGAAGTCTAAATGGTGAAATAATGGAGCTAAATAAAGAAATCAACAAAAGGCTTACAAAGGTGACATTTCTTTCAGAAGAAAATGAATTAGTAAACCCCCAAAAGACGAAACATTTTTAAGGCAAGGGTACTGCTTAATTGGGTGTTCTGGAAAGAAAAGAACAAAATTTAGAGAATTCTCTGGCAGAAGTTGATGGAATTTGACCTTTATATCAATGTACTGTAGAAATAAGGGAGAATTCCTGAAAAAAAAAGCCCAAAACTAAACATGTAATTTTCCTTTAACCATCTGTGAGGGGAGTGAAACTCATCCAAAGAGAAGAGAAGCTACTGAGCCCTAGGCATCCACACTGCTGTGAAGAAATACTGCTACTCTATCTTCAAATTGAAGGATAATTTTGCAACACAGACTCCTTGATGATGTCTTAAAAGCATTTTGCAGTGGGTATGAACTTTAGAAAGAACAGGTAGATAGATTTTCAACTGCATATTAAGGCAAAAGAGCAAAAAAATTACCATCAGATATTGTGGTTCATGTAGTGTGTAAATAAAGCCCAGCACGTGTACATTTTGGCTTGAGAGCAGCCACTGAAAAACTGGTTTTGATTTCCCTGATTTCTCACAAAGGAAGCTTCTTATGTTTAGAAAGCTGGACCAATGTCATTAATGGAAAAGTAGCTTCACCACAATAAAAGAAATGTGAGGTTCAGTATCTGTACCATGCTGTTAAACACTAATCCTAAGAGACCTTAAGTCTAGAGTTCTTACAGCTCAGCATTTTGCAATTACACAGGAGAAGATATTTTGCTAAAGCTTCTTCATTTCATGTCTTTGGGGGTAGTCTGCACTGGTAAAACAAGGTATCGCAGAATATATGATTAGTAACTAAATATTCCTGTGACATAGATAGCTGCTTCTCTCCAAGAACAGTGATTCCTGAAGAGTCGCTTTGCAGTTGTTAAAAGAACTTGAGAATTTGGGGGTTTTATTGTTGGTTTGATTGGTTGGTTTTGGTGTGGTTTTTTTATTTTTCTTTTTTCTTTTTTTTTTTTGTTTAGTTTTGAATTAAATTTTAAATTAATATTTTAATTTGGTGGCTTTAGAACTCCAAAGTTTTGTTTGTATTGTGTTTTGCATTTACTTCCAGCTATTCCATGTGATCTGGGGTTCTCCTCCTCTGCTTCCCTGCTGACTCTGAATGATCTGTAACTGCATTCCACAAGACCCAATGTGACAAAAGCAGAATACATTAGAATACCTTTTTAGAAGTAATCTTATAGCTTTCTTTGTTGCTAATTCAAATTTTTTTCCAGTGAACAAATCTGACCACTAGTAGTTTAATTAGACTCTGATGCTAACAATCCATGTCCACCTCTGTTTGTATGGAAATGGATGCCAGCCTGAAGAGCAGGGAATGATTTTTAACATTACCTTCATAGAGGTTGTCACCCATCAGGTGTCCTTTATTGCTAAAATTTGACTTAGAAAAGTTTCTGGTAGAAAACAAAAGCACTGCTAAATAGTTTCTAGTGCTGCTAGTTGAGGACCAAAGCAACCAATATACATCTTCAAGTATATACAGAAGAAAATCCCAGGTCCACTGGCTTCTTGATCCTGATTGCTTATTGTCTTTCATGAAACCAAATAATTCACCAAATCAGAAAGAGTATATCAAGTGCTATGAAAGTAGGATGGGTGCATTACCAAAATGGCACAAGATTGCTTCATTGTTCTTTGTAAAGAACCACGCAAGGTGAGAAGGAAAGAAGGGAGAAAATCTGTAAGAAAATCTGGGAGAAATTTCAAATAGCTGCTCTTAAAGAGAGCATAGATATTGTTCTCCCAACAGAACATTGGCTCTCCATAGAGGTTTTGCAGGTAAGGTCTAGTACAATATTTCTCTTTGAAAGCTATCACTCTGCAGGAGCATTTCCTTAGGCTGAACAGGTTGGAGTTATGTTGAGGTTTTTTTCTGATTCATGCATAAAATTCTGGTTGGTTCAATAGACAGCAGTATTTACAGCTGAGAGCAAAATTGTTTCTAAACATACAGGGAAAACTTAAAAGCCTTTTCTTACTGAAAGATTTCATTGAAAATATCCCATCCATGTCTCCAATCTGTATATACATGTACACACATTATCTTGGTCTCATATAAAGCAGTGAGGAAGGATAACATGGAATGAGAATTTACACAGAGTAATATGGAGAATGCAAGTCACTTCTACTTTTTAAATTAACTTCTCTGGCACAATGTGTGAGAGCAGAACACGTGTCATGGCATGCATGCTGTTTCAGCAGATTTTGGAATATTGCCACATGCCTGTTTTCCTGACTCTTTTATGTGTTCTCCCATTGGCTATCACCCAGTTTTAGGTTGTTTGAGTCAGATGTAATCAAACATGCAGCATGTGTATTTTAATGTCTGTAGCTGGGCATACTGTAGCATCTCAACAGTGGAGCCCCTGATAGGTTTAACATACTGAGCATTTTATATAGTGCATGATTCATGGATTCCATATGTGCTTCTCATCATCTGAGGTCTTGCCCTTGATGCCTTCCTCATTGTGCACTTTGTCCCTCCACTCCATTGATCAAGTGGCAATGGGCTTCGTTGAAAACAGTGCTGACCCTTTGCATTTGGTTTGAGCAGCTGGCTTAACACTGATCTTAACCCAAAGAAATATTTTTCACAATTCATCCCAAAAATTTTCCCTGAATAGGACCTTTGTCCTGGGACAGTTCCCACCTGGAAGAATGATGTGCCATTATGTTGCAAGTTTGGATTTTCAGATTCAATGGATGGACTAGAGAGAAATTTTCCTTGTTGAATTTTTTATGCTCTCTGAATTGGAGTAAGAAAAAGAAATATGGTGAGGCTTATTTCCCCCAAATGCTGTGGAGCTAGTAGGTTCTGCCATAAGCTACAGACCCTCACTTCCCTCAGTGAGCTGCTAGGATGTTTTACAAGAATCCCTGATCATAGTACTATGGAGAAAATGAAGTCACAGGACATAAACAGCATATATGAGATTGATCAGATTTGGCAATGTTGACAGTAGAAAGGATCCAGCTGAAAACCAACATTGTGTTTAAAAATTAGTTGAAAAACAATTTTCTGTTGAAATGAAGTTTGCACAAAAAAAAATCCCTCTCAACCAGTCATATCTGAAAGGCCAATACTCTGCTGATGACAAAGTATTTGGTTGTAACTTTTGTACAGATGGCTGCATAACATTCACAGAAGGAATGATTCTAGAAGCCAGTTTTTCAAATGTCATCTTCTACATATGTAAGTGCAAATGGGTCCCTACATTTCACTTGTGCATGCAAATGATAGACCTAGCATTTGCACATCAAGCACAGATCATCTTTGGGTATTATCCTACAGATGGACAGATACACTGTGAATCACATTTATTCAAAGAAATGCAAGCTAAAATCCCTTTAGAAACGCAGTCCCTTGGTTTGTCTACTCCCAGCAACATACAGTTGCTGAGGTAAGGAGTTATCCTCCGCAATTTTGTGAAGAGAATTTTTCATTCTTTGAGTATGCTCTTATTAATCCTATTTTCCACAAGTCTGATGCTGTGAGGCTGTGCACTGTAGAAAGGGAGTTTTTAAAATTAATATTGGCTTGGACCGTCAATAATTACAAACTTATCTCTGAACAAAAATTGTCAGAAAGAAAATATGCTGGGTCAATATTAGGAGACTGGATTATTTAAAAACATTTTGTGATATCCTTGTCTTTAATCTGTCATGTCAGTAATGATGTATCTTGAGCTGAGGAGCTAAGGCACATTATTTATGCTTCTGATTAAATTTAGCTATGTGAAAGGGTTATTTCCCCCTCCCCCCAGTCTATTTATTTGTGAGAATAAATTTTTTAATAGAATAGCTAAGGCTAATAAATTTTGGGCCAGGGTCTCTTCAAATCTAAGCTGATTCCATTGGCTTCTGTGCCAATTATTTAGTCATAGACTGAAAATAAACATCTTAATTAAGACAGTAACTTGGAATAGGGTTAAACTGCTAATAGTACACTATGCATAGATGTGCTAATACAAATGTGATAGCTGGACATGCATCATATATCACACTGGAAGTTTTATTATTGCTCCACTGAATGCTAGAGAAACAGTGAGGTTTCAGTCATACTGAGAGTTGGAGCAGTTCTCCAAACAGTACCATTTTAAATGTGCAACATGCAATAAATTAGCTCTTGTCTGAAAGATTTAAATAGTATTTATATTTCAGAGGAAAACATCGTAACGCTTTTCCCTGTTTAAACACAATTCTTTTTGAAGGCAAGGGAGCTCAAACGTGATTTTAAGCTTTTGTGGGTATTTGTTATTAGTTTTGCTTCAGTATTCTTGATATTTTTTAAGGAACTCAGTTAGGTGTGTCTTATTAGCTCATTTGTCAGCTATTTGATGTCAATAGTGTTAACACAGGTTAAATAAAGTTCATGGAAAGTATTGTATTTCCAAAAAACAGACAGCTTAGCACGTTCTCTGTTGGTCTGGTCATATGACAAGGGGGCCTTATCATGACATGCTTGGTTTTATTATTAGAGGTAAACCTTTTTTATGTGGTGAGCTATTTGGCTATTACAGTACTGCATTTTGGAGAGTGAGCCATAAACATATTTGTGCACATTCAGATGTATAAAACATTTAAGGACTTACATAATTCCCCATGAAGAAGAATCAAGTGCAACTTTTGTTTGGATTCTGTAGGGAGCACAGCTCAGATGATTATTAGCTCTCTTCAGACTGAAGGCAACACAGTTTTTAACTGTTTTTAGATCTTTCCATGCATGTAGCTAACTTGAGAAGGCTTCAAAAGGCTTTCAGAAGTCATAGTGCTTTTTTTTTTTTTTTTTTTTTTTTTCCTTTTTTCCTTTTTTTTTTTTTTTTCATAATGATGAGCTTACAGCACTTAAACAATGTAAGATGTTGGAGGAAAAGAAGATACTGGAGGAAATCTACACCTTATGAATCCAGGGAGAAGGACCTGAAGACCCAAAATAGTGGACAGCGGTTGAAATTTTCCTAGAGGTATTTCCACACTGACAAAGCAAGATGTCAAGCTGGGTGTAGCAATAGCTACATAAAATTAATATTTCCTTCCTCTTCTCTCCACAAATAGATTAAAAAAAAAAAAGAACCCTGTGATTTCTTTCTTCCCCTTGGAATTTTAATTGTTTTTTCTGTCTGTCAATTTCTGTAGCCATCTGTAGGGTGATTATGACATAAGCTTTGCTAAGAAAAGTGCAAAGAAATTGAGAAACTGAGTCACATCTTCAGTAAGGAGTAATTTTGTATGGGAAAGGAATGGACCAAAGAAGCATGACAGGACAATTAAGACACAAGATTAATGACAGGAATTTGTAGTGGAGTACATCATGTAGTTCAGTTCTTAGACAGCATCTGAGAAGAGCATTCCTTTCTGCTATTCTCCCTTAAGTCCCACCACGCATTTTATTGAACATGAAAGACAAACATCTGTTATGAACAATGAAATCATGTTTCTCCTACTTTGAAGAGAAGTACTGGAGAAGTACTGGACCACATAATCTATTGAGAACACTCCTATTTCCTTTTAATTGATTATATTGTCGGATGTAATATCCCTGTGATCCTACAGCTTTCTTCCAAGTAAAAGCAAAAAATACAATTAATTAAAATTAAAGTACTATCTAACTTTCTGTCAGAAAATCATTAACCAGAAAGTAAAAGGCAGGAAGAAAATGTTCTCTGTCTCTTCTTGGATCAATGTCACTCTATTGCCAACAAGTTAATTTGTTGATGTGAAGATGCATTTTCTTTTGTCTCAGTGCAAATTCTAGTTTAGGAGGATTTGTACCATCTTGCCAATAATAGGGGTCTGATGAATTGATATTTAATATGTTTGCAGCTAAGTAAATTCAAGATCAGTTTTTAATAATAACATGGAACTGTGCAGCATATCTAAGTTCGGTGCTGGGCATAACATTTCCAAGATAGGTAATTGATTTCACTTTAGTCAATGTACCTTCTACTTATGAATTATAGGCAACCTCCTGTCAAGTATCTACAAAAGATGGAACTGTATCCAAGAACTGACAGCTATTCAGAATGGACAACAAACTAATATGAATTCACTTTGAAGTCACCAAATGCCAAGAGAAGTTATCATAAATTCTGCCAGATTTTCTGGATGCTTTATACATGTGATAAAAAAACCAGATAAAAAATTCTGCCGGCAGGCATGATCTTAAAAAGCAAAGTCTACTCCTCTTCTTTCCGGCGCTGTTGCTCCATATCGTGGTTATTGGAACACTGAAGTGTTGTTGCATTTAAATAGCCTTTCCCCATATTGAGTGCCCAGGTTTTTACACAGAGTTATTGTAATGACAGGTATCCTTAATCAATATTTAACCATCCAGATTTCTTGAATTCAAGTCCTTTGACTCACAGGTGGATTAATTAATGGATTAAGGAGGGTTTCAGAATAAAACATTTGTCGTTATGTAAGGAAGAATGATATTTTGAGATAAATAGTTCCAGAAAAATGAGTCTATAGAATGCTCTTTTACACATTACTGCCCTTCAAATATGATAAAGAAAATAATGTTTTGGTCTGAGGATTTGAGCTAAGCAGAAAGAGTAAGATATTTTTTATTTGTTGGATAAGGAATTCTACCATTATACTCTTTTGACTGTATACTGAGAGATAAATGCAGGTATGGAAATTTTACATTTGTCTCAGAGAAAAATTCTGGCATGGATATGTAGCAAAAGGGAGATTGTTGGGTTTGTTTGTCTGTCTGTCTGTTTGTTTGTTTGCTTGTTTTAATTTTTCAAATAGGTCAAGAAGATCCAAGAAAAATGAGGTGTTTTGAATTGTTAGGTGAATTTTTGCATGGGGATGAGAGAGGCAAGAGCCGTAAATTTAGGTTCGTAACTAGGATTGGGTTCACTTGATACAAGTGGCCACAGATGCCGCTTAATATTTTTAGCACTCAATTTTACTTTCTGACTTTTGTGACTTATATCTCTCTTGTTCAGACCCTAGTTTTAGTAACTGCTTGTTCCTTCCTTTCATACACATTTTTCTGCATTTTGCCTCTAACTGCAAAGTGAACAGTTCTCTCCTGTACTTGACACTCTATCCTCTTTCAGAGGGTAACACCACACATTCAGTGGCATGACTTCATAGCCTCTATAGTCAGTCCAAAACAGCAGCCTCCTTCATGTTTTTCTGTACTCCTGGATCTGTTTGGAACTTGTTCCTGGGAGTGGAATGCAGACTAATAAAATTCCAGAGTACATGAGGTTTATAAATAAATTAAAGTGTTCTCATCTGAAACTTAGAAGGGTATTTGTGAACATTAACTGTAGGCATGCACAGATATATAGTCTTACTTATCATCTCTTGTTGACTTCAAACAGTTCATCCACCCGCTGGTATACATGTGTAAAACACTTTCTCTGTTCACAGCATGCATTGCTCTGCATTTCAGCAAACATCATTTAGAATCCTATTGGCAGATGCTTCTAGAGCCACATAAGCAAGAAAATTACTACGGTATATTTCAACTTCTCCAAAGAATTTTACAAATTTCAGGTTGGGAGTCATATGTAACTTTCCCTGGCCTATATCCAGTTTTAAGAGTATTTCAGTAGAAGAGAACTAAAAGAAATTCACTTACCCAATCCCAGTCAAGCATGTACAATTAAATCTATGCAGATCTTTCGACCAAGGAGCAAGAGCTGTAATTTAGGCAGTGCTGTATGCCTCATCTCCTAATTGATGTCCCAGAACTACTTTAGTCTCATAAGACAAGTAAGTTATGGCTGTAGAAATGAAAAAAAAAAAAAAAAAAGGTCAAATTATGTCTGAGTGATAAACAGATGTTTTTAATGCACTAATGTTGAACAAAGAAAGAACCTCTCTTCTTCTCATAGAAGACTCTCTTTTTTGATACCCAATTTATGCCAAGGCTGTTTTTTTTGATTGGTTGCATTTTGCCTGTTCTACATCAGAACTGTCAAATGGTCAGTATATTCAACTTTATTTCATTTTCCAAATATGTTTATAGTTTCTGTTGTATCAGATCTTTGTGATCCTGCTGCAGAGCAGCAGGTAAAGCAGAATGAAGCCTCTGTACCTGATGAACTGTACATGTGCCCCACTGTGCAGGTTGTAGGCCAGGCAGGTTTCAGGGCATAGAGGAGAAGGTAGATTCCATGAATGTTCACTCAGGATTTGAGCATAGAGAGCAGGATCTTCATAAGGAGTAGATGTTGGCTCTAACCTGGGTTGTTCAACACACCTTACCCCATCTTCAAAGGTAAGGATGTTTATCAGATACAGTGGAAGGACACTATATCTCAGCTCCCACTGCAGAGCACTGTACATCTCAGTACATCTCACTGCTGGCTGTGTGTTTCTGCTTCAGATTTACTATCGCTTCTTAAGCAGATACTTCTCTATTTAGAATTTTTCTCATTTGGCCTTGATCTCATCATCAGGAGTTTCCATTTTCATTCTGTAGGAGAAGGCTGCTACAAAATATGTTCAGTTTTCATAACACATTGAATGTTGAGCTTCTGACATGGAAGAATGTGGCTTCAATAGTTTCAATAAATGCTATAAATGCCACTTATAAAATAAGCTGGTCTTATTTAGAAAGTTTGTTTCAAAAATGCATATGATTTACTGACACTAAAAAATAAAATTAATGTGGATTTACAATTACAGACCAAAATGATCTTTTGCCTGTTCTTTCTGCAACAGGGTAACTGTAAGATTACGGAGTTGTATTCACTACAGAAACAGATGACAAAACAAGATGTACTATGCAACCAACTAGAAGATGGCTTTTTAAGTGCTGACTTGAAGTTAGTTTGGAAACATCCCAGTGAAAAAACAATGGCCAGAGGCCAGAAGCACAGCTCATCAAGAGGTGGGAATCAGATTGTAGAATGAAATAAGATAAAACACATTAAATTTCTTGTTGAATGAAGTCTCAAGCCCCAGAGGATTGCTTCTATCACTGTGTTAATTTCACAATGCCGTCACAATGCTTCATTATAATTTGGATTTTCTTTTTCATAAATAGAAAGTAAATATTAAATGCTTATTAAATCCAGTTGTTGCAGTGGAAAACTGCAGAAGCACAATGAAGTCCAAATAAAGTATCTTGCTTTAGTTGAATCAGCATGTTTTGACACAACGTAAGTCAGTGAGGAAGCGTTACATCTTATCTCATTATACTAGGTATCATTTTTGTCTTATGTACCCTAAAAGCCTGAAGGTACAAATGTGACCTCCTATTTAACATATCTCTTTTTTCTCCTGGATCAGAATACTCAGAAACCTTTGTGTCAGTGAACAGCAAGTTCCAAAAGAAGTTATTTCACTTAATTTTATAAATCGGTTTCTACTTTAACTGAAATAACTTTTGAAATTCAGTCTCTCTAGGCCTTGGAGAAGTCTTCCATCACTGAAGTCTTACTGATATCACTAACAGAAGAGCAAATTGTTGCAGAAGGCGAGATGTTCTCTTGGCAATACTAAGCTTGTTGGTCTTGTCAGTACCTTGGCCTCCCAAATGCAGTGATTTTTGTATCCGTGAGTTGTCCTATATTGTATCAGCTATCAGAAGGAATTGCTCCCAGAATAGTTAAAGTCTTCTACAGCAAATATCTCTTTGTAGTTATGGATGCTCCCAGTACCTGGAATCCTGTAAAAAGGAAGACAACTCTAATTATCTGCAAAGTGTGATACATTTATCCACGGCATATTAATCTGAATGATGGATAAAAGATATATAATCTCCATTACATGGGAAAAAGAGTTGTCACTGAGAACCTGAGTTCTCATTTCTAGGTAAATCTCATAAATTCAACTGAAGAAATCAGAACTGGAAAATGGAGATTCAGGGTGCACTCCCCACCTACTGAAGTAGTTGGCACATATCCCATTGCTATTGGTGAGCATACAAAAAGACACCATCTAGCATACTTTGTATTGTATTTAACTTTTCCAAATGATTGAGTAACAATGAATGGCTTGAGTACCTGGCTTAGTTAGTTCCAAGGTAATGTCCAAAATTAGCTTGGTCTTCCTGCATGTCCATAGATAGTTAAAGAACTGCTATATAAAATTTATTTACCATGAAAAACTTGAGGACTGAATCTGCAGGACCTACACAGCCAAGTGGATGAATCTGGCTAAGCATCTTGACAAAGAACATGGATTGCAGATAATTACATAAGTTCTCATCACCTCTAAGAGTGGGAAGTACTTCCAGCCCTGGGCATCTGGGCCTAAGTATCTAAACTGGGAGTTGCAGCAAACTTTACATATGTAGCTAAGGCACAGAGCCTAGGCTAAGGAGGTTATTACACATCCACCCTTAGTACAGCTGACTTCAGTATTTGCACATCTTCTTTCTCCTGAAGAAACACCCTTTTAAAACTGCATGGACATAATTGAATCCGTCTTGTAACATGACTTATGAATTGCTTTGTTGACACAAGGCAAATCCATGTCCATTACTCTGCCTGTGGACAGAGGCAATGATAATTTAGCAATGTGAAGTCCAGCTATAGAGCCCCTAGCTAGTTTCTTTGTAAGTACCGCATTTGTCCTAGTGCAGACACTAATCTCTGTCCATTCTTGAGTGTTTTGAGCTGTAAGTGGCTTGAACTGAAGTATTTTTAATTATTTTAATACTCAGAAGTTCTGCTTTTGGATTTTCCAATAGAACTACCAGCCAAAGATGTTCATTGCATAAAAAAGAAGAAGGTCTTAAGTTTTCAAAGACCAGAGATACAATCACCAAGAGAAGACCTAGTTTAATGTTTTCTATTCCTGTTGTTCTCACCTGCTTTTCTCAATATCTCTTATTAAAGAGGTATTTTGACTACTAATATTTACCCAGCTACAAGAAATTTTTGAAAAGTATCTGTAAGAAATCACACTTGAAACTTCTAAAACCTTTGGGGTTTTTTCATGCTATGGCATTTTAACTTGATCTTCAATGATAACATAAGGTCAGCATCAAAGTACAATTTGCTTACCATACTTCTACACCAGCACTAATATTTGTATTCCTTTTTTCAGATATTTCACAAATATTTGACTGCAAATATCTTCTTCCAGATATTTTTATTTCTGTTGAAAAGGTTAATAGACCTTTAGTTACTCAATACTGTCAGCTTTTTACCATTCCTTGTCTGCTATGTTATTTTAAATTCATAATTGCAGAAACAGCAGAGTAAGTGATGCAGAGATGCATCACCTAAACCAGTCATAGTGTTATAATCTCTTGGTTACTTATTAATACAATTCATCAGCCATCTAAATTACTTAGCTTTGTTTTCATTGTAGTAGCAGTAGGATTTTGAGTGTTCTTTTGGTGAAAACCTTTGGAATTTTTTCTTGGGAAGAAATACAACTTCACTTCTCAGTGTATCCAAAAACTGGATTTCACAAATGCTCTGAGAAATGAAGTTCATTGGTCATTAGTAATGTTTAGCATTTATTTTAGTGGGGAGCAGGATGACAACTTGAGGCTTGTTCAGGCAGAAATGGATGGAATACAAAGTGGTCTTCCTCACTTCATATCACATATAAATTATTAACATTCCTAAAAATTCTCTCCCCTTCAGTAACCTCCTGTTATACATAAAGAGTCATATTTTTGTCTAATGCTTTTGTTTTTTATACGGTCTACAGTAAGGGAATTAGCTGACAAAATGGAGGAATTGTGCCAGCACAATTGCAAGTATGATAAAGTTCCTTCATTTGAAGAATGACTGAAGTTCCCCAATCTCTTCTATATTGTTGATTCCAGTAAACAACTCAGGACACAATTCAGGAAGTAAAAACCATGCCCTAATAATGAACTTTCATCTAAATCATCAGTTACTTTGTCCTGCTGCCTTCTCCTTATGCCCACCTCCTCAAAAAAACCCCAAAACCTGAATGGGAAAGACATATTACTATTTCTCCACCAACAGCAGATACTTGTGATAAGCGCTGGTAGCATGTGCATCATTACCCCTTGACATCCTGAATGTGGACAAATGTTTACCTAGTACTGGATGCCAGTTACTTCTGTCCTCCAAGTGGCAGATCCATGTAGCTGAGCAGATATCTCCTGTAGGGTAAGGGTTTCCAAGCTGGCAATGTAGTCAAAACAAACTATAGAAACAGCTCACCATTGCACTGTCAGTGCTTCTGTCCTGAACTGGTAATTGTCTTCTATGTTCATTTCAGTGATGTGTTGAAGTCAGTATCTTACCTAACCTGGAATTTTCCCTGCTGCTGTTGAGGTGATAATGCCAATTACAGGCAGTGTAGTTAAGCAGACACTTTGAAATAGGACTTAGAAACTCAGGAACAAGTTTTCACATAGTTCAAGAATACAAATTACACAAAGTGTCTGGGATGCCTAAGAGGAAAATCTCTACAGAGCCAGAACTCCATCTGGAACTAGCCCCAAGTGTATCCACCAAAGCTAAGGCAATTCTGTATTGAATCATTCCCTCAAAAGTTTTGTTTTCTGTTTGGCAGCATACTACTCAGAACATAAAGCAATACTCCCAAGATGTTTTGGTGCTCTGCTGTGATAGGGGTTCACACTACACTGCTGCTCAGCACAGAAGGAAACTCCCTGTGTGCCAGCTATGATGGTATCTGCAGCAACACTTCTCATTTTGTGGGTTTGCTATCAACAGCTAGCAGTTGCCCACTGGCCTCAGAACACACCTCGCCAATACTCAGCCACATGCCACCACATGAATACTGCTGCTTATCTCAGCAGTAACGGCAGCTGGTTTCCCAATCCAGCTGCAATCAAATGGTTTGTTGATCAGGTGTTATAATCATAAATATGGCAGTTAAGGCTGACAGACACTGCAGATGCTGCTCCCTTTTTTACCCTGTGCCACGGGGCAAGGTAATTTCTTCTGCAAACACTCTAGCTCACCACATCTCCATACTGCTGCTTTCTTTACTTCATGCTGCTTCCTTCTTCCCCTGCTTGCCTTTGCTCTTGTTCCATACCAACCAGACTTATTCATTTTTCCTTTTTTTCAGCTGTTCTTGTTCCTTGAAAGATTCCTGCTGAAGAATTGAGTGTATCTTTCTCAGTTTGTAATTAAAGGGTGAGCAATTAGTTTCCTGACAGCCTTATCTTTAAATAAGAAGCCCTTAATGCCTTTGAAGTCAAGCACAGAGATCAGGTTTTCTTGCCTGATTAAAATTTGTATGTAATTTTTGGTTTCACATTAACTGTGTGAATCTTTCTGTACTACTCTACTGTCCAGGTTCACAGTTTGCAGACAGAAAACTGTATTTTCCCTGCTGTAGCCTGAGGGCTCTAAACCAGGCCCCAGATAATTCACAGTCTTTCCTTGTCTCTGAGCAAGATAACAAAACCTTTTGGTTCTTACATTTTATCTTTAATATATGTCCCCCAATTTGTTTTGTAAGTAGGTTCTGATCTTGATTCATGTGTCTACAGAAGTGTGTGCAAATGACTTGAGATGACCAGTGAAGCTTCTGCTCAAGTCTTTGCTTAGCAACAGGTAATTTAAAGCCAGAAAAACAGCCTGAATTTCAAAGGAAGTGAGTAAGAAGGACCTGTATTTGTGAAGTGGGTGTAGTTTATATATGTGAGATGTTTTGTCTTTCATAAACTTGCACACTATTTTCAGGAAGAATTGTAATAAAATCTTATTCCCAACAAAATTATAATCTATTTTACAGGTATAGTTGCAGATATTTTCTACAACAGTGTCTGTACCAACATGGCTGGGAACGATTTTCAATACACACCTCTGCCTGCCTGTTTTAAGTCCATGCCAAGACAAGACACAGGCTTTTATGAAGACAGCTCCTATTTTTTGTAATCTTCCAGCTGTTACAGCTTACTTCATGCTGTGCTACCAGTAGGTAGATGCCAAACTCTGGCATTTATTGAAGTGTTCCCTAGTAACTTACTTGGTGGCACGACATGTTTGAACCACAAGCATGATATGCCTATCCTCCAGCCATGTACAGGCTGCCCAGATGCGGGATGTATTACAACCATCATGCTACAGTGTTTATCAGACTCCTGTTTGCAATGAGAGCACGATGCCACTTGCTACAGACCTGTGCAACACACTAACTAAAAGCAAGTTGCTGCTAATTAATCAGATTCACTCAGGGAATCACAATTTCTGCAAGTTCCTTCATCTTCTCTTCTTAGGAAATATCTGGACCCATTCTCCTCTGAAGAAATCACCGCCAGACTTCAGCCTACAAGACAAATCTACTTGCAATCCACTAATACCTTTGGTCTTTGATGAAGATAAAGTCTGCTTCTTTGAAGAGCTGCAGAATCTCCTCTGTAACAGACAAGTCTTGAAGTTAAGATTGCTATACAATATCTTCGCTCTCTTTTTAATCGTAACTGTAAATAGCCAGTTTGGGAAGACTAAAATTTCAGAGTAGTGATCTGAAACCTGTAATATCCCATGTATTTTCCTATCCATATGGTAAAATCGTTCTCTGTTGTTTCTGCCACTATATTCTTAGAAAGCCACAGAGAGATAGGAATACTGTTTAATCATATTTTTAATTTAGGAATAATATTAAACAATAAAAAACAGTCTGTAGAAACTCTTAATTGCAGTTTAAGATCAAACCTTACACTACGAATTTCACTAGTAACTCCCTTTCCATTTTTCTCCTTCTCTGCTGCTGCCGGCTGCTTCCTAGAAGGCTAATGAGCTGCGTGTGACCATGCCCTTTGCTGGCTGACCTTAGTCTCTCCAGCCCCAAAACCTTTCATCCTGGTTGTGACCTGGCAATAGACCTTGCCACATGTACTTAACTCATCATCCCTATCCTATATTTGAAATCCTATTATTAGATAGCAGCATTAAAGCCAGCACCAACAGCAAATGAACTATAGATTGACTTTTAATAAATATTGGTGTTTTTCTAGGCAAGAATTCGATTATGCATGGAGTGAGAACATGCAACAGTTGCAGTTGTGGCTGAGAAATCAATTAATGAGTTGTAATAATATATTGGTGGGAAAGCTTCCTGTTGCTTGTGCTTTAGTAGACATTGTCATGGGATATTATAATATACTTCCTAAGTCACATATGGTAGCCATAATGTACTGGAACAGAGCTGTATCTATTTTGGTCATCCTTTGTGCTTGACAGCACTCAAAGTGACACCAAATTATTCTTCTGATCTTATAGATTCCTGTGGAGCTCCTTCTCTGGTTTGATTTAAGACATGTGAGAAGAGTTTCTCTTGGAGCAGTATTGTCAGACAGCATATGGAAGTTGGACTCCATGTAGCTCAGCTTCATAGCTCAGCTTCACCCAATGGAATCAGATTCACTAAGGGATTATTGAAAAACCTGAAGTATCTGAGTTGCAGGTGTTCGAGCTTTGTATCCGTGTTATGGATATATATGGCCAGCCAGCTTCTTCACAGAGAGTGAAGGCTGACATATTTCTTCAAAATACAACTTCTAGAATAAAGCATAGTCTTGAAAATATCTCAAGTTAATATTTTCAGAAAACAGAAGTGATACATGTGGTGCACCCTCTGATGAAGCATATGTTTGAGCAAATCTTACTGCATTTCAGAGGTCATCTGTGACAAATAATAGGTATGAACAGAAGGCTCTCAATACATTTCAGAGCAGGAAGAAGTTTGAATGAGATCAAATTTTCAGCTCAAAAAATGCATCATATGAAAAAACTGCAAACCTGACTGCAATTCAGGTCTGCTATTTCACATGTGTTGAGCAGTGTTGGGAAATTTAACTCAAATGCAGTAAGATTGCTGATATAAGATGAAGATTTCAAGAAAACCTACATTAGTGTGGAAAACAGCACATATCATTGTCAGTCACTGACAACCTGTGGATAACCAGAAATAGTTTATTAGAATCCCAAGAGGGCCTCAGACTTTTGTTAATGCTGATCAGTTCAGAGCATGGTCCTACTTAGCACAGTGCACTGAAAGCAGCTTCAGCTACATCTTTATTAGTTCGGCATCTCTTAATATTTTTTAGCATTGCTTGAACAATGTGTGTCTAAAACTAGCTGTTCTAACAAACCAAATTCATTGCATGTAAATCGTCCTTTCTTAGAAAATACAAAAACTTCTTCACAACAGGAAGGGAGGCTAATACTTTCAAAAAGCAGCAGAATTAGTTTGGAAGTGAGGAGAAAGACCTTTGGCTGGGAAAGATCAAGCAAGTATCTGCAATATTAAGAATGTGACACAAGCTCAGTAAGAATTGTAAACTAAAGGACGTGACAAGTAACAGGATCTAATAGGCTGTCTACAATGAAAATGAATTCACCAAAAACAAAACCAGGGAATCTGAGATAAGGGGAATAATGCCTGATTATATATATGCTATATTCTGACAATTACCAGCTATTACTGATGCCTGAATATATATATTATACATTGTGTTGATTACCAGTGGTTACTGGTAACCCTTGTAAAAGATTTTACTAGAACTTGTCAGAAATGTCCAAATGGATCTTCTTTTTCTATTAAAACTGTGAATTTATGAATGTGAATTAATAGCATGACATTAGCTCACAGGAACATATTAACCTGGGAATTTGGGCACAGACCAAGAACATTCTTGCAAAGAGAGCTGCCAAGATTGCTTGCCAGACAAATTCCTATCAGGGGTTTGCCAGTTTGCTCAGCTGTATGCTTGGCATATACCTGTAATGCATCCTCAGGTTTGTGACCTAAGATTTAATTAACCCCTGAAAGCTCTTATCCTGCATGTTGCCCTAGAAATCAACAGTCCAGGAGGATTTTCAGCTTTGCTAAGTTCAGTAGAGTAACACTTAAGAGCTATAATTAGTTCTGTTGTTGTTGGGAGTTGGATTTGAAGTATCTGAAATGAAATCTCATTTCAAAATGAACTCTGGTATGGATTTTCCCTTTCCAAAGAAACGTTGAAACTTCTGAAGACATTTTAGGTAAACATGCAATATCAATCTCTTCCAATTCTGTAATGCATACTGGAAATAAATTCTTACTTTTCTCAGCTGTAGCAACTTTATAACAGAAGAAAAGACAGTCCCCTCTCCCTTGCTTCGATAAAGAAATACAGTTGTATCAAAAGATAAACTTGTCAGGGTTACCAACTCAGGCCAAGCTTGACTTCACATAGCTTGCTTTATGATGCTGTGTTCCAGGTTTTCACTTGTTTTTTTCTCAATATGCATTGGTTGTGTCAGATTAAAAGCCCTCCTGAAATGTGAATGTATAGCCATTGGCTAGCAAATTAGCAAACACATGAGAAGACAAAGGCACCAGAATGGGGCAAATGTGAATTTTTCAGAGTAAATATAGGCCAGAAAGGGAAGTTGCTTTTGAAAGGATGGTCTCTCAAGCTGAAAATTTCTGTCCATTACCAGCTGGTGCATCTTCTAAGCCCTAAGCACAACTTTCTTTCCAAGATTTGCTGAAATAAACTTAGAGAGAAAAAGGCAAGATTTTGAACTGCTGAACTGTTCTGGATAGGAAGAGGAAAGGGATAAGTATTATTACCAAATTAGTTATTAAAAAAAAGACCTGACAAAACAAGAAGAGTTTCTATGTAGAGAACCTTAAAGAAGAAAACCAAGGGAAAAGCTAAATTAACAGGAATACAACTAGAACCCTCTCCCTGAAAGATGTCATATAATCAGTCATAATATCCTATTTTGACTAGGATAGCAGAAAACTATTGCATTTTTGTGTGTTGAAACCATACAATCCATATCAAATCTGCTGTGTACTGATATTGTGGTTTAACAATGAGGACAGATGAATACTCATGTCTGTATTAAGGTTTCTTCATTATTAATATAAAGTTGTTCACCCGTTTACATGTTCACTGAGGATCAAGAGTCTTGGATAGATACTCCTTTGTATACATCACTCATCACTTTGTCATACCAATTCTTAGCAATATAAATGTTGCAAAGGGGATGCACTTCAGCAGCTGTGTAATTGCCTTCTACATCTGAACCTAAATCTGAAAAAAATGGTGTGGGACTAATCCGCCTGATTTCCACTCATCTAAACATAAAGACAAACAGTGGAATATTGATGTCCTATGCATTGCTTTGGCCACGTATATTTCTCACAAAGGAAATGCAATGTAGTTAGACTTAGAGTTGAAAGAGGAAACAGAGGTATATTTCTGCTGTCTCTGATACATTGAAGCTTCTTTCTAAGAAGCTGTGAGAGTTTGTCCAAACAAGATGATTACTATTTCAGATGCTAATCTCTTTCATACTATCACTGATAATGTTGAGAATTAAAGCATGAAGTTGACAGCACTATAAATATCTGCAATCTTGATTATTTTCTTGAACTCCTGCTGTCTAGGATTTGCTCTATATTACCTCTGCAAGAATTTTTCTCCTCTATGTCACTCATTCATGGTACTGGAAACAGGAACATGTTATCCAGCTTTTTGATGGAGAAGTACATCTTTATTCTAGGATTCTGTACTCTTAGAGAGAAAAAAAAAAGCTGGAGCTGTTACCATTTCTAATGTTTTGTTGTTTTCAGCTTTGAGGAAAACAAATACAGTATGAATGTACACAGACAAAATAGTATTCACAGCCTAAAAAATACCTTTGCTTTCTATTGTAGTCAGCTACTGAGCACTACTGTAGGACAGTGCAAATATAGGTTGTGTGTCATGTCATTGGCTTTCAAGACACGAGTATAGGATTCCTCATAGTGTTAAAGCCTTTCACGGTAAATGTCTGTGCTATAAATTTTGATGTACTTCCCAGCTGAATGGATGCTTTAAGTGGAGACAGACTGGCTGGAGCTAAAGTAGTTAGGTTTGATTTACCTCTTCTTTATTAGTCAGTTCTATCGAGAATTTGGAGGAGTGATATCAAGGCGTTGATTGACTTGCGTTTGTAGATTGAAATAACGTGAGTGCTATTTAACTTTGGCCAATACTACGTTACCTTTTATTATGTAGATTTGTAAGACAGACAATGAAACATGATGTTTGCAAATAAATCCATTGACTGATGAGTTTCTCCTGGTAATCATTCAGTGTATGCTTTTATGCAAGTCCTTATGAGGTTAGAATTAGAGAAGTGCTTGTGCAGAGTCGCTGTGTGAATGCCATTTCTTAAGCACTATTCATATTTACTTTGATTTGTAAAGTTTGGTTTGCATATGTTGGCCATACTCATGTAGTGCATTTCATCTGCTACTTTTTCTAGAGCTAAAACAGTTCCTGCTCTCCAGCATTTGCAAAATATTCCTTGCCACAATTTTTCTGCAAACTGCAGTTGTAGTGAGAGTGAGACAGCTGTCAGTGTGCCTAAAATATGTAAAATAAACGATTCATTTTCTAAGTCCTGTTACAACATTCTGTAGGCTTCTTCATAAATATCTATGCACTTCTGGTATTTCTTCTCAGATGGAGCAGTGGGTATTTGTGGAGTCAAGTAACATCCTTACCAGTTCTATCTAGCTTCCTCACTAAAAAACAAAGTATGATTTCTCTTTTCTTCTGGAATCAAGCAACGATATCAGAGTTACTTTCCAGCTAATTATTAATGAGATTCATTAAAAGTTTTCAAGTCATTTATCCTGTGCAAAGGTCCTGTGTTCAGCTGCAAATTATAGGTGGCTTTTAAAGGACTGTCAATACTGACAGTTTAAAGTACCATGCAGTAAAAAGGGCAAACACTGGTGGGAAAAAAAAAAAAAAAGACAGATGTGCAACCATCCTGAGAAAGAACAGGCATCTTAAAATTGAATAAATCCTTGCCAGCAATATTTCAGAGGGTGGTGGAATAGTTATGTATGAATCCCTAGGGGCTTTCTGAATGGGAATGCCTGTCAACTGTGGTAGCTATAAGTTACAGTTCTCCAAGCACATATTTGGTCCTCTGCATACTTGTCATGTAGTCTGGTGGCCCAAGGTTAAGCCAGAATTAGGATATTTATATCCTGAATATTATTGTCACTAACTCACGCCAGAGTTAGACACATTTGAGCTGTATTTGGCCATTGCATTAGACTCTGTGCACTCGAGGGAAATTTCCCAAAAAAAGAGGGGAAGGTCTGAGTGCTATCAGCTGTTACCATGCAGCAAAGTGACAATTAAAGACTCTGTGTGTACAGTTCTGGTTAGTGTCTATGTATGCAGAAATCTGACCAGCTCTCACAGACATATCTGCTGTTACTCTGCACCATGCCACAGCACCATGATGTTCTTGCTCAGACAAAACTGTCAGCAGCTGAAGGTGGAGTGTGATCCTGTGCTCCAGGGCCTTACTTTTTGATCTCTATATCCTAGAAATTAACTAGTCTAAACAAGTGAAATACAGAATCCTTGCAGCCTTTTATCAAAATAGAAGTCTATAAATGAATCTCAGTTTATTCTTTTCCATCTCTGTTAATTTTCCCAGACCAGCCCTTCCCATAGACTGACAAAAATGCTTAGCATTCAAGTGAAGAGCTATATCAGGCTCCAGCTGAATTTGAAATAGTTGCAACCCTTAAGCATCCAGGTCCTTCAGAGACTATGAAAATCCAAACACTGTGTGCAAAACAGACCTTTCAGAGTGAAGTTGCAACACGACATTTAGTCTGTCTCACATGCCCAGAAGATTAATACTTGGGATTTTAGTCCAAATGAAGAAGAACTTTACATACAATTGGAAGGTTATGGAGTAAAACCACATATAGCTCACTGAGTTATCAAAAGTGTGGTTCCCATTCATTAGTTGTAATGGATGGGAATTCTCTTTGAAGTTCTAGTATTACAAGTTCTAAATTATTTGCTGTAAGTGGCTGGCTCTGTATTTTGAATGCTGTATTTAATGCCAGGCATAATATTCTTACACTGGTACCTAGAAAAAAAAAATAAGTGTAATTGTGCCTTTTCTGTAAAAGAGAAAACTATGCAGCCAAGTTCAATATTCACCAGACATCCTAGACAGAGTGGAGAAGATGAGGAGATGCAGCTCCACAGATGTAAAACCAAGAGCTATGCTCCTGACCACATCCTTTGAAGTGGTTTCTAAACCAAATCAGTTTGTAGGAGCCTGGGAACATCTTTCATCATCTGTCTCCTTGCTGCCCTTCCTTGATTAGTGTCAATGAGTTTGAGGGTGAGGGCTGAAAAAGGCTTGCCAGTGCACCACTCCTTGTTCTGTCCCTCAGGCAGAATTCAGGGAAATACATGCAGTGAACTGTCTTTACTTCTAAGTATTTTTCAAGTGAGACTAATATAACCACCTGTCCGATGACTATATAGAACACATGAAACATATGTGTTGCAACTGACATAGTTTTGTGTTGGCAAAGTGCCAGTAGCCAGTATAATTTAAATATCCTGGACTCAGTGCTAATCAGTAGCTCCTCTCTGAGAAGACTGTGCTGATATTTCTAGCTAGTTCTTGCTACAAAACTGATTTTTAAATCTAAGGTGGCCAGTTCTGTGAAGAAGAGTGTGACTATAATTTACTTAACATTGAAGTTTTCAATGATTTTATGAATTATATTTCAAGATTTGTACTAATTATCCAGGAAGGCAGTTGTTCTCATTTATTTGCATGCTTCTGAATGACTTGAAATGTATCTTGGAATTACCAAACTATGGACATGCAGAAGACAAAAGCTAAACTATGACTCTATGCTAGTCTGACTCTCTGGATTTTGTTGGAATATTCTTATTGTTTTATATACTCTCTTTTCTCCAATGCCATGCTTTTTAATCTCCATAAATAATTATTCCATGTCAGTAGCTGAGGTAATTTTTCTAAAGCCCAGTCAGTTACCCATATGCCTGACAACCTTACTGCTATTTGGAGGAAAAGCATGACATTCTATTGAGCCACTAGGTACATAAATTCTAGTTCCACATCACATTCCACAGCAGTCTCAGTGTTCTACTTCGTGGTTATTTTTGCCTACATGAATTTCTCAATCTGGCACTACAAGTTTCAGAGGCAATTGTTTACTATCCTTTCAAAAACCTACTCTAAATGTCAGAAGTTCCTCCATATATGTTCCAAAATCTACTCTATATGTCAGAAGTTCTTCAAGACATTAGACACAATTTTCACAGTTCTCACTGTTTAACATATCTCTTAAGGAGCTGATGACTACACAATAGTCTCATTTTTCACTAAAAAATACATGCATAAATAAATACCACTCCACAAACTGGCCTATTGAACAAAACGTGAAAGAGGAACACTGCAAATTCAAACAACTTTAGGTAAATAAGTAGACTTCAACATGAATTTTTATTTAATTCCCATTGTTTTTACCAACACCTTCAGCTTTTTGTGATCAGGATTTTTCCTGCCCCTTTTCCTTTTTCTTTTTCTTTGATCACATAAGGCTGGAAGCAGAATCACAGAACCACAGAATCATTTAGGTTGTAAAAGAGGTTGGAAGCAGAATCACAGAACCACAGAATCATTTAGGTTGTAAATTACCTCTGGTCTTTTACAAGTCCCACCTTTGAAGGTATCATTCTCTTAACCAGACCATGGTACTAAATGCCGTGTCAAGTTGGGTCTTTCTTGATCACCTCCAGGGACAGTGACTCCACCATTTGCATGGCAGTCCATTCCAATGCTTATCAACCCATCCCATGGAGAAATTCTTACTGATGTCCAGCCTGAACCTCCCCTGGTGCAGCTTGAGGTGATGTCCTCTTGTGTCACTGTTTGGCTAGAAGAAGAGACAGACCCCCCCAGCTATAATTTCCATTCAGGCAGTTGTAGACAGTGATAAGTCACTACCAAATCCCCTTCTCTCCAGACTCCCTCAGGCCCTTCTCATAAGATATCTACTCCAGACCCTTCAACAGCTCCACTACCTCAAAGTTCTTGTAGAGAGGGTCTAGAACTGACACAGTACTCAAGGTATGGCCTCACTGGTGCAAACACATGATGCTACCCCATGAGAAATAATTCTAAATCCATTTCAGCTCTGTAGTTTTAGAAGTGAAAAAATCATCATCAGTTATCCAGCAGTAAAATTTAAATGCCCAGATCACTTGCACATAAGCATGTTTCTGAAACTGTTTATGTTTTACTGCCTAAGATTCATTACTTTTGTTATATATTTGATGGAGAGACAGAAAGGGATGAGTATAGATGGATTTAGGTAAGTAAATGTGTAGAGATACACACCATTTCTGCAATAGAAGATATAATACATACTTAAAGTTAGAATGATTTTCAATTCAAAGAGAAATGCAAGAAATTAAAAAAGTTTCAATACATGAGTTTAATTTTCTGTTTACAAAATACTTCTATGTTTGCCATATTCTTATACAGCTAATGCCAGGTAGTACCATTTTCCTTGGAATGAGATTTTTGATTGGTGTAAGACTGCTTAACAGTGGACAATTCTGAAACCCAAATTCCATTTTGGCAAAGTGACCTCTTAGTGTTGTGGTTTTGAAAATGCAGTTGTAGAGGTTGTCTTGCTTGGTGTGGAAGAAGTAAGATGCAAAAATTTTCTCTGCATTAGGCAAGGAAGTTTCATGAAGATTTTAGCAAGGCTTGTGCCAGGAATCAGAAAGAACAGAATAAGGATGAAGGATCAACGGTAAGCGGAAACAAAGGTTTTGTGAATTTATTGCAAGATTTTCACATTTAGAATGTTGAACTTCAAGAGATCCTTCTGAAATTCCTTTAATTCATTGTTAGTTTAAATCAGATATTTTTCAGAATGGCCTTCATAATTTTGGTGCTGACTCAGATGCAAAAAGATCCAAAGGAATTATATGTAGCTAGTAATAAAAATTATGTGATTTGCACTAGACTTTTTTTTGGCACACCTGTTCAGGATTTTCTGTGTGTGGAAAAGCCACAGAGTACTTTCCAGAACACAGTAAATCAGTCCAAGCTAAAATTTCTTAGCACCTAATGCCATCAGAAACACTGTGATGAAACTTCTCCCCTTTTTTAGAAGAAAAATAATTTTTTTGTACTTGGACTATGAAGAATTTGACCCTGTAGTGACTATAACAAAAGGATCCATTGAAAATGACTTGTAAGAAATAAATAAAGCATAGTATGAAGTTGAGTAAAGAAGAGCTATGGGTGTGCAATGTCATGCAGTCAGAAGTAAAGGCAAACACATGTTCCTCCATCAGAAATGGAATACTATTACAATCAGAGCCCTCTACCTCTCACTTGTGAGACCCCACCTGGAGCACTGCACCCAGGCCTGGGGCCCTGTGGGATGGTGGCCAAAGATCCAGCAAGGGCCAAGGCTTGCTACCCATGCCTACACTGTACCTGCTACCTTATCTTTGTGGATGAAGAGCTGCATAATGCACATCAGGAAAGGATGAAATGCTGAAGGAGAAGGTCCTGTGGAAACAGGATGGGCAATGGCTCTGATGAACTGCACAGAATGCAGCAATGTCATGTGATTGGAACCTTGAGGAGCACCATAGCCAAAAATATAACTTTTAGAATCGTAGCATTGTAAAATGACTAAAACTGGAAAAGATCCCCAAGATCACCCAGACCTTTGATTGATTCACCATGAAAACTAAACCTAAGTGCACTAGGTGCCTCGTCTAGCTTTTTCTTGAGTACTTCCAGGCATGGTGACTCCAGTAGTTTCATGGAAAGTTTGTTCCAGTACTTGATAACCCACTCAGCTAAGAAATTTTTCCTGATGTCCAACCTGAACTTTCTATGGTGCCCTTGAGGGCATTTTCTCTTGCCCTGATTAGGAGAATTTGGGTATTAAAAGACATGTCTTGCAAATACTAGTAAGCATAATGAAGTGCATGCAATGACAATGTTGAATCTGTATGTCTATTGCTTCAATAAACCACAGTATTTGTGAATCTGTCATAGTAAAGTTCTTACTGAAGACTTTGGTTACATGTATGACTGGTGTGTACAATTGGTTAATAAAAGTGTACAACTGGTTAATCACACCACTTGTGAGTCTATGATAACCACAAATTTCCTATTGAACATGATGAGACTTCTAATGCCAAATGGGCCATAATCAGAGACTGAGCCTAGCCAAACCCAGCCTCTTTGGTCTCTGAAGACCAGGTGGAATGCAAGGGGATTTAACCTTAACACAACAAGCTCTCAACATACAAAGGAAATGGATTCATTGAAGCAGGTCCAGAGGAGGGCAAGAAGATAATCAGAAGGATCAGACCTCTCCAGAAAGACTGAGGGATTTGGGCTAATTCAGACTGGGAAAAAACAACAAAACTATTTTAGATACACCTCTCAGTAGGCTTTCTAAAGAAGGCCTACAAGAAAGGTAAAGAGGAATGTTTTAAAAGGGAGTGTAATGAGAGGATAAGGGTTAATGGCTTTAGACTGGAAGGAGGCAGGCTTAGATTGGATATTAGGAAGAAATTCTTCATTGTGAGAGTGGCAAGGCACCAGAACAGGTTGTTGAGAGAAGCTGTGAATGCCCCATCCTTGGAAGTGTTAAAGGCCAGGTTGGATGGGGCTTGGAGCAATAGAAGATGTTCTGGCCCAGGGCAGGGGGGTTGGAACTAGGTAGTCTTTGTACTTTCCAGCCCACACCTTTCTATAATTCTATGATGAAGCATCTGTTGTACAATTATTCTCAAACTTGGATGTTGTATTTAAGAAAGGTTAGTTTGGACTATAATGAGAGAGGAATGGAGGATAATTAAGAGATTATATGTTGGAAGACACTGAGTCTAGTTCACATTGCAAAACACAAACTATGGAGGAATATGTTCATTTTCTAAAGCAAGGAGGAAGAAGAGTTATATATAACAGCAGCTTATGATGGCAGAAACCCAAGCATAGCCATGGCTCACAGCTGTTAAATTTAAGAGTATTTTCAAACAGAGCAAAGAAGCAAATCATCTTAAACTGGTACAGACTACTGTGCATGCAGTTAGAGAAGTCTGGGGCTCAGCACCTAGGAGGTCGATTCCATCATGGCTTGTTATGAAGACAAAACAGGGAAATGAGAGCTGATTTGGATTTTTTTTCAGTGACTCTGTTTCTTGTGGGAAATCCTAAAGTATCAAGCAAAAAAATTTCCTACTCAGGTTTAAAATTTCTTTGTGCTAGAAATTTTCAGTTCCTTTTTTTGTTCCCCCTCCTCAAGATTTCATTTTTCAACTTGACTGGGCATAAGCATTTTTTATGTGAAAGGAAAACACTTTCCTTTAGGGCTTTGTTAGCAGCCATACTTGTGATTGTCTAGCTGTACTGAGATGCAGTGATTTACATATCTATTCCATTTACTCTTCAAAATTTTAATTCTGTTTCTTACTAAGCACAGCACTTCTTTGTGTATCCTCTGAAACAGTAAATACACTTTTTCTTCTTTATTCTGATTCCAACCCAATATGAAGGAATCAGATCTCTATATATTATCAGGATGATAATCAGTGATGATTATCCAATATATAATAATTATATTCAATACTCAGACTTCAAAAAATATCTAGAAATCACAAATACAGTAGCTGATAGACTTTACAGGTTTAGAAATCTATCCATAAAAAACATGAAAAAATGACAACATGCATGAAAACTTTACTACATATGGGAAGATTGTCCATCAGTCAAGAAGAAGTAATGTTGAGAGTTTTTCACTAAATCCTTTTATTTGGGGATGCAGAATATGTGATTTAGTTCAGATGACCTGATCCTTTTCTTCTTTCTTGTTTTAAAAGTAATTTTAATCCATTTTAATATGAGAGACTAAAGAGATCTTCCATTGAAAACTGGGGTAGGCTACCATGACAGACTTAAGAAGTGCTGGACTTGTCTGCAGTCCAAACGCTTGAGGTAGCATATAGCTGCTGATAATAGAAGCCCTGGATTTCTACATTTTGGCCCCGAGTTAAGAGACTCTAGGCCCTGGAATTCCTGGTTGTAAGGAAGCCGTGTGGCAAGGCCTGTCCTTGCAGGGCCACTCCCCTGGAACATGCTGGATTCTGTCAGAGACAGCCCACGAGTTCAGGATCTGATTGTATGTGCTGGAAGGAGGTTCTCAGAAAATCTGAATTATATGAAAATCCTATCTCTGAAATATATCCAGTTTTATTTCTGTGAAATGCTTTGGATAGGGACCAGTCCTGACCACAATTTCTAAGAAAATTCTCTACTTGACTGGAGAATGAGAAGACATCAGGTCATCCTGATGCACAGCCTCAGACAGTAACACATTACACAAACTACATAAACTGTAGTTTGTTTGCCTTCCTCTCTTCATTTCTTCTGTCTGTCCATCCCATGCCTCCACAAACACAAAATCCAAAGAGATTTTCTTCTGCTCTCCTCAGAGCTGCCCCTTGTCTTGGTATAAAACGCCTTCACTTGCATTATCAGAGAACCACCTGAGGGAAGTTCTGATTTGCAGCCCTTTCTGGCATGAAGACATAACATACTGAGAACACGTTTAATTGCCTAGTTGAGTTTGAGCTAAAAAACTGAAATAATATCACCAACACCTCTATCTCTGTTAGATATCTTCTGCGCTAAAACATTGCTACCTTCTAAGTGTACGTTAACACAGCTGGCAACAATTAGTTGACCAGAAACAAGTAGTAAAATCAGACTAGGAGATGAGACACAATTGAAATTGCTTGCCCTCTTCTTTTTCCACATTTGGATTAATTTTTAGCTGTTAATTTTTTGTATTTTTCTATGCTTCTATTCTTCCTTGTATTTCAGTATGGGAAAAATGTTGAAATATCTGAAAAACTTCTATGGAAAGGAAGGAAAACTTTCTATTTAGATTTGGAAAGCATATATAATAGAAATAATATTGTTCTTTCCTCTTCTTTTTTGTTTGTCTTTCCCTGAGTTTCTTTCCAGTCACATGAATAGAGCTAGGCTTACTACAGTGTGAAGTGTCAGAATTCACTGACTCAAACAGAAAACATGCATCTTCCTGCTACATGATGGAAATATCCTTTTAATATAATTTCTCAACTAAATATCTGTGATTACAGCACATGCAGAGCTTGAAAAGTGTAAAAAGGAATGAAAAGCTGGGAACACATCTAAATATAATGCTCTGTTCAATGCCAGAATGACAAATTTTAAAAGGCATCTCACCACATCCCGCATGTTTTTTGTTGTAGCTGAAGCCTTTTGGTTAATGTAAATGACTGTGCAGCTATTGAAACTGGTGTACACAAAACAAAAAATTAATTCATGATCTGAAAGAAGAGAAAGCTACTGCATTTTTCTCCTCTGACTAAACTGAAAGTTGTTGTTGTATTTACAATATGCAGCATTCTGGAGAGAGAAGGAGGTTTGTGTGGGACTGGCCTCCCAGAAAGATCAAGCAGCAATGGCAACAACAACTTTGTTGTTTAGTGGTTTTCAGAGGCACATTCAAAGCCCTTACAGGAAGAGCACATAAAATAAACCTTTAAAGAAACACAGACAAATACTAAATTTAAAGCAGAAGTGAAAATGTGGTTTAAAATAGACTAGGAAACACGTTCCAAAGAGACACTCTTCAAGGCTCTTGAATGATGTTAGAGAAGATATCTGAAAGATAGGGCTGAAAGTGGTCTTGACAGTAATACAAACACTGTCAGAGTGATTCTAAGAAAGATTTTTAGAAAATCTTTGTTTCAAATTTTGCATGACGAATTTTGCATGTACTTCTGTACAATGCTGGAGTGGGATGTAATTCCCAAAACTCACAATAGCCACATTGGCTACATTTACATTATCACATAAACAGGGACCAGGGAGCAAACAGGAGCCTTGGATTCCAGATAGTCATGACAGAATGGCTCCTGATTCTCCTTTTGGCTCTACTTGACTTACCTTGTCCAAGATAAAACTACCCTTGATTTTAGGGACAGATATCTTCAGGGAACACTCCCACCAAACCACAGTGTAGGTGTTGCATCAGAATTGGCTCTCTCTGCAGGGTGCTATTGCCCAAAGCAATCCTACCTGGCTTTGCATCCCCTTATTTCCTTACATACCTCCTTTCTACACTCAGGGGCATACAGCTGCTGAGTTTCAGCCTCTAAAAATCCACTCTGGAATAGCACTTTCCCCATGACCTCACACAGTCCTGGGCCCTCTTTACAGAAACCTTGTTCACTGAGCTCTTGTGTTTGGTGGCACTGATGTACCATCTGAGTCAGGTGAAGGTCTGCAAAGCACAATGTCCACAGGAAATATATGCACACATTTCCTTTGGCTAAGAATATAGGAGCAGGACTATAAGCATATGCAAAGCAATCGGGGAATGATACTTCTTATATAATTCCTAGTACTTTTTCCTCAGGGATTTTCTGAGGTAGAGATTGTTTACTCCTGTTTAATGGCTCCTACAAAATGAAAACTTGCCCATGATTACAAGAAATTGAGCATGAACTTTGATTTGACTAAATATGTGTAAATTACACTCTAGTCCTATTTACTCCCTTTCTGGGATTTGGGAAAGATTAAAAAACAGGAAGAAGAGGAAAAAAAGAGACTTTATGGTAAACCTGGATAATGTATTTTGAAGATATACTCCATTGCGAGGAAGGCCACAGGGTTTTTTATTTTCCATTAACCTAAAAAATGTATTCTTTAACAGTCATTTGAGTTAAGCAGCAAAGTCTTCAGGAAGATAACCAAACTATTATGAGACTTGGACATTGAGAAGGATACAGAGCACAGGACCAGGATTCAGAGGTTTCTTATCCAGCCTTGTTCTTTTTTTGCTATTTTTTTCTTCTACAAACATTCTTAAGGACTTTTAAAAATAATATCTTAAAATCAACTGTATTTGGTAGCTTATGAAAACCAAAAATTTTTATTGGTTTAGGTTTTTTTTTTAAATTTGTAGAAACTGCCATTGCTTTCTTGCATGAAACATTAACACTGGCAAGGGTGTTTCAATCAAGTTGAAGCCTGTTTATCATCTTTCTTGGCACAGCCTAAATCGAGGCAATGAAATAAACTATGTGGAGAAATGCTTTTCTTAGTATTACTCTTGGATGCAGATAAAGAAATTGAGTTTATGAAAACACTTTTTTATGAGTATAATCTTTGTCAATCTAGATGTTTTAATAGATCAAATCAATACTTTAAAAAAATCTATATATTCGAAGGCAGCAATAATACATTACTGAATTCAGAAATTAAAAAAAAAATAATCCTGTTTCATTTTAGTTTGTCTTTCACAACTATTTTCCTGTTTCAGTCTGGATAATGCTTTCTCTCCTTGTGACATACCCAGTCCAGCAGATTATGTAGACATTTCCCTATTTATATTTCTGAAAACACACACACTCTTAAATATTCTATAAGTTACTATAACTTACAGAGCAGCTGTGGGTGAATACTGAAATTGTTGGCTGTACCTTTATAAACTGTTTTATGCTGACAATGTAACTATGATGATCCCTTCTGTTTTTAAAATTCCTGACTAAGTATGGATTTCTAGCAGACTATTCATAGGTGCACTTGAAGAAAAAAATGTGTATTCTGCACACTTTTCCACTGAAATACAACTACCTTCAAAAGGTAAATTAAATCAGCTTAAAATAAGTTATAACCCACAGAGTGGAACATTCCCATTCCCAGTTCAGGTGCTGGTTACAAAATCAATTTGACGCTTTTAGGGATTGATGCAAGAAATGGATGAAAAGATTTCTTTGAAACACAGGAAAGGTTTTGTTTGTATTATTTTTTCTTATTGGATCCAGGTTTAGACTGGTTCTCGTTTTATCTGTTCCCCACCTTCACATGAATACACACAAAGCGGGGGCTTCAAAGCTGACAGCACTGGCCTAACTCTGCTCTCGTTAAAAGCATTGGCAAAACTCCCAGTGGCTTCAACAGCAACAGGATTAGGCCAACTGTGCGTGCTTTGAGAAACTCACCCGAGGCAATAAATCTAGCCTTAATTCACAAAAAAGTAAACCAAACAGAAAAAGGAATGAGGAGAAGGAAAAGAAGAATCATCGTTCAGTTGCTCAAAGTCCTTTAACAGAAAAATTGCCCCGGTTACACATTATGGTGTAAGGTCTGTGTGGCTGGTACATGAGAGTTTGTGTCAGGCTGCTAGGGCTGTGCAGAGAGTTAAGATCCCTTCCCTGGCCACTGTGCAGAACTGCTGCTGTTGAAATGTCCAAGAGCAAGGAGAGCTCTGAGATCACAGCTCCAACTCACCTGTCCACAGAATTGCACTGGATCAGGCCCTTTCCCCTGCAAAGCATGGGCTGCTCCAGTGTCTAGTACCTTGAGGCACTTTGCTGTCATTTATATCTGCATCCACCTGTCCTCAACTCAACTTGCATGCCTTGCAGTACCTAAGGGGGCCTGCAAGAGTTCCGGAAAGGATCTTTTTACGAGAGCATGTAGTGATGGGACGAGGGAGAACAGCTTCTAACTGAAAGCAGGTGGGTCTAGATTACATATTGAGAAGAAATTCTTCATTGAGGTGGAGTGTGAGACAGGGTACAGGATACTCAGAGAAGTGTGGATGCCTCATATTTTGCAGTGTTCAAGGCCAGGCTGGATGGAGCTCTGAGCAACCAGGTCTAGTGGAAGGTGTCTCTGCCCATGGTGGGTGAGATGGAATTAGAAGATCTTTAAGGTTCTTTACAAGCCAAAGCGTTCCATGATTCTATCATTTACATAAGCTTTTCTACCACTCATTTATCTGGGTCTGTCTTTGTATTATTTTCCTTACGTTGTTTTGTGGTTTGGTGTGGGGAGTTTTCTGGTTCTCTTTGTTGTTGTTGTTGGTTTGGTTTGGTTCTTTGGGATTTGGGGTTTTTTTTTGTTTTTCTTGTATTTTTGGTATTAACTTGGTTTAGTGGTCTTTTTGCTGGGTTTTGGGGGGTTTTTTTGGTTGGATTTTTTTTTTGTTGTTGTTGTTGTTGTTTTTTTGGTTTGGTTTTGGCTTTTTTTTTGTTTTGTTTGGTTATTTTTTTTGTGGGGAGGGTGTTGTTTGTTTGGTTTGTTTTTTGGGATTTTTTTTGGTTTGGTTTGGTTTTTTTCTTTGTTTTCTTTTCACTAGAGACATGAACCTTGGAGAAATGGGACCAAAAACTGCAGTGACAAAATAATTTCGGTGTGAATGCAGTAGGACCACCAGAACGTCCACCTGAACTTCTTTTTACTTTCACCCTTAATATCACAGCAGCCTTTTCTGTGCTGCCACAAAATGAGTAATGCTCAAAGCATTGGCAACACTTTTTCACAAAAGGATGACTTTGGAAATTCTCTGAATTGTTCTTAACCCTCTACAAATGGTTGTGATTTCTCACCTTCACAAAGTGAAGATGCTGTCCTTGTGGCCAGTATAGATGAGTGGCATTTCCCCCTTCGGTGTTCATGAAATTCCCATGCTGCCCTGGAAAAGCAAAAGGGCTTTACACAGACCTACAACGTGCCAATAATATCATACAAGGATTTGTTCTTATTTTCAGAGAAGGAGAGAGTTCACATCTCCTGCTGACACCTTGGAGGAAAAAAAGAATTTTGTATAACAAAGATGTTAGTATACATCTTGTCTCAGACACCTAATTCTGATTTTTGTTTCAACCACACTGATATGTTAATCCCAACAAATTTTATTTGCAAGTTCTTCCATTTACCCTTTATGGTATGAGGCGCTGGATCCAGAGTTTGAAATAGCAAAATAGTTTATTCTGGCATCCCTTTTTAGCAACCAAGACCATCAGATTTACATTGTTGTAGATTCAAAGCCTTATATTCCTTTTCTATCCTCATATCAGCATCATTTTTTCACAATTTCACGATCAAAGTTGGATTAATGCACCTTTTCAACGTGAAAGAAAATTCCTAATGCATGTAAAGAACAAAAAGACTGAGAGAGTGCTTAGAAGAATACCACTAATCTATCTGAAAATGACCTAGGAGTATGATGCTCACATAAAATCACAACTGGTGTTTTCACCAAAGAAATGCTCCTAACTAGAATTTTGTATCTAGATCTGGGGAAGTAATTGATTTGCAGGGCTCATTGGCAGTCTACAAGAATTCATTTTACATGAACCTGGAATGAAGAATTAGGAAAAACAATAATTTTTTTATTGAGGACAAGTTTTAGGATTTGGGAGGGATTGCTTTTTTTCCTCATTAATTCTTAAATAAAACTGAAGTTGATTTCCAGGTGCTGAGAGCAAAAAATTAAATCTCAGAACTGAAATGCTGACATTTTTCCAGTTTTGAGACTTGTTTTCCTTATATAGCATTCACAAAAATCCAAGACCAACAACAACAAAAACCAAACAACAACAAAAAAACTCCCAAACATAACAAAAATCAAAAACGAAGAACAACAAACCCAAACAAACAACAACCAAACAAATTTGAATCAAAGTTATTCAGGAAAAACATTCTGACCAAAAAAGATTTATCCAACTCCACATCTGATATCCTCCCATAGTGCTTCTGATTTTTATTTTAATACAGAGTGGGACATGTTGAAATGAAAAACTTAGTGCAAATTCAGTAAAACTATGCAAAAGGACAAGCCAGCACAAAAGACAAAAGGAACTATGATTAGTTAAAGTTATTAAACCAGATGATAGCTGTGTCCACATCACCTTTGTTAAACCATGCAGAACTGCATTTCCCCCCCTTTCTTTTAGCAAACCCTGTGATGCTTCTAACACATCTACTTCTCCTTATGTTAAAAAATTAATTGTAATCCTGGAGTGGCAAAAAGTAAATGTCGTTGGAACAGGAAATTACGCATGATAAAAAATAAATGCATTGTAATTTTTGCATTTCCTGGATATTCACACATTTGTTATTTTTAAATTTTCTTTATATTCACAACTCATAATTTATATTAGTGATTAATTTAAAAACCAAAAGATAATTATTCCATCAATGATCATGACCTACTTGTTAAACTGAAGGAGCCTGAGATTTTAATGGCAACTGTTATGCACACAAATATGCAAACAACAAATAACTATAGGCTAGACTATATCTACAGACAGCAAGTACAGAACAAAATAAGAATGCTGAAGACAGAATGAATTGGGGGAAGTTTTAGTTTGTTCACAGACAGTTCAGGTGTGAAATACAAAGATAAAGTGTAGGTGCTGCAGTGTAATGGTCACTTTTATGACAGCCCATGCAGAGTCAGTATGAGTGCAGAGACAGGTAGTTATGGCTTCTTTAATTTGTAGGAATGCTAACATCAATGAGAAGTTTCCCATTACCTTTCCTGGTGTTTAGGCTAGGCCTTGAAGTAGCAGTAGAAGCAGCTAGCAAATTTAACTTTTACTGTCAATCCTACTTTGAAACAGAGGTTCGTATCTAGCCATTGCTATGCCATGGCTTGTTACAGTGACAATTGGAGAGCTTTCTGTATGCTGCACTTCTGCTATCTGCAGTCTTCAGTAAAGATCAGAGCATCCCAAATGCTGGTATAAGATAGACTCTGCAAATCTGATGCTGACAGCAGCCTGAAATAACTGCAGTAGCAAGGTCCTTCCTGGAACCCAGCAGCACAGTGTGATAGTGAGCACAGGAATGACACCCAAAGAGTAGATAAATGGTGTGGACTGGAGTGACTGCTGCAGCTAGGACAGACCACTGGTGAGAATAAGAGGGAAAGGTCTATGCATCAGTATCTGGTTTATATAACAATCTGGAAAATATTTGCAGGCCTGAAGAGTCAATGGAGTTCATTGTGACTTCTGTTAAGCTTTGATTTTCAAAATAATGTTGATTTCTGCTGATCAGTTATTGGGGTAAAGCACTTCTTTTGAATGAAATCCCTGATACATTTGTAATAGTAAAAGGTACCATAATCTTAGCAAAGATTAAGACGCACTGGGCTCTTTCCTCTGGCATTTCCCATGAGACCTAAAGCTGACTTTTGGTTCTCCAGATATTCTAGACTATGTCAATCCAGGAAAAACATATTTGAAAAGGATCTTACATTCCTTTTCCAGATCTGAACTTGGTTTTCTGTCGAAGTGGTTTGAAGTAATCTCTTAGCCAGTACATATCTCAGACCTTCGTTTCTGAGCACAGAACACATAATCAGAAACCCCTGAACTGACCTAGAGATAAAATTCCACTCTGGGACTCTGGAAGATAAAAATGGGTGAGTTTGGAGTTTCCTGATTCCATACAAACAGGAAAAAAACTGAAGCTCTGAATTTTTGAACTGAGGTTTAAGTATGTGGACTAAAGAGCAAGGCTGATACTGAGAAATAGATATTGTTTTAATGATAACTTAAAAAATACCCCAAACAGTCTGGAGGTCTCTGCCTTCCCTGCAGTTAGGGTGTGATCTGAGAAACATCCAGAAGAACAGAGTGATCTCCACAGTCATGGGTGTCCTTTCATTTTGTTTTCTTATAAGCAACAGAAATTTTGTGCAAGTACCTAAAACAATGTACTAAGTCACTAGATGAGCTTATATATTAGAGAGCAATCTTTGCCCATACTTTAGGCTGTGATTCTGATTGAATGTCTGGAGAGGGCATATGCATAATGTCTCTGAAATGCCCTTCGCACTGTAGTGTAGCTGTATCTTTTGATCTCATATTTTTACAGAACTACTTCATATTTGCTAACTTCAGGCAAGATTTTGGTCTTAAAAATGCACATAGTCATTTTCATTGCTGTTAGAACAGGCTCAGACATATGTTACAAGTGATTTTAAAACAATGCATTCATTTCATAAGGCACTTGAATGACTACCTGGCACATATTTGAACTCGGTCTGATAACTGTAGCATTTATTTTCATAGTTTCCTGCTTTGAAGTCTGGCACTCTGATGAAGCCCTGACCACTTCATAAAAAGCAAATGATGGCATTAATGCTGCCAGCAGGATGGTGTAGCCATAACCATTTGAAAAAAAATGACATGGCTCTTTTTAGCTGAGCCTCTCCCTGGGAGTTGATTGCTATGGCAAAAAGAGGTGAGAATTAGTTGCTTTTACAAATGTCAGTGTTCTTAGAAGGTTCAAGTAACAAGAGGTGCTGAAAAGTATGGCAACGAAATCCTCATCTTCTGGCACTAATCTTGTCACTTCTGCGACATTCTTGGCCTCTTCTAACCCAGCGTCTGGGAATTCACGACTTAATCTTTGGTCTACCACATGTTGGTGCAGAATATAGCTGCTGCAAAATGAGACCAACCTACAAATAGGGAAAAGATCTATTTAAAAATGAAAAATCCCAGCCCCCTCATTCTTCCTTAGCACAGGCATTTTTAGAACCAAATTTCAGTCTCATACTGACCACTCAATACTTCATAAGCTGTGTTGCTCATCCCAGACAGGCAGGAATGTTTTGCTATTTGTCTTTAAAGCCATCACGCATGTCTCTGCTGGGAGCCTCTACTCGTTCAACACCACTGTGCAGCTCACATTTGTAGGTGTAGGAGAAGAGATTACAGGCGATCTTGCCCTGATAAATCACAGATTACCAAAGTCACATTAATTACCAAAAAAGAGGAATAGCTTTGCCTTTAACGGGTTGCAGCTGTGGCTAATAAAGATAAGTGTGATAAAAGGGTTGGCTAGTTAAGGAGATCTTAGAGGCAGAGGACCTGGAGAAAGAGATGGTGAAGTCCTGAGGAAGAAGGAACAGAACAAGGAGGAGAGTTGCTGCAGTAGAAGTTCTCCTGTGAGGTCAGTCTGGGACTGATGGAGTCAGAGCTGCTGTTGGAGCCTGGAATCAGAGTTGAGCTGGGTGAAAGCTGTGTTCAGAGTCTGCAAACCAACACTGCAGTCACAGTCCAGCAGGAAACAGCCACAGAGTCTGCAGTTGAACCATAGAGTAGGAGCTTGCTGTAGTCAGAGTCAGGATAGCAGAGCTGTAAAGAAGAATAAACTGGGACATTTTTCATGTTGTTGAATGAGAGTCTGTGTCTTGGCTCATTTCTACCCTAATGAGAGGCCTGCTGCTTCATACATTCTCATTCTTCATTTCAGGGTTTATTGAAATAGTAAACCATGAAGGAAGATAAATAGTATTATAATTAATACTCCATCAAGCAAAAGCAAGATTAAATTTGCTTAGTTTTGTAAGAACACAGTTCATGGCCTGAATAGGTGGTGGCCTGGTAGCTCTTGTTAATGGTATCTTATTCCCATTTGGTCTGCTATTGCACTTCACTGTTCTGGTTCATATTTTGCACTGAAACGGTTTCTCCTGTGGCTCCCCCATGGTCTGATATATGGTTTAACCTTTCCCCCTCCTCTTTTCCTCCCAACTGGCTGTGATCCGGGGTTCCTCTGCCCCTTGCCAAAGTTTGAAAAACCCCCGTGGTTCCCTGTTCATGCTCTTTTCCCCCTGGAACCCTTCAGGAATAAATGCTTGGATTATCCTGGGAAAAAGAGCCTCCTCGCTCTTTTGCTTTGTCCATGCCAAATTCCCTCCATCTCTGGCCTGGAGCTAGCCAAGGCCTTTTGGAGAGTGGGGAGAGAGCTACGACAGTCTGCATTGCTGAGAGTTCAGATGAGGTTGAGATTCAAAATATTCACAGAACATGCTGAATCAGAAGGGAACCACAAGAATTATCAAATCCATCTCCTGGCCCAGACAGGACCATCCCCAAGAATGACACCATGTGCCTGAGAGAGCTGTCCAAACACTTCTTGATCTGTCAGGCTGGTGCTGTGACCACTTCCCTGGAAGCTGTTCCAGTGCCCAACCACCCTCTGGGTGAAAAACCTTTTCCTAATATCCAACCTGAACCTCCCCTTCAACTTCAGGCCATTTCCTTGGGTGCTGTCACTGCTCACCAGAGGTAAGAGATCACTGCCTGCCCCTCCTCTTGCCCTCCCAGGAAGCTGTGATTGCAATGAGGTCTCCCCTCAGCCTCCTCCAGGCTGAGCAGACCATGGCTCCTCACTCGGCTCCCGCCAGGCCCTTCACCATCTTCATGCCCTCCCCTGGACACTCTCTAGTCCTGTCCTTCTTACCCTGCAGCACCGACAGTTCCCTCCTGTGCCCCCAGGACATGGGTGGCCCTCCTGGCTGCCAGGGCACTGCTGGCTCATGGTCACCTTGCCATGGCCCAGAACCCCAGGTCCTTTTCATGGCACTGCTCTCCAGCCTCTCATTCCCACCTGTCTGTGCATCCAGGGCTGTCCCATCCCAGGTGCAGAACCCGGCACTTTCCCTTACTCTTGAACTTCATATGGCTGGTGATTGCCCAGTCCCCTCTGCAGAGCCCCCTGGCCTTCGGGGAGTCAACAGCTCCTCCCAGTTTTGTACCATCTGTGAACTTTGTATCCCTCCCAGTCCTGCACCCAAGCATTTATGATGTTGAGGAGCACAGGGCCTGAGATGGAGCCCTGTGAATCCCCCTAGTGACAGATCTCCATCCTGATGTCACCCCATTCACTGTCACCCCTTGTGTCTGACCCGTGAGCCCAGCTGCTCTCCTATCACACAATGTGTTTATTCAGCTGTGTGCTGGACATTTGTCCAGCAGGACACTGTGAGAAACAGCACCAAAACCTTACTGAAATCCAAAAAGATCATACCCACTGGCTTCCCCTGATCAGCTAGGTGGACTACTTTGACATAAAAGGAATTCAGGTTTGATAAACCAAAGACTGTGTTGTATTTTGGGTGCTTTACAATGCCTCTTAGAATTGCCTTGCTGCATTGCTTTACCAGGCACTGCAGTGAGATGGACAGGCCTGTAGCTCCCAGGGTCATCCTTCTTGTGTGCCCTTCATTCACAGGCTGTGCAGTTTGTGGTGGGATTGTGCGCAGGGCAGCAGAGTTATTGCCACTGACTCCTAGATCCCTTAGCTTATGGGGTTTGCAGTGCTCCAGGGAACTACCTGCTTCTCAGCTACTGCAGCTGTAAGGTATGAGGAGGTGGCTGTAGCAGCTTAACATTAGCTTTACATGCTGTAATGCCTGACACATTCCAAGCGTTGCTGGGTAACGGTTTGGGGCTTTATGACTCTTTTATTATTAATGATGTATATAATACACTCAGCACAAGATATCTTTCTCAGGCTTTTAATGTCTCTTGGAAGTGAAGTCCAGTAACATGCCTTTTGCAGTTTGCTCAGAAATAAAGCTAATAGCCTTTAATACTAAAACTTGGGCTGCTGAGAGCCTGAGACATTAGCATAGAAGTATAATGAAGCAACAAGTTTCACCTCAGCCCTGTTCTTCAAATCCTGCTTGCTCCCACTGGCTCTGCTCTAAGATGACTCTGTTTAAAACGTCTTTTTCTATAATAGCTGACCCATTGACACTCCCTTGCAGCCAGGGTCAGGAGTAGCAGGTCAGGAGACAGAATGCAACAGTGAATCTGCTGCTCAGGGACAGATCCCTTTAGCTTCACTTTTGCTTTTCTCCCAGTCTTGAATGCTTGCTACTTTACCACA
Source organism: Erithacus rubecula (assembly GCF_903797595.1). Taxonomy (NCBI): domain Eukaryota; kingdom Metazoa; phylum Chordata; class Aves; order Passeriformes; family Muscicapidae; genus Erithacus; species Erithacus rubecula. The sequence continues at coordinate 11,840,083 of NC_136661.1, forward strand.
CAGTATTATCAAAAGATATTTCCTCTCCCCAAACTGCCCCACTTCCTTGCTTGTAAGGAGAAGCCCCTACCTATATGCTAGAGGTCTTAAACACAGGTAGGAGCCAAGAACTGTCACCTTGGTCTATCAAGTACTCATGTTTTAAGCTCAAGTTCAGAAAAAGTTTGTTTCTTCAAAAAATTTTTGTAAGTGAAATTGAGGGACAAGGGCTCAGATTGCTGCCTCTCATCTGGCAGAGTGCTTTTGGAGCATCTGGGCCTGCTCTCCATCAGAATGACCTAATTCTACACACATCCCTATTGATCCGATCTGCATCCTCATCGGTACAGCATTCATTAATGCAATTGGGTGCAGAAAGCTTTCAGGGGAAATAGATGAAGAGAGAGAATCGTATATGCTGCACTCTTAGAGTGGGAGTAAAATTAGATTATTTTTGTGCTATTCAGTTGAAACCTACTCAGTGACATTTTAGAAAGGTTGTGTGCAAAGGCCCTCCTTCTCTCCCCCTCCCATTCCTTCTCCCCTTCTTCTCTTTCTCCTGCTCCTTGTCATTGTTGTTGTCTTCCTCCTCCTCATGCTTCTCTGCATAAGGTGGTGGTGGTGATGGTGTGCAGTGAAAGGTACCTTTCCATGCAGCCTCTGGCAAATAGCAAAACCCCTCCTGCCACCAGGAATGTTGGCATTCTGTTTGGTATGACAGTACAGGCCACCAGTTTCTCCCACTGATGGCACAGGTCATTGTGTGAACCCAGGAATAACTCTCCTCTTAATTTCAATGTTGTAACTGCAAATCTTCCATGGAATCATTCCCAGTTGATCTGTGGGAGTGGAAGACAGCACAAGCACTGAATTAATTTCACAGATTCCACACTGTATCAAGAAAAAGGTGGTCCACAAAGGAGGAGCTACCTCCTAGTATATCTCCACAGGCTCTTGAGAGGATATATTTGCTCCCCTCCTGTTTAGGAGGAAAAAAACTTATCTCTTCTTGTTATATTTCTCATTGGAATCAGAAGTGATGGAATTGTTCATGGTAGAGGAAATATGGGTGTGCAGAGCAATTCTTGATGAGATGAAAAGTTAAAGAGGTTGCTTTGAGCTAGAGGCACGAACAGTAATGTACTCCCAGCTGGTTTGGGCACCACACGCTTCTCAGTTGAAGACTCAGCACATAAGAAATGCACGACATGAAAGCTCTATGGGTGTTAGCTGAGAACATGCATTTTATATACCAAAAAACACTATTGTGTATTTTTAAAAATTATTAGGAAAAAGCACAAAAAATTGTGCTCTGAGATTAAGGACAGAGTGTTACTGTATGCTGGTTTTGTTTGATACTATTCAAGCTCCCTTTTCCATCTCCACAAAGGCAAAGTCTCTGACCATTGCTGCTTCCATTATATGACTACTGAACTACAGCTGAACACAGCAGTACAATATGTAACAGATAGAAAATACACTGAAATTAGGGAGATGCGGACTATTTACAAATATTTGGTTTGACCACAATAAAGCAATTATTTTGTTGTGATATTAATATAATTATGGAGATAAATTAGTTGTATCACTTTGCTTCTAACTGCAAGAGGAAGATATAGCAAAGGTGATGCAAGAGCACAGTTAATATAAAGGAGACTTGTAAAACGGAACTGGAGAAAAACCTGAGGGAAACTGTTGTTCAGTTCCAACATGCAGTCTGTGCAATTCACAGCCATATTGAAAGAAAAGCAAAAATGAAACAGACACCGTCATAGCTGCCATTTGGTGTATATGTCAAGAAAGTGAGCACTCTGGTGCATATTCCTCTACCTCTCTCAGGAATTTGCTTTGCATGGTTAGTGATTCCAGTCTGCTGTTGCCGTGAGGGATTCCTGACCCCTCATCCATATTGATTTCTTCCCCGTCTGGGTATATAATTATTAATAGAGAAAATAACTTTTCCAGGACAGAGGAAAGAAAGAAAGGAAAGTTTTTTCATACCAACTTTTAGGAAATAGAAGGTAAGAAATATGTAGCACAGTTTCTATATCAATACACTCCAATATTTTGAATAATTCCATGACATCTAGAAATGTACCAAGATAAATTATTTTGCCCAAGTTGCAGTCTGCAGCCACATTGTGGCTTTTCAGTTAACTAAACTACAGCAAAAATGCATTTTATAGGGGGGAGAGAGGAAAGTATTTGTGGGTGCTGTGATCAAATTACCGGTGCAGCTGACATGAATGGGCCCTAAGTCCTACTTGATCTTCTTAATACAATGTAATCCTTAATTATCTATTTTGACATTTAATGAGCACACGACACGTGTGTGAACTCCCAAGGCATGTATCTGTCTTGCCTTGCTAATCCTGTTATCCTGGCTGTTCCTCTGCTAACTCTGCTGCTGTGAGTGACTCACAGATATAGTGTCTCTCCTTGTTGCTGTATCTCTGACACGTAATCATAATAATTACTCTCCGCCATGAGGAAGACCTGGAAACAATAAAATCTTCCACCTGTTGACATATGTTGATGTCTGTGCATGTTTTTAATCCAGGGTATAGTTTATCAGTCCTGTGTTGGGCTTAACAGGCATTGCAGACCTTTTAATGGTATTGATGTTCTTGCTGCGAACAGGAAACTGAACAGCACTCTATTTGACACGGCATGAAGCTATGGCATTAGAGCAGGGGAAAGGACAGATGGTACTTACTCATGAGCAATCAGGCATGGATTTTTCCTTGAAAAGAGAGAGAAACAATGCTTTCCTTAACACCTGATGTTGCCAGGCTCTCTACCTGAACAGCAGCAGGACTCTAGTCCTCCCAGTTGTTCCTCAGCAACAGATTGATGGAGTGGTCTGTACACTTCCTGAAGCACAGAAGGAGACTCAGAGATTTAGCTTTCATAGATGACTTATTCTTTGAGGGTGGAGCCTTAGTAAAAATTAAAGCCTAAAAAAACCAGGGAATTAAACATGTTGTGGAAGTTAAGACATGGTGATTCCAGCTAAAATCCCTGCATTATTAATGTCCACTTCACTGAGAACATCATCATGTAACTTGATGCATTCCCACTAGACCAAATACTAGGATGAATTTAATGATGCTGATCAGTGGGGTGTGAGGTAGCTTTCAGGATCCAGCTGGGATAACTCAGAAGGACATCTAACCTCCCTATAAGACAGTATAGCTCTCAAATAAGTGTAATCAACTCTTTCTCAGGTTCCATCAGGTAGGTAAACTTTGGCAAGAGCAGCAGGTAAGCAAATAAGAGCAGGAGACATCCTGCTTTTGATTCCATCAGGGCACTCCAGCAATGCCAAATAGAAATTCAGAACTTGTGAATTTGGGTCAATTCAGCACAAATCTAAGTCTGAATCCATTGGTATGAATAGAATCTGTGTCACCCAGCAGAACTACAATAAGCCGAATTGTGGTATCACCAGGGGGCTATCATGGGCAGCAAGCATGTGACAGTGGTGACTGCTGCTGCACATCTACCATCTCATGGAATGTGGTGACATTGGCAAAGGTGTGCCTGCTATGGGAGCACACTCTTAAAAGGAGGGGGCACATCAATCTTCACTGAAATGTCCACACTCAGCTGCAGTTCATGGCTATAAGAGATAGTTGTAGTCTACCCAGTGCAATGGACACTGTGCAAGCAGTTCAGAGCTGAGAAGAAAACACCAATGCAGTTATCAAATGCAGTTCTGGACACAAGATATTTTCTGCCCTGATCTAAAGTGCTGAAGTGACTACAGGTTTCTCTTTACAGTTATTATGTCTGTAGCTGCTTTGAAGTCTCTGCACTGTGTTCCACTGTGTGGTGTAGACAGGCACATAGATGTTATTGTCTCCCTTGACTGAAATATGGGTGAGAATGATGGTCCTTCCATGGCACTGCTATGTTTGCATGCAACTTAGTGTTGAGGTGCTATTAATTTTAAACACCAAAAGTCTAGTACTGAGAAGCTACCTTGAACCCTATGGAAGTTTAGCTTACTGTTTGATGAATGGAGAATTTAGACACTTTTACAGTCTTACTGTAAAGTCATATCTTGCAGAGATTTTACGAGGTTATAAAAAGCTAGTGTGAATTTGTGACAATACTGCCTATCAAGTTTATTCACCTTCTTAGCACAGCTTGCAACCAACCCAGATTTGTAACTCCTCATCTGTGTATGGCTTTGGCAATCCTTTGACACGCAACCTTTCCAGTTTCTGAGACTTCCTTGAAGCCAAGGGCTAGAAGAGAGACCACTCTGCTGGGCAGCTCTGAGTTCCTGGGTGCTGTCTAGACGACAGATGGGGTCTATGCAAATGACATAGAGATACAAGCTAAGATGAATCTAACAGCTGAAATGCAGAGAGCAGAAGGGGAGAGACCATCTTCATAGTCTCTACAGCTGATCTTGTGAGTGAGCCTAATCCATCTAGGGCAAGGCAGTCAGGTTAATTCACACTCCCTCCCTGTTGTGGGTTAACTAATCTCTTTGACTTCAGATTGAAAGGAGAAGGAATTGTTCATGGTCACTTCTCCAGCTGAGTGGTGGTAACTAGCAGCTTAGGGTTCAAGCAACAGCCCACATTCAGCCAGTCCCTGTAAAGCTGTAAGGACTGTGCCTTTCCCAGAGAAAAAGTAACTACTGCAGTGCTAATCTCAGTAATTACAGCTCCACAAGAATGACTGGATATACTCTGGAATTCATGAGGTTGCTCTAAGTATTACTTATAATATTTTTTTACAAATCAGAAGTAATGATGTGAATATGATAGTAAAATGCAGAGCTAAATTACAAATACTGGCAGCAAGATTTACTGCACTGACAGATAGGTTCCCTAAACCTTTATTCTTGTGACCTTTATTTCTGGCTATTTTTAGGATTCATTAAGTGTTCTGAAATGGACAAGACAATAGTAGGTGTGAAAGAGATATGCTTTCAGAATTATGGGCTCTGTGGCCTCTGCTTCTTAGTAATCATGGAGACTTTAAGAGGTCTCTCAAGGGATAAAAAATACACAATACATATCCTGTAAATCTTTGTGCTCCTGGTGGTCAATTGAAAATTAAAGTCTAGTTTTAGCCAGCAGAAAAAGAAATTAAGAAAAAGAAATAAAAAACAGTTCCTTGTGAAATAAGAGTTCTGCACCTATGGTAAAACCATGGCAATTCTCCCTTTTTCCTATGAGGACACACATTCTAAGACAAACTGGATACATTTTATCATAAAGCTGAGTAAACAGGACTCAGATTCAGGCTCTTTATGTGATTGCATAGAGAGGAAACAGGTCTGGGAAAGGAGCTTTAATTAGGAAAGTTTAAGGCATAGCATTGTGTCCAAATGAGAAGGGCACACTAAACACAAGGCTGAGAAAAAGATTCAATTCCTGGACTCTCTGGGACTGTGCTAGAGCACTGGACATCTCAGCTTGGAGGCCCTTACATTTAAATGTGCAATTCTTTCCTGCAGCTTACAGAGCTGGCCTCACAAGGAATCTCATGGCAAAGACTTCTTCCCACTATCTACACCCTGTGAGATGAGATGTTGAGCTGGGATGATTTCCAGTAGCGTTAAAATAGGAAGTAGAGCATAACATTTTTGCATAGCAAAATGTGTACTATTTTTGTATAGCATGTTTTATTTTGAGAGTTTTCTGGATACATTTCAAAGAGAATATAAATCTCAAGAATGGTTTCATCAGTCTGAGCCATGTGCTGTTTAGTTGGGGTCCTATTGGTCATATTTTGAGATGTTCATGGCTCTATCTGCTGAAGTCTGTCACCCTGCCCAAGCCAGCTGTGAGAAAGCATTGCTGATGGACACTGGAAGGATGGATGCAGGAGATCTCTTGCTTGATGAAATATTAAGGGTTGAGAGGGGGAGACAGGGGCAGGGGATGATTCTCTATGCTAGTGAACTGAAAATTATAACACAAAGAAGTCCGTCTGTTTAAGGAGCTGTGGTTGGTACTGATGCATGCTGCTGTACAGTTTTTCCATCTCCAAGTCAAGGAGCAGAGCTTCTGAGAACATGCAGAGGAGCAGCTCCTGGCCCAGACCAGACACAGCACCCTGTCCATGCAACTGCAGGGGCAACACAGAGGTGCAGCCCACTCTTTAGGTGGATAACACTCTCCCCAACCCTACATGCTGCAAGTCCATTGAATAGGACTGTGTTCAGAGAGAGCACTGCACTGCAGAACTATGGCCTGGCTCAGATTTATGGCTAAACCACATTAGACCATTTTTGCAGTGCCAGCAGGTCAATCAAGTGGATATAAATGGGAGTCAGCATTTGCAGCAGCTCTGAAGGAGCAAGAAAGCTCTGGCAGCTGAGCAGTGACTATTCAGCCTGCAGTATTTTCTTTCCTTTATTTTCATTGGCACGTTGTGTAATTTATATGGCAGCTTTAGTGTTTGTGGTGCTTTGTAACAGATAAAACATTCTACTAACCGTGAAGGGAAATAAGACATGAAGAGACAGAGAAGAGTGCAGGTGGAGAGGATGCTTCAAACATATAGAAAAGAGGAAATAAAAAGCCCTGATGAAATTAAAGAAGGTATTCAGTGGCGTGGGAAATGGAATCGTGACAGCACTGGTACATGCTGAAGAAAATCACAAGACAAGAAGGACTGAAAACAAAATTGCATTATTTTGAAGAGCAGTAGAACAGCGGAGTAAAATTAAGGGTAGCAAATAATTGGGGGGGTACTGGTAGCAGTGGTGGCCAAGAGAAAGGAGAGGCTGTCAGTGATGGATGAGTCTGTGCTGCTTAAGCCTGTTTCAAATCAATCACACAGGAAATAATTTCCTGAACTTAAATATGGTAGAACTGCTAGAAGCTGGACCTCCTTGCAGAAGCTGCTTGGTCAGGAGACCACAGGACAGAGAATTCTGTCTGCTCAGCAAAGGAGAGCTCTGTCTGTCTCTGAATACAGGAGAGAGCATGGAATGCCTTTCTACAGAGAAAAAACAGAGAAAGTTTGAAGGGAAGAAGAGAATATGAGCAAAACAGTCTAGAAAGAATGGGCTTTCTTTTTTCCTCCCTAAACAATATCTAGTACTGGCCTGTAACAAAAATTTAGATTATAGAGTGTTTGTAGTGTTCAAACAGTCTTGATGTACTAAGCCTGAGCTATACTGCTAGGAAAGATGCAGGAAGCAGTTTTTTCTAGGTAAAATGAAGGATATTAGTGAATGCTATTGTAATGTTCTCATTGCTAGAAGCCAAAGTCCTGGTGGGACAGCAAGTTCTGTGGAATAAGCACTACCAAGGACTTACATCTTAGGATTTTCTTGTCTTTAATGCATTTGTGTAGCTTTGGTAGTTGGCCTCCAGCCAGCGTAGTAAGAATGGATATTCCTACAAACATTTACAATGGAAAATGGTGAAGTCTAATTGTAGTAAGATGTTTATGTAACTCTCCACAGATCAGTTTTATTTGTATTACATCACTACTTAATAAAATTTAGAATTCACATGGCATGAAGTGCTGTTTATTAGGAAGAAAATTTGGATTTTTGATGTATGCCTCAGAAGCCTTATCCTTTCAGAGCCATTCTGAGTTTGCTACCATTGTTCCTTGTTTAGTTTCAAGGGAAATATCTGGTTTTGATCAGCTTTCTCCCTGTTGTTCTGGGGATTTCTGACTGACAGCTACAGTGTTTTTCTTGATGACTATGAATGAGAGATCATTTTAATGCATTAAAGTTAAATACAGATGGAGGATAACTCCACCCACATTCAAAACACAGAGATGTTCAATCAATTCTGTTTCAAAAGTGTTGAAAATTCTCTGCTTCTATCAGGGTGACTCAATTCACTCTTTCAAAATAGACTGAAGAGGCTCAAAGTGTTTTATTTAACATCTCTTACTTTGCTGAGACTTTGCTGGTCAAAATTACTTCTGGCTTGTACAATTAGATCACCTTAATATTTTCTCAGCTTTAAATTTGCTTTGAAGAAACCACACAGAATCAATTCAAAGTAGATCAGATATATGTGTGAGCTATTCATCTTTCAAACTCTGTTCTTTCCAAGAGATAGCCATTTGCTTATCAGGGGGAAATCAAAGCTTTTTGTCATCTGAATGGAGCAATTCAGCTTAACAAGGAACAGAAACTGTGTATTTGTGATCTGTTTACTTTTAAAGTCTGTTTGATTAAATCTTTTGTTAATTTTACTAAAGCTAAATAAATTACACTGAAACTTTACTAATGCAATTCATACTTGTATTTACTGCTAGCTATGTTTTCCTGTGGTGTGTTGACATTGGAGGCTTAAGAATTGTTCATCCTTTTTGACAATGATTATGTCTATAGTAGAAGCAGGACTACACTATATGCGTTTTTTAAGTGGTAAAATATGGAATATTCACAAACTCTTTCCCTGCATTCATCATCATGTTGGCTGAATGTTTGGAGGTGCAAATTTGCCAAATAAGCAACCAGTTAACTTCATCACACTCTGCATCTCTTTCCTCTTCTGATGGGTGAGGTAATTAATAAACTACTTAAGGGTGATGGGTGTCATATGCTTACATTCATAGCCTGGGGCATGGAATATGCAACTTGATCTTTGTTGTAAAGCACATAAGGCAAGTCACACTCACATTGTCTGAGGGATGGAGGGCTGAAGTTCACACTAAGAGAAAATCATGTTGGACAGCTTTGACCACAGATGAGCTGCTGGTGTCTCAAAAGGTTTTGAATCATAGCCTGCCTTGTGGGTCTTATGTGTCAGACTGTTCTGCATCAACATTACAGTATCCTGTCACACAGCTTTTTATTTCCAAGATGAGAAAAATCTGAGGTCAAAGAGAGACTTGCTCTCTCTCTGATGTAATACCAAGAAGGAACATTGTCTCTGTAATGTTAACCAAGTGTTTAGGCAGGTCTATGCATAACTGTGCAGCCTTGCCATCAAACATAGCTTCCTGTATAATTTCAAATTTACCTGAGAGGTAAATCCTTTCACTTCCTCTTTGCTATTTCTACTTGTCACCTTAATACATTTGCCCTTCTCTTTTTAGAAACATGTCTTTATTGAAGGTAAATGCATTAATGTTCCATCCAGGATTTCAAAACAGTGGCCCTCTCATTTTCCCAGGATGGCTGTGAAGACACTCTAGATGGGTTTTGTAATGCACTGTCATATGAGCCGTTCAACATTTCTTTGCACATCAAGCTTTCATTTAAAAGGTTATTTAGTTTAATCATTTAAAGCAGGACAATTTTGGAAATAGAGGAAACATTCCAGAACTGAATTAATTAAATACACAGCTTTTATCTTCTCTTCAGGTTTCTAACTTCTTTCGAAAAGCCATAAATAGTTTGTTGCTTTGGACATTTGCCAGAATAGAATCTACATTCCTTCAGATGGTGGAATTAGTGGATTCCTGACTCCCACACCATTTTTTGCAGAAGTATAATTTCCTTTTAACTTGCAGTTTCTGTGGTTCAAGAAAATGCCTCATTGACATGACCTGTGCTGAATAAACAAAATTTTAAAAAATCCCAATCTTTCTGCATTTTCTGAGAAGGCTGAATCAGCCAGCACACTGGTTGTAACTGCAGTGTCTTTTTGTTGTTTAATTTCTTTTCTTCTTTCTTTAAAATATTGGTAGTAACTACTCAGTGTCTGAGTGTTACTGTTAAGTATGTTTTTAAGCCACAATATTATTAAGCTTTAATGTAAGTTGCCATATTTTCACACTCGATTTTAGTTACACTTATTTTTTAAGAGAAACCAATAGAATTCAATTACATATCATGTTTAAGGGTGCAGTAGTTTTTCATGAGAAGAAGTCATCCACTGTTCTCTGCACTAACTTTTACCTAAAACACATGTTTATAATGCTACTTTAAATTTCAGGTTCAAAAATTGCAGCAAGAGCACATTGCTGTCTGTACACCAGGGCCTTTAGACACAGGATCTGTTGATGGCTAACTTTGTTAAAGTGAACTGTCCCAGTAACAGTCAATTTTACGGTGCAGCTGGTAAATGTCAAATTGATTTTGTTTCATCCCAGTGGATGATCACTTTTAAATTGGATCTGTGCCTGTTGTGAAATTTCACATAATCAAATTACGCTCCTGAAATGCCGCACTTTCCAACCCTCTCTGCCTAATACAAGACAGCAGCTTCTCTCTCTTTGCTGCTCTTAGTGAACTGAAAGCTGTGTGCTGTGGAGAATGTCTTTCTAATCAAGCTGCAAGGACCTCTTACACTGGGGAAAAAGTTACACCCTTTGCATTTCTCCTCAGGAGTTCTTCCCAAAGCACTTCTATTGATTACTGAAATCACATGGAATTGCAGAAGGATGTAACTGTTCATTGGTAGGGCTGCCATTTCAAGGAGACTTGAACTGATATAAATACTGTTAAAATTTTTTTGCTGTGATCTTACAGTGGACATGAGAGATTTTTGGGATGGAGATGGGTTTGAGAATCATTTATACAATGTCAGATGTTTCTTTTGACAACTGAACTGTCATCAATCCTTTAATAATTGTTTAATAGTATGAAACTTTTCATTTTGGAGCTAAATATTTCACAGGCTTCTTTCCACATTATTTGGAATTCACGTCTCTTTTTCTTTCATTTACAGCATTAGCATCTTCCAGTTTCATTCTCCAATCCAGGAAGAAATTTTTGTCATCACAAAAGGAAGCTTTGAAGAAGCAGTTCTGCTTGGGTTTTATGTGCTTTCCAGTGTCACATCATCATCAGAAACAAAAACATTCAAGCTGGTAAATATATGCTATGAGAAAATATATCCTTTTAGTGAGATTTTATTTTGCAGAAGCATAATCCATCACTGGTTGTTTTCATGTCCATGGGTGGTGGATCTGATGTGCTTGAGCAAACACTCTTGTCCTTAGGTCAAACACCTCTCATCTCTAAATAAAACTAATCTGAAGACTTGGGCATCTTTTAAGGGTTTCTATGCTCTCTATGTATTTCTGAGGGAAAAGGAAAAAAAAAAAACACAACAAAAAAACAAAAGAAACCAAAAGTAACCACATACAAAAAACAAAACAAAAAAAAAACCAACAACCCAAACCTAATAAAAAATCAGAGAAAACAAGAGCCAGTGAATCTGAGAGAAACGAATCACTTCATCCCCATTTTGGAGACCCCAGATAGCATGGAAATTGGCATAGAAAACTGAGGAGCTGCATCTCACCCCGACACCTTAATGTGTCTGTCTTCTAGTCACCTTCCCATCTCTTTGAAGAACAGTTTAGTTGGGTGGCAGAGGGACTGTGAGTGCACTTCTAGGTGGAAGTTTCGAGGTCTCTTTAGCTTAGGTAGTTGTCTAGTTTAGCTTTGAGTGTGTGAAAAGTGAAGCCAGTGAAAATTTCTACACATGAAATAACTTTGACATGCACATCTGCCATTTAAAGATTGTTTGTTTTTACTGAATGGGTTAGTGTAGTACGTGCTCGCTGTTCTTTATGTAACAAAAGTTCCTTGCAAGTTTGCAACAAAGCTTAATGAAAAGATGCATAAAACTAAGTGGAAATCGAATTTTAGCAAGCAGATACACCCCTGCTGGAAGTGGAGATAGTGGCAGGCTCAGATATTATTTCAGCTTTAGACTGGATTGTGGGCGTCCACTGAATTCAAAGAGTTAGTCCTAGGAAGAAGGTGTAGGTGAAAGACCTAGCAGGAACCAGAGCTGGGAAGTTATTCCTGGTGTTGGCAGCTCCTTTTAACCTCCATCAAGTGTGAGAGTAAGACCAATGAAAATACTAATCTTTGCTATGCACTAGGGATCATCTTCCTCATATTTGATCAGTATTTAGAATTTGATTTTGTCCCTAATGTTTCTGACCTGAGGGATATGGGCTTTGCAAGCTCAGTCTTTTCCAGCTGTAGTAATTTGCCTGTAAAAAGAAGTTCTTTCTATTCTCACAGGCCTCTTTTCTGTCCTCAATCACCATAGCTGCAACTCTGTAACTGCCTTTATGACAGGTATTTGAAAGGGCTTTCCACCAATGACAGAAAATTCAGGTTTTTACAAGGCACTCCTTGGTGACTGCCACCTCTTAATAACCTGGAAAATGACTCAGTAGATAAGAAGTGATGACTGCTTTAAGATGACCAAGGCAAGTCTCCATTATAGTAATGTATTATTCAAACTATATAACAAAAGTATTTGTGGTACATTTGCACAGTAAGTGAACAGGAGAATATACAGGAAAACTGTGTCACAATAATGACCTAAAAATTTTGAAAAACTTTTATACTTGATTTAATAAATAGGTGACTCACAATTCACATACAGAATGAATTTAGTGAACTTTAAAGTGTACTCTGGATTTTGTTACAGGTGATTTTGTTTTGGTATTTTGTTTGCTTGTGAAAATCTTATTTAACTTTTCTTACAATTTCTAACTGGATAAAATCTTTTAATTGATCTTACAATTCAGGCACAATGTACCAAAAGAGGAAAAATGCCTGTATTTCTATGAGCTTAAGAGAAAGTTTTGGACTTAATAAAAAACAACTATTGTAAACAGTATTTTTAAAGCTGTGGATTTTTGTTTCTAACCAAGTATCTCAAAATGACCTTTGGGAATTCTGTTTACAGACTGATCACACACCTAATTAAATTCTCTAAAAATCTGAACAAGAGGTGCAGAATAGTGTGTGTTTTTGAGGCTGAATTAGGAGATGCCACATTAGTGGAATCTAAAAAAGGGTTAGCAATATTTCTTACAGTTGTGTGCCTACTCTAGCATCATTCTCTATATGTGTACTGAAATAGACAGACCCCCAGAATATGAAGAGGACTTGCCTAGTTACTCGTGATTTTAGCCCCATTTCAGCTGAAATATATACAAATGCAAATTACAGCATACAGTGACATTGATGAAATTCTCTTAGCCATGAAGTGAATGGGTAACATTCATCTGCGGTAATTTTTATCATGACAGAAGAGATACAAGTAATACCTTAACTCATGCAACTCAAAATAAATTATGGACATAAGATACTGCAGAAATAATTTGTTTTATCAGATGGTTAAAACTGCTTCCTAAGAAAACTGTAAAATTGAAGTTGTTAATGTAAGAGTGGAGAGAAGTCAGTCTTTTATTACGATGTGTGGTATTTTCAATAAAGAGAGAAATATTTTATATATTATTTTGACCAACACATGACAACTTATCTGTTGCATGTAATAGCCAGACAGCCAGCTTGTTATTTACCTGTCACTTCACTGTGGAGCATGCCTGGCAATGCAACTACTCTGACTGCTAAATATCACAGGGGCTGTTTCTCAGGAATGCAATACTTGTGGCCCATCTTTGACTTAGCACTGCAAAAGCTGCTAAGTAGCACGTAAGATTGCAAGTGCATATAAAATATTAATTCTAAGGTAACTAGACATACAAATGAAAACCTATCAGCAGCTATCTGTTCAAGACATGGAAATAACCCTCCTTCCTTCACCACTAACCTCAAAAGCTACATTACATTCAAAGTCCTTGAATGATCCTATAATCATCATCTCAGTTTTCCAGGTCAAGGAAAGAAAAACAAGTGGGGTCAGCAAACAGCCCATAAAATAATAAGCTAAGCAGCAACTCTGATCTTGTTCTTCATGTGGCTTGAGAACATGTCTCTTACCTCAGGTAGTGCCTACCCTATCCTGTCTCATAAATAACCAGTCTTTTGCTCAGTTTTAGCCAGATCTTTGAATGGAGGAAGACATTTTCACTCTCACTGATCCTATGCCTGTCTATTTTTATCAGCATTTCCTCCTCTCCCAATCCAATTACTGCTTGCAGATTCCAAGAAAGAGCAGTACAAAAGGAGACACCTTAAAAATGAGGGCAATTCTACAGAGTTTCTGAAAATCAGGTCCTTGTTGGTAGAGAGTATCAAATGAGTACCCCGTGGAGGGCACGGTGAGGAGCTCCACCCTTATACTGCTTTTGGCATTGGCTGTCTGGGTTACATCACCTGCTGCCCTTCATGGTGTGGAGGAAGGCAGATGAGGAGTAGGGAGGGAGCTGGGTTTATTTCAATAAAACTGTTTGAGGAGAAGGGTATGGAGCTGCACATAAACATCCTTAGAAGACAAAGCTTACTTAGTTGTTGTTGTTTTTCTTGCACAGCTCGTTTCATTTCCTTAAATCATTTTACATGATGTCTATACTTTCTGCTTTAGTCTTGCTCGAATTTTCCCAGCTTGTGTTCTGGGAGCCTTTTAAATCCGCCTTGAATGTAAGTTTGATTACTTCAGAAGGAAGTCCTTACAAGTAAAACTTGGATTATACAGGAATATATTTGTGAAAAATGCATTTGCATTGCAGGAAAGCAAAATACAGCTGCACTCAGATAAGGGTTGCTTCTTATTTCAGCTCTAATTTCCAGGGTTTCAGTGGTGGTTACATGAGTAGCTGATTAATGTCAGTGTTCTTTCATTGTGGCTAAAGGAAAGTTTGACTCAAAGCTTATTAACTAGGACAACTCTTTATTTTAATTTCAAGGAAAACAACATCAGGATATGTGAGAGATCTCCGTGTCCCTATCAGGCTGCTATCTCTCACTCACCCCTGCAGCTGTGGCCTCAATGCTCTAAGCTTTTCAGGGCTTGTTATGCACTAACCAACAGCCTAACAGGGAGCCTGCCACTGAAAATCACCCATAAGGGTAGTACTTATAGGAAATGGGACATTTCATGAACTTTCCCTCTGAGTAAATGAGAAACCCATTTTTAGCTTTTGTGCAGGTGGTGTGCAAATCACTTAAATGACGTGCTATACTTTAGTCCAGGTTACTGGCAGAATTTGTCTTGGATATAAATTCCAGTAGGCCATCAGTCTCAGAAAATTATGGCTGAAGTTGGTGTATGAATCCCACAGGAGACCTAATTCTGATACTCTGCAAATACTCCTGAAGAAGAAGATCAAGTACACAGCAGCTAGGATTGCTGTATATTCTCAAGCTGCAAATAAGTGCAGGCAGGCTGGATACACATTGTGCAGACTCTCATGTGGAAGGGGAATATCACTGTCTTTTTCCTGGTGTTTTGTCACATATATGAACTGGTTCTTGGGAAATACCAAAGGAACAAATGTCCTTGTTGTTGGTGATTTGCCTAATTCAGCAGATTTTCCTTGATTGTAACCAAAAGGGATCAGCAGGGACCCTGCCTAGCCTTTCATCAAGGTTTAACCCCCTTTGCCATTGGGCTTTGGCAAACAGCTTCCTTCTTGTCAGTGCCAGAAAAGTGATGCTGCCTGGAATTGCACAAAACACGGCTACATCATTGGGTTTCAGAGGTGCATGTGGTTTTGAGTCCCTGCTCTCCATGCAGATGCTTTTCTGTCACTAGCAAGATACAATATTACCATGTTTTTTTTGTTTATTTAACGTGCAAGTCTGAAACGGTGTCAAGGTACAGCCAAAACACAGGCTTAGGGACAGTCCCTGCAGTTTTCTGGGAGAGAAAGAGATGTTGAGTCAGAATCATTGTCAACATCTGTATTATGTAAGGCTGATAAGAGGAAAGAGTGGTCAAACTGCCAATCTAAGGAAGCACACAGTGTCTCCAGGTTTTATGCCACTCTGCATTCCTGGAGAGGGCTCAAATCCCAGTTCTGGACATCTAGCTGAGGAGTAATGTTTCTCCCGGCCATGGCATGCATTCTGATTCTCTTTGCAGCGCTCAGGGCTGAGCAGGTCACACGCCAACACTGCATAGAGATGGGGCTGGGTCATCTATTGGTGTTCCAGAACTGGAAAGTTTTCCTAGAACAGATGTAGCTTTTGATATTCAGGTCAGCTGGGCTGAGAATCGCCCTTCAGGTATATCTGCCAGCATCTGTGCAAATGGCAGCTTGGTTGAGAGGATCCTGTCCAGTTCAAATTACTAGACAGGCACTGGACTGCAGTGTGGGAAAAAATGTCCTATGTATTTTTTAAAATGCAAATAATTTTTTGGACCCAGCACTACAGCCAAGACTCAGATATAGCTTCCAAAATATTGCTTTGCTGCACAAACCAAAATTCTTGACTTTCCTTCCCTTGCATAAATTCTGGCTTGTACTGGGAGGGTATAACTCACTGGAGTGTCAGACCTCCTCAGGGAGAACTAAAATTAACATAAGGCAGTGATGCCATCCAAGTGGCACCATGGCCTCTTGCCAGAACAAGGCTTGGGGATCTCGTTAACACCTTCTGTCCGTTTTCCTGCCAGCTTCTGCCAAGTAAGTTTTAAGACCATTGTTTTGTTGCAGCATTATGTGGAAGAAGAGTGGAAGTCCTAAAGATAAATTCTTATATTCTTTATGAAAGCGAGTATCCAGGTAGAATTGAGAACAAAATTAGTGATTCGTTTAGGAATTAGAGCATAAGTGCCCTTGAGCAATTGGCAGCAGCTGGTTAGCAGAGCAGTGGGGCTCCAGCACTGCTCTGGCTGATATGCACCAACCTGTGCCAGGGCCAGCTCGGACCGAGCGCTGTGAGTGCTCTGAACGGATGAGGATGCATGCAAACCTGGGGGAAGCTGGTTTGCTTTGCTGGTTGGTGGAGCATTTAGGAGACAAAAACCACAGACCTGAAGGAAATCAGGATAAAGTAACTTTTTCACCAATACAACTTAATTAAAAAAAAAAAACACAAAACAAACTATTGGCAAAATGACAAGCTGAGCTCTAATTTTATTGCTGTCACCTCCCATGGCTGCTAACAGGATTTTGGTGCTTTGTGATGATAAATCTGTTTCTTTAAGTCTTCGTGCCGCTTGTCCCTTCATCTTTATTTCCTTTTCTTGTATTGAGAGGGATTTGCTTTGTGCTATCCACTGTGAACCTTTATTGTAGGAAACCACCTGAATATAATCATCACTTTTAGAAACAGGAATTTTGCCAGTGTTTACCCAAAATTGAGAAGCTGCCATTTTTTATTTCCTCTTTGCAAATCTCAAGTGCATAAAATAAGGAAATAATATAAGGAAATAAATAATGATGTCTTGCATAGCTGTGAATCAACCCTTATAAATACCAACTTTTCAAGCAACTTGTGTATTGTGCATATGTTTATAACATCTTCCTTTTCATCAGCTGTTCCCTTGGCACACAATGTAGCACCTGCCTGTCAAACGCTTCTTAAGACATCAAAATACATGATTTCACCTCAATCTGTAGACTGCCTAATCCAGCTTGCTTCTTAAAATGCTTCACAGAGAGCAATAGTAATCCTTGATTTACAGCCTCAAGAGCAGTGGATGGAGGAAAGAAATTAATTGCCAGGGGCAGGGCATGCAGATAAGTTCCTAGAGCCGGGGATTCAGGGAAGCGCAGGCTGCGGGTCCAGATGGCCCGGGAGGGCGAGCCAGGGTGACTGCCTCAACAAGGGGAGATTGTGCTTGGGTGCAGAGAGCAGGCTGGTACTGCTGGGGCAGCAGGAGCAGGCTGAGGGACAGAGCATAACAGAGCCCAGTGTGCGAGCAAAGAAAGTCCTTGGGGGGTTTAAACGCATGGAGGAAGGGGATTTTGATTTGGAAATGAATGGGTGAGATTAGTGAGCCAGTTGTAGGGATAAGGGAGAGAGATAAATGCTGCAGGGGAGACAGGAGTGGCAGAAGGCTGGAAAGGAGACTTATGAAATTAGAAAATGTAGCCAAGCTTGCCAACTATCCAAACCAAGCAGCTGGACAACTTGCAAAGAAATGTTAGCTTCCATAAACAACAGACAGTTGCGGCAGGAAATAAACACAGCGTGAACTGGAAGTTGTTTGTACAACTTGCAGGAGAAATTACTATTGAATTATATATAGTATAGGCTAAATGCCCTCAGGGCAACAAGGAAGTATTTTCTTACTAAAACAAGGAATGGTCTCAGTGTGTGTGGGGTGTTGCCATCAGCTGGGCAGGGGAAGAAGGGGGCTGTGATGCAGAACTTGCAGACTTTCTTGTGAGTCTGACACCTGCTTCCTTGACCAGCTGCCTGGAAAAACACATTTGAATGTTTTGGGGTTTTTTCTCAGATGAGGAAGGAAGTCTATACTACTTCATTTTCCCAGGGGAAATCACTACTGGCGAAGTATCTGTCAACAGCATATTTTAGTAACGTATTAAACATGAAGGAACATGACGTTATTATGTCAGAAATCTCCTAGATTAAAAGGGGAACTCTAAACCTAGGACTTACTTTAATAAAAGTAAAAAATGCTTTCTCTTGTAAAACCAACAGGCGGTAGGGATTTTGGAAGAGAAAAAAATGTTGTTAAAGACCCTTCTCAGGCACTTGCATCAGATCCTATTTCTTCTTGAGCAAATGCCAGCAGTTTATTAAGAAATACACCTTTTCAGTTGCTGATGGTCAATTAGTTGCAATTTTTTCAGAAGTGTAAATCTTTTAAGGACTATTAGAACTTTGAAACATTGGAGGAAATTGAAAAAGCGAGTTAGGACAAATCTGGTGCTCTGTGGCAATGGACTGTGGCTGCAGAGAGGCTGCAGGATTTGCTCCCTTTTGTGGAGTTGACAGCAGCAGCTGCCGGTGCTGCGCGCTTGAGAGAGGCGCTCCGTGCCAGGGCTCCTGCTATCAATGCCTGGTTTCAGATACACAGAAATGGACTGTGGAAAATCAGCCTGCTGGAGAGCAAACATCCTTTCTTTGAGCCTTATTTTCTTCTTTTAAAGCTGACTTCCTCTGATTTCAGTGAAAAGTGCTTCAATATTCCAATGGATGGGAGGCAGCAAATATCTATCACAGGCTTAGCAGAACTGCACTTCCCTCCTTTCACTTGCTTGCTCCTTTCACTTTTTTGCTGCTGCAAACTATTTTCCCCAGATTGGCTGTTGTTACATTAGAGTAAAGGAGAATGCAGGAGCTTCTGCAGAAAGCTGTCATATTGTGGCAATGATGGCCAGGAGAATGTTTCAGCCATCAGTTTCTGCTGGTTGGAACAATTTGCTCTTGGAGTTTACCTCTAGCACTTACCTTGTATTGTCTGCACTAATACACCATCATCAGTTTTTTAGCTTGGAGTAGGAGGAGGCAGAGCTCACATTTGCCTGTGCTCTAGTGTATAAGTAGTCTTGCAAAATGGCTTATTTCCATGCACTGTGGGCCAAGCTAATGTGAGACATACTTACTTAGGTCACAGCACTGGAGATACCACTTTGTAAAGAAACCGGTATATTTATAGTCTCTGCTGACAGTCATTGAATGACATTTTCCTCTGCTTAAAGTCAGCAGTATTTCTTATCTGTTTATATAGGCTCATTTACCATAATAGCTGTATGTGTTATACTAATTAACAGGCATAACTTACAAGTACCCTTGAGACACAAGACGTATTTATTTTTCTTTTACAAATGAGAATCTGAAGCAAAAGAAATGCAGTGGCTTAAGGTCACTTTAGAGAAAATTAGACCCTGAATGTTTTACCAGAGCTTCATGACTTCATCTGCCAACTTTGTGAAGTTCTGTCTTGAATCACACTCAGGATATTTTAAACACTGATGTGCAACTCTGGGGAGAAACCTCCAGGGTTATGGACACTCCCAAGCATCACACCTGGGAAAAGCTGTATCAGAGTGGCTGTGACTTCCAGCACAACAGGCCAACACAGATTCTATCTCTTGACCAGAGTATGCTGCCCTTGAAATCTCCGTGAAGCAGAGGAGCAGAGTTCATGCATGTTGCTGTGATTGGGATACCCAGCTCCCCTGCCAGCCCTACAGCACAGGCTACTCTCAGCAGCCACTGCTGGCTACATGCATGCTCGTGGCACCCCATTTTCTCCCTCCAGCTGCTGTCATTGCCAGAGCTGCTGCCCCAGAGCCATCCAGCACACCACCCACCTGCCCTTGCCATGCTGAGCTGTGGTGTAGGGCAGACCCTGCCACAGCAGCAGGGATCGAAAGCACAGCTACCAGCAGCTCTTGCACAAGAACAGGTATCCTTGTGTGTGGAGGAAAGCCAGACACCACTGGTTTTGTCAAGAGCATTGAGCATCCTTGCATACACACAGACCTTCTCATCCCTACAAAACCTTCCATTAGGCACTTTTTTGCTCCCTTTTTCTCACTGGAGGAATGGAGCAGCTCAGGAGCATGCAACCTGTTCTCCTTTAGCTTATCAAGGTGGTCAGTCTCATAGTGTTCAGTTATGGCAGAGAGGTGATGGCATTACGTTGGCCTTCACTTAAAACAAATGCTTCTACACCTCAAAATCAAAATCAGCAAAGACAGACACAAACCCTCCTGCACCCTGCTTCTGTGTATACCAGTGCCATTTTCCTGGTCAGTACTACCAAAGTTGATGTGTTGCAGATTGAGTTCTTTCAAGGGCTGGAGGGCTCATCTGCATGGTTAACTACAGGAGCTGCCAGCAGAAAGCACACCCCAGCCTCCACCCTTCCCACACTCAGGCAGCCAGCCCAGGTCATGGCACCACAAGCTGAGACTTCCACCCAAACCACTTTGTCAAAAATGCTTCATGTTTGGTCTTATTTGGTTTTTCTCCCCGCTGGAGAAAGTGAAGGATGTGTCCCTTTTTCCCCAAGCCAACTGGATTCAGAGGAGGTAGGGGTTCATCAGAGCTCCTTTTGGGAAAGGTTCTTCCCAGATGTACCTGGATTATCTCTGGAATGAAGTCTTTCATTGGCTTGGTTGGACTGGCTGATCCAAGAGCCTCAGGGATGGGAGCACAGGGCAGGTGAAAGTGGCAGCTGCAAGAAGGCAGAGCTGCTACAGGGAGCTTGAAGTGCCATTATGTTGTTCATCTTTTACCAGATTTTCCCTGTGGCAGCTACACTGCCTTTTTCCTTCTAGATTCTATGCATGGATCTCCCAGGCAGAACTGTCATTTTGATCTGGAGGCTGATCTGAAGGGACATAATGACACATAGCTTCTTGAAGAGCCTTTGTTTCCTTGGGCAAAACACTGCCACTCCCAGCACATGCTCATTTGGAAGTATCCAGTAGGATTTTTAAAGTAAGCAGCTTTTAAAACAATGTTCCTCTTCTACAACTCTCTAATTACAGGCATTCAGGCCTGCCTTTCCAGCAGGTGCCAGCTCCAGAGCATGCAGAAGACTCGAGGCAGGAGCTTGCCCGTCTGGTGATCTCCACGTGGGTGCTGTGGAGAGGTTGGATTTGGAACCTCCTCTCATCCAATGGCCTCTGCCAGTGAGGGAATTAAATATGAGCTGTCCCAGAGTGCAGTGACTTATTTTGCCTCCTGTTAGGAATGAAAACCTCTTTACCTGACAATGAGCAGCTGGTTCCCTAACTCAGCATCTAGGCAGGAACCTTCTGCCTAAAATTTGCCTTCCACATATACATCTATACATATGCACATGTGCATATCAGCATGCACATGCACTTATCCTCAGGACCAGTGCCAACCTTCCAGACCAGTTTGGGATGCAGGTATGGGTACAAACAGGTACTGCCACTGTCAGAGCAACCCTGAGAATGAAAGGTTCACATCTTGGAGAGCACATCTCTGACTCACATCCTCTCTCCATGTTTTTTCTTTTTTCTTGTTTTTTTGGGGGGGTTTTTGTTTATTGGTTTTGGGTTTTTTGTTGTTGTTGTTGTTTCTTTGGGGTTTTTTTTGTTTTTGGTTTTGGTTTTGGTTTTGGGTTTTTTTTTTGTTTGATTGTTTTCTTTCTGTTGTGTTTTGTGGGTTTTTTTGTGTGTTTTTAAATTTTTTTGTGGATTTTTGGAGGGGGCAACTTTTTTTTGTTTTTTTCCTTCTTCTTTTGTGGTGGTTGTATTTTGTAATTTTTTGTTGCTAGAGAAGCTGGGAACATGCCTTAATGGCATGCCTTGTGAGACAGAAGCAGGAAACCCGTGTGCAGTGAAAATGTGCCTTATATTCTGTGGATATGCCTTAGAGACCTTTGTTAGAGGGCATGAGGGGCCCCAGGACAGAACAGGAGAGAAGGCTTAAAAAGCAGCATAGATGGGACCAGCAGATCTGCAGCAGTGTGTCTGCTCAAGGCCTTCCCATGCCTTATTTTACCCAAGACTAGTGTATTGATGTCTCTGCAGGGGACTAGTGACATTTTTATTAAAGTGTGGTGGAAGAGCTGTATTTTTGCCCCAGCAGTGAAGAATCCTAAACTTGAGGTTTGGCCTGGATATCAGTTTGTGAGCCTTCTTCTTTAGTCTACTCAGAAATGCACTCTGGCCCAGAAAATTCAGGCTAGCTGGAGAAGTATACTTCATACAGGACTCTGTACTGGCCATGGAAGATCCAGTTTAGCCTGGAGGCTCAATCACAGAAGAGCTGATTTAACCCTGGGGGTTTTCATGTTAGTTGTGTGCTGTTTTATGAAGAAGTTGCTATAGAAATCTTTACTAATTAGTTCAGTTTCTATGGACTGTGATACCAAGAAAAAAATATTTGTAATACTTGTTCTCTTCCCTGGCTCTTCTCCTCTCAACTTCATCTTCAATGTGCAAAGATGACGTATGAGAGTTTGCCTCACTCTGATTGCTAAGGGCAAGTAGGTGACAACATGCATCCAGATTCCCTGCTTGCTTCTTTGCTGCCTCAGACTATTCTTAGCAGTAGAGCACTGTTTTCACACTTTCTAGAATAATTTCAAATTAAGAGCCTCTCCTTTGAGATGTTTCTCTCTGATTTTTCTGCATCTTCCTGTCACTTTTTTTTGATTCATTGATACACCCTACTGAATGACCTAAACTTTTCATGTTGAATACAGATCCTGGTTTTAAGGGGATACTTATGTTCCGTGGTAATCTCAGACAAAGACATTATCTTCCAAACAGTTGTTAAGTAAGCTTGAAAGAAACCTAGGAAGGAGGGAAAAGCCCTGAAAAAACAAGCTAGTTGATGTGAAGAAAAAAATTCCATTTCTGCATTCCTTTCTTTCCTTCCCCTGTGTAAGCTTTTTTGCTATTATTTCCAGACAATTTTATTTTTCTAAATAATGTTGCTGAGCATATGCCTCCACCCATCCGGCAGCTCTCATCTGGTTTTCCATAAATGCACTCACATGTACTATTTCATCCCTGTTAGAATCTCAGTGTCTGTGGCTGAGCAAAAAAAATTTCTTTTTCACTTCCCCTGATCACCTAGCCTTTCTTTTTGCCATTGGACAATGGTGTGTTGCTAATTCAAGTTTATATCTTATCTTCCTTAACTCATCTGTCTTATCATGTATCTAAGAACTACCGAATGCCAGAGGCAACATCTGTCACCAGATTAGTAAGGATGGGATAATACGAGCCATAATTATAGCTCTAATTGTGCATATATCTAATAAAAGAAAGTCAGATGTGGGAAAAGCAGATCATCAAGGAATTCAGACTGGCCTTGTGGCTTGTTTTCCTTCTGGGAAGTCACATACTGTCAGAATAGAAAGAATGGAGAAGAATCACAATTAAAGACAAAGAGAACTTTTGCTCAGTAATTAACTAACATGATTTGCATATGGTTTTACAACAGGCCGTATGACTGGGGTTCCAGAAACAGAATACAGGTAAAACTAGAAGTGGATTCTAGAGACAGACATAAGTTGAGTCTCAGTTAATAGAGATTCAGAGGTCAGGGACATCTTACCTAGAGTTTCTGGAAAGGCAAATACAGAGAACTCTGAAAAAAATCATACTGAAAACTCAGAATCAGGCATGTGTATAGATGTATAGAGGTACTATCAGTTTTCATTCTAAATTATAACACATCAAGACAATTTCAGGAAATATTAACTTAAATGCACAAGAATAGATTAATCTCAGGTATAGGTATTATCTGTCTAGTTTTCCTGTAAAGCTTTCATCATGGTCCCACATGGCATCCTTATCTCCAGATTGGAGAGATACAGGTTTGAAGGATGAACTATTTGGTGGATAAGGAATTGGGAGGATAGACTCAGGCAGAGAGTGGCTCTAAGTCCAGGTGGAGGGCCAGTGAAGAGCAGTGTTCCTCAGGGCTCTGTCCTGGAACTGTTTTTATTCAGGATCTTTATCAGTGATGCAGACAGAGGCATTGAGTGCTCACTCAGGGAGTTTGCAGATGACACAAAGCTGAGCAGTGCAGTTGACACTATAGGACAGGATGCCAGCCAGAGGCACATACACAAACCTGTGCAGTGGACCCAGGAGGACGTCAGGAAATTCAACAAGTGCAAGGTGCTGCACCTGTACTGGGGCAATCTCAGACACAATTACAGACTGAAAAAGTCACTGAGAGCAGCCCTGCCCAGAAGGACTTGGGGGTGCTGGTGGGTGAGAGGCTGGACATGACCCAGCCATGGCACTGCCAGCCCAGAGAGCCAAACGTGTGCTGGGTGCATCCAGAGCAGAGTGGGCAGCAGGGCCAGGGGGATTCTGCCCCTCTGCTCTGCTGAGACCCCACCTGCAGTGCTGCACCAGCTCTGGGCTCCAGCACAGGAAGGACATAAATCTGCTGGAGAGAGGCCAGAGGAGGCACCAAGATGATCAGGGGGATGGAGCACCTCTCCTATGAGTGATCTGGAGAAAGGAAGACCCTGACTAGGCCATGTAGAAATCTTCCAGTGTTTGAAGAGGGCTTACAGAAAAGGCAGAGACTGATTTTTGCATGGGCAAATAGTGACAGGACAATGGTGAACAGTTTAAAACTAAAAGAGGAGAGATTTAAATTGGATGTTAGGAGGAAATTCTTTACTTGGAGAGTGGTGAGGCATAGGAACTTGTTGCCCAGAAAAGCTGTGGATGCTCCATTCCTAAAAGTGTTCAAAGCCAGGTTGAATGGAGTTCTTGTCAACCAGGTCTACTTGGCAGGAGAGGTTGGAACCAGATGATTTTTGAGGTGCCTGCCAACCCAAACTACTCTATGATGTTTCTATGAAAATCTGACATAATTAAAGCCAATTTTAAAATGCTCAGTTGGATACAGATTGGCCAAGATTTTACCTTTACTGTCTGCTTTTGGGCAGCAGCCAGATATTAGAAGAAAATGGAAAATTATTTTGGGGCTTAGATGTGATTTAGGAGGGAAGATTAGACTTGAGATATTAATTATTTACTCTAGAGATATTACTTTGTATATTTAAAAGTTGTAAAGTTCTTTTAAAAATTGAATTATAACCATCACATGAAAATTTATCATGAAGTATCAGGATGAAATTAAGGTGGCAAGTGTTTAGCCTGAGTGATAATAAAATTTCAGTGATGTGAATTGCACAGTGCCACATGATAAGCTTGTTCCCAGGATTTGCCCTGGGATGTAGCCTGGCTTTCAGCTGTGCTGAAAGGTGATGCTGTGGGAAGAATGTGGGGCCACAGGATAGCTGGGAGTTGAAGCAGCTCTACAGGTCATCTGGCTCAGCCTCAGGCTTCAAGGAGGTCTGATTTCAAAGCCAGCTCGTTCTGCTAGAAATTTTTTCAGTGGTATCTTGGCATACTCCAGGGATGGAGATTGCACAATATTTCTGGGCAACTTGGCCTGTCCTTAAACTACTCATATGGCAATATATTTTTACCCTATATCCAACTGGAATTTTCCTTGCTATGGCTTGTGACTGTTGACTTCTGTCCATCTGCTTCAATTGATAAATTTATTTTTTCTCTATCTATCCACAAGATCCATGTTTTAGGATTCCTGTGCCCTCAGAGATAAAGCACATTTTGTGTATAGAATACTAGAAATTTTACACAGAAACACTTGTGGAAAATAATTTGCTAGAAAGCTAAGTGTACAGAGGGTGAGCAGCTGAGAGCAGTGTAATTATGAGATGCTTTCTTCCAGTTCTCAAAGTAAATTCAGTGTGTCCTTGTTTGGGTTGTAGGTTTGGAGGTCACAAGTGGCAGCTCTTTAAAATTAAAAATCACATCAAGAACACTTCAGAGCTCTGCAACAGATATCAGGGTGCTTGTGGGAAATCAGCCACCTGAGTTCCTTATCCTTGCATATCCTTATCATATCCAGTGAAATATGATAATGCTGCTGTAGTTAGGTGAGGAGCTTCTGCAGTGAGGCTTGCAGATCCATGCGAGTGGAGTGGTTAAAGTGCCCAGACAGCTGAGGCAGTGAAAGGCTGGGGTTCTTCCTTACTGAAAATATGCAACTTCTTCAGAAGTTTTGTTGAGAAAACCTCAGGTTATGCATGTTGGTATACTCTCTCTGAAAATTTTTCTCTTGCTGTTGTCTCTCCCAGGGACCCTTTCAGCTGGAATTACACTTACTTGTGTGCAAGGGATGTCTGTTTTTGGAATACACAAGCTCTCTTCTTTTCTACACATCAGCCCTCAAGTGGTAATTCTGTGGGAGGGAAGTTAGAAACATTGCTAGAAGTAGGAGACTGTTTCTAAAAGTGCACTAAGATCTTCACATACCTCAGTGTTGCTGCAAATTTAGAAGTGTAAAGATGATTCAATTCGGCCAAAACTCTTTTATTCTGAAACCCTGCCCTGAACAAACAGATTTTTGTCATAATTCTTGTCAGATTTATCATGATATATATATATATATATATATATATATATATGTAGTTACACAGTGATTTAGGATCTGCCATGACGTTTTTTGAAGCATTCAAATAATACATTGCATATACAACCTGAAAGGTAAATCCTTCTATCATATACAAGTCTAGAAGATTTCCACTGCAAAATTTGATGTTTTTATGATCTTCTTCTCTACTCTAGTTTGAAAGGTGGAGGCACATATTCTAAAGATATTATAAGATATGAAACTGGAAATTTTGAGTGTTGCCTTCTGTATGTGTACTCAAAATTGAAAATAATTTGACAAGCAGATATGACTGATTTCTCTATTGCTTCTATTTCACTTTTTAGGTATTCACCTTAGGAATTTATCTGAAACTTTTTTTTTTTAACAACAAGAATGGAACAGAACTTTTGGAACTGCAAGATATTCATCAGTTAGGTGGAATTTACTTTAAAATATTTTTTTATGTGGATTCATGAAACTAACCTCTGTTAACAAAGTTAATTGTTATGTAACTGTAAAAAGAGAACACTAATTTTTTTAGATATAGGGAAAAACAGGAGATTGCTTTTGCATCTTTCGTAGTTTCATTTTAGTTTAAGCAAAATCTCCTTAAATACAGGCAACTTAAAATTTAGGAGGCCTATGCAGTTTCAGAACATGAAAGCTATTCATAACAATTTGCTAGGCATAAATTATTGCTGTTTAGATGTCAGTGAAATGAAAATACTTTCCTTCTGTCTTAACTTGCTATTGTTTACTTAGCAAAAAATGTTGCTGCTAAAAGTTTTCCATCACATGTATGGATGGAATGAGATTCTAGGGTCTTAATACAAAACTTTCAAATCAAATCCTATCTTTGGCTTTTTCCTGTTCTTTACATTGTAATTTCTGTGCAGGACTGAGTAGTAATAATTTTCCAAGTTTACAGAGGAGTGTTGTGCTGTGTTTTGACTTTCTTTGAGGTGTGGATGAGGATTAGCTATCTTTCTTTTGATGTCAAAAGACTGCCAAAACATTATGCCAGGCAGAATAAAAGTCACAGTTTTGGCAGGTAATAGATAAACATCCATAAACCATAAATAATACTACGTTATTGGCATTGTGTGTGTTGTACTGCCTACATGTCTCTAATTAGGATATAAAGTCTGATGACTACTTGAGACAAGTTATTGTTATAAAGCAGAAAATGAGTCTGACTGTGGAGCTAGGTTAAAAGCCTAAAGGAAGAAAAATGATAGGAAACAGGGCAGTGCAGCAGCCTCTGGAGAAGGATGCCTGAAGACAGCTCAGAGAAAGGAGCTGCAGCCTGTGGGCACCTGCTCTGCAGTCAGAGGAGAGGTTCTGTGGAGCAATTGCAGCAATGCAATGTGGGGGCAGGTGGGTTGATTTGTGCTATAACTCTGCAAATCTGTTTAACTCCATGTTACCACATTTCTGGAGAAGAGAAATCTATTATTTTGGGTGGCCCTTCAGTGGTGTTTCCCTATCACTTTTGTTGTTCCATTGATGAGTAAACAAGGAATTCTATTTTCATCACAACTATAAGAAAAATGCAATCTCTATGCCTCAGAAAGGTGTGGAAAACATAAATTTTTATCTTAAAGGACATGATGGAACAATCTGAATAATAAACCAAGGTGGTGTTTCTTTTCCTTCTCCTTGGGAAGTTTTGAGTTTGTAAGCCATGGTAAATCAATATAAGCAAGGGCAGGAATCAAAAGCACATTGCCGATTGTTGCTCAAGATCAAAGGCTCTTTGTGTCCACCTTTAAAAGCTGATTTTTCAGCCTGGCTAAATATATAAACACACAAACAAACAAATATTCTTGATCTTGAGGGGTAGCCCAGATGAAGTGAATGGTACAATGACATCAGTCAGCCCTATGTCGTGACAGAAGCTGTTGCTGAGGAGGTTGCATGGAATGAAATTACATTAAATAACAAAGAAATTAAGTATTAAGGGGTAAAATCCAGATTCAAATCTGAGTGCAAGATTAATCCATTCAAATCCAGCCAAGTTGCAAAACATCTGCCAAAGGTTAGCTGTTTGACATGGTTTTACTGTAATTGAAATGACTGCTTTATTTGCTAGCCTGCTAAAATTGATGTAAGGGTGATTCCCAATTCAGTTGCACTCTTCTGGCATGCAAGTAAAATTCCCAGAAAATATCCCACAAAAGGCCATCAGGGCTTGCACAGGGTGCTTACACAGCATGCTTCATCCTCTTTTGGTTGTTGCAGCACTCTCAGATCTCGCAGACCCTGCTGCCACACGTGGGGCAAAGCTGCCCTGAGTGCCCCATCTCTGGGAGGTGTCACTGGCTGGCAATGGCAGGGCTTGGCTGGCCAACAGCAGTCTGCAAGTAGTGTCCCAGTCACTGCATCACCACCCCAGCTGGAGCCATCAGCCAGGGAAGCAGAACAGTCAAATCCTTGTCTCCTCTAGAGAGGACAAGGGTGAGCCCTGAAGATGTGGGCAGCACTCGAGGCATTTCCTCTCCCAGCAGAGCATCAGCCACACTCAGGCAGGTGGTTTCTCCTGGTCTGGGATCACATCTATAATGCAGGGAAAAGGAACTGTGGGGATCAGACAGGGCTAATTTTGGGATGGGTTCATAAATAGTTCAGTTGGCAAAAGAGAAAACAAGGAACTTAGCAAAAACTCTGAAGTGGCCATGAAGACCAGTGTCAGTTCTTACTGTTCTTCCAGAAAGGTCTTTCTCCATTTGCTGCTTTGCAGATCCTGTTGCAGGGCTGTGCTCCCTAATACCATGACCTGAAAGGTACCTCCACAGCAGGTGTGAAAGCCCTAAAATTCCAATATTTTCACTACAGGTGTGTCTCCTAGCAATGTCAGTAGTGGGGTTGAGGTACCTTGCTTTGGACAAAATTCATGAAGTGTTATGAGTAAAAGGCATTTTGTCACCAGCAGTCTTCCTGAATCAACAGGGTGTTCATGAAATTTTTTCCTCCTCAATGAACTCACTTGTTCCCTTTTTCTGATGTCCTTGAAAGCCCCTGAAGAGAAGGCAGAATGTACTGGCAGTATGTTTCTCTTTGTCTGTGCTTGCCATGGGTTCTTTGCTTGCTCTATTCATCTCTGCATGTTTTAACACCTCTTTTTTTACCCTTGCTTTTGGAAAGCTATCAGGACTTTCTTGTGTCATCTTGAGTTCTCTTTTTAGCCAGGCAGCATGTGTAGTCTTGACTTTGCCTTCTTGTAAACATTTTCTGCTTTCTCTCCTTGGGGTTTTCTTTTCCCCTTTCTCTTTTTCTATTATAACCCTGGTTTTGGATGGTTTGGTTGTTTTTTATTGTGGTTTTATTTTTTATTTTTTGTTTTTTTGGTTTTTTGTTTTGGTTGTGGTTGTTTTTGGAGGAGATTGTTGTTGTTTGGTTTTTTTGTTTGTTTCTGATTTTTTTGCCATTTTTGGGGTTTTTTGGTTTTTTTTTTTTGCTTGCTTGTTTGTTTGTGTTGGGTTTTTGTTTGGGTCTTTAGTTTTGTTTTGTTGTTTTTTCTTTTCTTTATTTTTCTTTTTTTTTTTTTTTTTTGGAGGCGGGTGGTTGGTTGGTTGGGGTTTTTTTAATTAGCTTTTTAGTTTTATTTGGGGTTTGTTTGATTACTGATACAGATAAACATTTAAGAGTCCTGGTCCTAAAATTGAGCCCTGGGGATTCCCAGTGGTGACTAGCTAGCAGCCTGATGTGAACTCATTTACTACACCTCTTTGAGTCGAGCAATTTGTCACCCAAAGTATCATGGACTTGTCTATCTGTCCAAGTAATCTGTCCAGTATCACAAGTCTTGCTAGGATCCAAAACTACCACATCTTCTTTCTCCCCTTGGCCAGCCAGATGGGTGATCTTCTCACAAAAGAGAATTAACTTGGTTGAGCAGAACTTCCCTCTGATGAACCCATGCTGGCTCTGACAAAAGGCTGTGCTGTCACTAAAATGTCTTTTTAATAACTTTCAGAATAACATGTCCTTCCCTTGCTGGGACCCCAGAGCTGGTGCAGCACTGCAGGTGGGGTCTCAGCAGAGCAGAGGGGCAGAATCCCCCTGGCCCTGCTGCCCACTCTGCTCTGGATGCACCCAGCACACGTTTGGCTCTCTGGGCTGGCAGTGCCATGGCTGGGTCATGTTGTGCTTCTGGTCAAGCAACATCCACAAGTCCTTCTCCAGGGAATGTGCTCTGCTCTCAATCCATTCTCTGCCCAGTTTGTATTTGTTCCTGGGATTGCCTTGCCCCAGGTGCAGTACTGGCACCTGAGTTTATTGAACTTTTCATTGCCCACCTCTCAAGCCTGTCCCTTTGGATGGCATCCCTTCCCTCTACACCAGATAGCTTGGGGTCCTTGGCAGCTTGCTGAGGTTGCACTCAATCCCACTGTTCAACTTGCTGACAAAGGTGTTAAAGTCCCAACACCAGCCCATGAGAAACTATTAGCTGCATAATTAAAGGTACACCCAGACTAGATTCAATAACCAGAAAGATAATTGTCATAAATATTACTAGAATCAATAGAAGTTTAATGGTTATAATGCTGCACAAACCACTTTTCCTTATATTTAATACCACAGTTCTGTTACCAAAACAAGCTTAATTATATTTTTACTCTCACTTCCTGAAAAGAAAACAGACATGAAAAGTTTTCCTTTTTCAATTATATAAGTTATCTACACATATAAATATATGATAGTCTAACCAGTCAGTGACATGACTGGTTAAAACATCAGCATTAAGAAATGAGAAATGTATATTGTATCTTGTTGTGTAATACAAGAACTGCAATATGCAAATCCAACCAGTCTCTTCCTTAAGCAAAATTTTAAATACAGTGGGACCTCCTTAAGTAGGTCCATCATACTTTCACTGTCTGCATAAAATCAGAGTCTGTCCTCATGTTTCTTAAGTGAGATACAGTCACCTGCAGGAGCAGGAAATTCTTTTTTGCCCAGTTCATCCAGTAAATTGCATTTTCGGGGAAATAGGACTGAATTTTCCCTCTCATCACAAACTCATCTAAAAGTAGAGATAGATTGAAAAAACCTAAAGAAAGAAACAGAATAGTATTCAAGCCAGATAGATAATCAATCTTCTGATTTGTGGCAATTCTTCAAACAGCTGGGAAAATATCAGCCTAGGTCAACAGCAAATTACTTTCTTCAACATTTTCAACAAGCTGAAAGTTCGCAGAAGTATTTTTGTTGTAGTTTAAACTCACAAGAGCTAATATGTTGCTTATATATCATACAATATTGCATTTTGTTTGTGAGTGTTTTTCAGAAGTAAACAAAATGTTGGATGGAATGTCTCATAGAATATCAGTGAGCAGAAAAATTATTCCCTCTGGAAATTATACAAACACTAGCACCCATTTTTATTTCTCTTTCTGTGTCCAATTCCTTCTTCCCTGGATTCTGATACAAACAAGTTTGCTTCTTTGAAATGAATTTTAGATTTTGGAAATGTTGTACTTTTTCCACCACAGAATTTTTGGGCACAGTATCTTACCCAGTTCTCTTCAGGCTATTGTTGGAATATTATTGTCAAGTGCTTTTAAAAATCTGCCCAAGCATGTCAGATTCAAAGCTGTTATGAGTAGAGCACATGTGAATAGCCTGTTATTTCTGTGCCTAGTTGGAAGCAGAGGTTTGAAAATTTGGCCACAGAGATACTCATTACTTGGAAACCAGGAGACAACCAATAAGTACACAAAACTATTGATATGAGCTGTCAGGCCATTTGAGACAGATTGCCTACATATGAAGATTTATAGTTTTTCACACATCTCTGATGTTCTTAGCACTGTGTAATAAACAGAAAAAGGAGACATCGTCCTGCCCCTGCTTTTCCTGGAAGTCTGAATTTGAAACAGCATGTCATACTCAGGGATGTCCACCTGACTGCACTGCCTGTCACCTGAGAATGCTAGTAAATTTTTTATTCTGTTCTTGTTTCTAAATTTATTATAGGAACATAACTTCCAAGGGTACACTTTATTTTTGAACTGAACCTCTATTTAAAGCCCTACTTTTCTAAATTTGATCTTCTCCTGCATCCTGGTTGAAATGCAGTGTACTCAAAAATGCCAAGGCATGGTAGCTTTTTGTTGTGAACCTCAGGCTAATGGATGCTGCTGCCACAATGCAATCTTTGATAGTGAATTTTCTTCTGTTGCTTATCTTTCTAATGAGCCATCTGGCAGATTTAGGATGCTAACCAATGGAGCTGTACTCTGCCATATATTAATACAAACCTATTGAATCACTCAACAGGTCTGCTTTAGAAAAACAGGGCTTCTGAGGCAGACTTCCACTAAAAATGCAATGTCTAGCTAACTACCAGATGCCCTCCCTGCCTAAATGTCAAAAGGGTTGCAGTGGTAATGTCTCATTATAATAAAATAGAGGGATGAGAACAATAAGGATTTGTGGCTATTTAAGGGAGATGGTGTTGCAATATGCCTCGGTCAAAAGAGTTACTGCCTTTCACTTCAAATGCAAAAACACTCAACGATGAAACCTTCTGTGCAAGGAGTTAAAGTTGCCAGAGGGCTAATAGACTTCCTAGTTGGGAAAGATATTTTGCACAGGCAAACACTCTGCTGAATTGTCTGTGCTCTCCAGTCTTTCCTGAATTCCCTGGCCCAGGACAGTGGTAGGAAGTGGAGCCAAGACTGTTTAGCTGCTGGGTTGTGAGCTAACAGCAGCCTCAGAGTCCAGGGAAGGAAGAGGAAGCATGCCATAAGCAGCTGCTCCTGGATGGAGGCGACTTCATGAGAAGTGCAGATTTTTCTTCTGAGAGGTGAAATTGCCTTTGCTCTGTTTCACAGAGCCAAAGCTGATGTAAATATCCAAGGGATCACAGGGAAATATTTTGAGAAAACTGTCTTGACTCCATTCCCAATTGATAAGCTAGCACCAAAACCCCTGTATTTACTGATGGGAAGCAAAAATATAAGAAGATGAAGGCTATCCTCTTTTTGCTCTGATAAACATTGCATACAAATCCAGGAAGAGGAGAGCTCAATGCCCATTCAGGATTTGCAGGTTTTGCAACAGGGTCAGCATTTCCCCTGCAGAGGCACTGTCATGACCCTAGTCCTTCAGCTGGGTGAGGGCAGGAGATCCTTTTCCAACTCATGCCATGGGCCAAGGTCTGGCTGCTCATAACTTGAGTCACCGTCAGGACTACAGATCATGAAAATGCACTGATGAAACTTCTAACATCAGCTGCCTCAGCAGACTGGTAATTGACCATGAGAATGGAAATGACTCATTCTTTTAATCTGATTCACATTTGCAGCTGTTATCGATTGAATAATATAATACTTGCCTCTTATTCTCCTCCCTCCAGCAAAGTGACAAACCAAGACATTTTTTATGGTGCTGAAATAGCATAAATGAGGCCTTTTTGCCTTCCTCTTTGGTAGCATACTTATATACATACACATGTATATGTACATATACATGTGTATACACAAGGATTTAAACGGTTTAATGCACTTTATCCAGTGTTGGTCCATGTTCCTTAACCCCATGAGATCATCAGAGCTCCATTTTGTTCACAAAGTGGCTCAAACATCACAGTGCTATTTTGTCCACTTCTTCTGTTTCAGTGGGTGATGATGGTAAGCATGAACTCTTGGCTGTCACGCTGCCTCTAGGAAAGCATCCAAGATATCATGGTGGGAGTATGGAAATGAATGTGCTGGCATATTAAAGAACTCTATGTTAAAGGAAACTGGTGGGATGGGTTTTGCCTCCAATATTAAGTGGGGCCTCAGGATGACTTTTCTTCTCCTTTGAAAAAAAATCCTCTATTCCTGTATAGGGGTATCAGTCAAAGTCTTTCTGGATGTGCTTTAAATGCAAGACTTGTCTTTAGAACCCTTAGAGTGTTAACACCCTTGGGGGGTGAAGAAGCCGTTCAGAATTCGTATTTCCCAGCAGGGAGTACATGGTGTATAAAATCCTTTAGTATAATTAAACCAGGCAATAGAAATGCCACATTGGGCTTCTTTTTTTTTTTTTTTTTTTTTTTTTTTTTTTACGTCAAGCAATTGCCTAATGATAAGTGTTATAAACCAGCCTTCTAATGTAAGCTTTTATACTTTCTGCATGGCTTAATTCTCATTAATTGTCAACCTCAGTTTTTCAGTTGCAGGGGATCTAATACCTGGCAGCAAAGGCTCGACAGCCCTGAAGTCCCCAGGGTTGTATTTGCAGTCCTGAGACTCTATCTCCGCAAGTGCTCTATGCAGGCAGGTAGTTTGAACACAAAATTTACTTTTTTGCCCGCATTTATGGGCAAAGTCTTCTTCTGCTCTTTCATTAAGTGTCACATGATTTGGTTTTGCAGTAGGCAGACAAGACTGGACCAAGCAGAAATTACTTTGCAGAGACTACTGTGCTTATGAGAGAAATTGGCTTGTTCTATCTTTAAACAAGTGTGTGATTTATTGTGTTTATCTAGCAGAAAGTAAGTCGAAGCAACTTGAAGCATTTGGCCCAGAAAATCCCCAACATATTGTACTTCCGTACAAGACATGTGCAAACATGACTGAACACTACTTAAAGCCTTCCTCCCGATCTTGTGCATTCCTGCACAGGGTCATTCTACTTTACATGTAGTTGAACTGAATAAATGGCCTGTCTTGAATTACATCTTGAATGAACTGGGTGTGTAATGGATCCAGCCAGCTTTGGTGTTTGTAGCTGTCACTGCATAACTGAGCCGTGCGTCTCTGAGGCACTGCCAGGCCCAGAAACATCTCAGAACAGCAATCTGTTCTTACAAATGAAATGAAATGGAGGAAGACAGCAAGGAGGAGGGAAATCAATGCTTGATAGGAGTTATTGTCTATGACTTATAAGCACTTCTGTTTTGGGGGCACAATAATGGAAATCCATTCAGATTTGAATTGTCTTCTTCATCTCTCCGAAGCATTCTGTGGTAGTAGCAAAGAACAGAAATTATGCTCTTGTTCTATCATCCTTGGATTATTTCCTGCCCTCAGACTCAGGGGAATGGTGTAGGTCATAGTCTCTATGTTCTTTTCCAAAAAATGTCTCTGCTTCATCGCAGCAATGAGTAGTACACTTTCTCTTTCCATGTGCTAGATCAAAGGGTCCCTCTCTCACCTCTGCAGTAACATTGCCTCTCCAAGAGTGAAGGCAGCAGCTCTTCAAGCATTAGAAGCCACAGACCAAGCTCATCAAAATATCTGAGTGGTGGGACTGTGGATTTGCAGCAATTTCTCCCTCTCAAATCCTAGAACAAACAGTCTGGAAGAAGTATACAGAAAAGATGTACTTCAATCAAGTCAGGGATCTATAGGATCTAAGGACCTTTTCTCTTCCCAATCCTCTCACAAGTCCCATCCTCTTTGTACAGCTCCCACAACTTTGCATCTGGTTTGATGAGATTTCTTCTTTCTTTACTCCCAAAGCACCCCAATATTAGGAGACAACTCAGTTATTTCTTCCTTCTCTTTGGTGTGTGACTGCTGAGGAGATCACTGCAGGTCACAGCTGCTTTATCGTATTAAACTTCCTCTGTTTCTCCTGCTGCATTGAAAAAGTCAAGAGCAGCAGTCTGTTTTTTCTCCTCCCAGAAAAAGGAGTACAAGCAGAGGTCACCCATGCGCAGGGGTATGTGAATCTTTACATTCATTGTCATTTCCTAAAAAAAAAAAAAAAAAATCCCGGTGTCAGAGTTAGAGGTGGCATAATAGAGAAACTTCTGCCTTCCATTAAACAGAGCTTATTTCTGTCAATACTTAATTCTCAGCAAACTTTAGTTTCCATGGAAAATGTGAGTTTAAAAAAGAGATGGATAGACAAGCAAAGAGAAAATGAGAATGTTCCTGCTTTAGGTCTAAGATCCATGCATAAAATAAGAGCCATTTATAATCTCTCACTAGTCCTTGTTCTTCAATGTATTCCAAGGTGTGTAGGCTTGTATCTGTAGGCAGAACTCCAATACTCTAATGCAGACCAGATGCACTGACATAGCTTGGGATGAAAAGCTTTAAGAAGACAAAGCTAGTGAATCTGATTGGCTTGTTTTGGCCTCCTCTGTGGCGTCTGCCTCTCACTGATTTTGCTAATTTGATCCTTTTGGCAGGACCTTTGACCTAACCTACAGATGACTTTGTATTTTTATTACTCAACAGCTTAATATATGTAGCTCATTGTCAAAAATGTGATGAACACAAGTACATAAAAGAACCATAAGAAATTTGTACCACCTTTTTTTAAACTTTTGCAAAAACCCCAGTTTAAAAAGGTATAAGGCAAAGAATTCCTGGATTTGTCTTATTTTGGTGTGTGCTCTGATTGATTTTATAGGAAAATTAACTACTTCCAAAAAAAGTTATTTTACTGAAAAATGTTTTCTCAGCACATGGGCCTCAGAAGCTAAAGTGCAATTTCCAAAACTTTTTAACACAACAAAAATTTTAAAATTAAAAGTGAGAAATCTGAAGTAGCATAAATATATATTCCATTACAATAAAGAGGTTGTATTATTTAGATTATTGTTCACTTCTGGTATTTTGTTTTTTCTAAACAATGGATAATTTCTTATTTAAAGAGATGTGCAAATTACCTGTAAAATTGAAGAGCTGGTGATGGAGTACATTAAGAAAAGAGCCCAGAGAAGAACTTCAAAGTGTTATTCCAGTTCCTCTGACCTTCTTAGTGTAATATACCACAAAGAAAGCCCTCCTACCAAACTTAGAGTCATATTTGAAATACTAATGTTCACCCTAGCTCTCTCACATCTGACTGTTTAAATGAAGGATCAAATTCCTTTTTTCCTGTCTTCTTACCAGCAAGGGACTTGAAAGCCTACATACCACCCAAATTCATCCAAATCCATCTAACTGCAAATAAGATACATGATGGTCTGTCTACCCACTTTAGCATGTCCAGCATTATTCCTTAAATAGCAGGCACCAGACACAAAGAGCTTTACTGTTTATTTTTTGTCAGAGCTCTCAAAGTTGATACCACTGGTGAAAATATTCTTTGCTGTATTTGTGTTGAAACAACATAATTGTTATGCTGAAATTGAGGAAAGTCTAGTTTGCTTGAAGAGTATTTTTCTTCTACCATGATGACAAAATCCTTATCCATTGAACACTCATGGCTGTGATCATATGGTGGTCACAAAAAAGTAAATCACACTGTGATTTTCTGGGGTTGTCCTGTGCAGGATTAGCAGCTGAATGATTTTGGTGGGTTTCATCCATCTCAGGATATTCTATGATTCTAAAAATAATTACATTTTACTGTCCTTTTGATTCCACATTTTTGTTTTTCTCAGCAGTGCTACAAAAAGCAAGGTATTTGTGACAGTTCTAGTTTCCTCTGTTTTCAAGGCAAATGCTGATGTTCCTGGAAGACAGTCTATTTAATTATGTGGATCGGGTCCGCTTCTGAGAAAAGTGGGGAAGGTGTGAGAAAAGATATTTTTGTGTCTTTAGCACCTGAGAGGAGCAGATCTCAGAGATCTCTGGTGCATGAGGCTGCTTGGCAGCCAGGCTGGACTCTGCCCTGAGCCCTGCCTGAACCCAGGACATATTGTTCTCATTTAGATATTTAGCTATTTTGCAGGTGGAGAACAAAACAAAATGAAGTTTTTGGGCTTTTTTTCTACTTGGATTCCA
This sequence comes from Erithacus rubecula, assembly GCF_903797595.1. Taxonomy (NCBI): domain Eukaryota; kingdom Metazoa; phylum Chordata; class Aves; order Passeriformes; family Muscicapidae; genus Erithacus; species Erithacus rubecula. Next base: position 11,878,195 of record NC_136661.1, read on the forward strand.
GGTCTCTGCTCATGGCCCAAAGCAGAAGTGTTTCCATTAGATTTTTTTGGTAGTCTTGTGAATGTCATCAGCAAGAGTTGAATGGGCAAGTCTGGCTCTCATTGATGTTTAACTGCTTGTGGTTGCATTGCAGAGATATTTTTTCAGATGGATAGGAAACAATGTGAGATTGATTGCACCTTTAATGGAGATAACTGAGCACATCTGCTATTTCTGCATGGCATTTGCCAGCATTGGTCCATTTTGTAATCTCTTGTCTTTCCAACATTCCCTGAGGGCAGATATTCCCACTGAAGTATCCCTGTCACTCTGGTCCTCTCTATGCAAGTTCAAAATTTTCTGTGTTAAGGTACTTACCTAAGTATTGGAGGGTATCAGTATTAGGTTTCTTTTGATGAAGTGATTAATGGTATCAGAGGAAGGCAGAGGAAATTCTGGAGCAGGTAAGAAAGTGAAGGTGTACAGGTTACAGCAGATTCATGGTAGAAGTGTGCAACAAGTGACACAGAGATGTGTAGGTGAAGCAAGACTACACGAAGTTCTTTCTAGGACAAAACAAACAGCAAAATGAACAAAACCAAAGCCTAGAAAAACCTTGAGATCATGTGAATTATGAGCAACCAGATTTTCAAACAAGTTTCTGACTTCTCTTGTCTTTAAATCATTTGTAAACGGCTGTCTGTAAACAGTTCTGTGTAATTGCTGAATGCTAATATGTTTTTATTTAGTCAAAGTCCAGAACTATCAGCCTAACAACAAACAAATAAACAGTCTCCATAGCAGACCTCCAAGATGGGAAAATTTAGGCGGCAAATAAAGGTTTCTACTGTAAAATCTGTGACTAAGAGGGTCCCTTGTCTGGGGGAGCAAGATTGTCAGCTGCCCTGAGATCAAACCTAAGGAAGAATTGTTCATCGTGTCTGTGTCTTACACAGCAGCCAAAATACAAAGGCAACCTTTTCTCCAAGGAGGTTCCTTGCTGGTGGCAGCACAGTCTGCCTGTGCACCACTGCTGTGGCACAAGATTTGAATAATGGCTATGAGACCTTTGCCATGCTCTGCTTTGCTAGGAGCACAGCAGGAACATCCCAGAGATGTCACTGCAAGATGCTGGCTGAGCTGTAGGGCTTTTATCTAACTCCTAGCCCATGCTGGGCTTCTAATACAACAAACAGTCTAAGCAGGGGTGGGAAATAAAATAAACATGTCTGTGCAAACACATAGTGAATGATATTATATTTGTGGTTCATTCTGCTTATTCAAGACCTAATAAATCAGGAATTACAAGATTAGCAGGGGGAAAATTAAAGCAAGGGTGATAGGGAAGGCATTCTTGCAAAAGTTAGCACATGTGCACCTGGGCATTTGGCAATGATTTATGATTTAATTGTGTTCAAACTTGTCAAATAAGTTAATATTAAAAGTTAGTGGTACCTCATAGTTCATAATTAGATATTTGCAGTCAGAGCAGGGTTTAAGGAAAGGACTGGAATCAAATGGAGGATTAGCCTTCTTCTTTCCAGAAGAACTAGGACACCTCTGAAAAGCTGTGCATTCAAAAAGGACTAAGTGAAGAAAACACAAAAGTTCCCTTTTGGCAACAGGTCAAATGGACAGTGGAGACTGAGGTCATGACAGAGGTTGGTAGATGCACATAATGTCAGAGGAACTGGCAGAGTTGCTGCCCTGTGAGTGGTATTAAAGATAATTGCTGAAAACTTGAACTCAGGAAGCCAGGCAAGAGTCACTAAAATAAGGTTTATTTGCTCAGAAAGACAGGGCTGGAAAATTATCTCAGAAACTTCTTTATATGTCTGACATCTGATATGTTTTTTAGATTCCCAGCAGAATGCTGTAGTGGGCATGTGTGAAGACGAAGATCTGAAAGTTTCAGAAATATGAACAGAAGAAGGGAGCTGAATGCTGATGATGGTATGTAGGAGTGAGCATCAGCACTTTCACACTGCTTAGATGTTAAAGTGAGTGGAAGGAACATTGTGAATCTATCAAGAGATAAAAGGTAGGAACAGAGAAAAATTAAGAGGGAAGTGAAAGGATTGAGTTTTGACAGTATTGGGTCATACCTTCAAAGCGTGTTTAATGGTGAAACTTCACTGATGTCAGCTGAACTCATCTAATTTCCTAGAAACTGAGGATCTTAGATGACCTCAGAGAGATACAGGCTAGAAAGTGGGGGCAGACAGAACCTAGACTAACTTGCTGAGGGGAGCAATCTATTCCACTGGTATCCAGAGGTATTAAAGAACTGATTAGACAAAATAGTGCCAGGACTGACAGACCTGGGTGTGAGGATACAATGTCTCATTTTAGCACTGGATGGCCTGATTCATGCTCTTTCCAAGCACAGAAAGGATGATTTATGTCAAGGCATAAAGACTAAAGCCAGTATTCTGAAAAAATTCTCCTGTGGAACTTGACCTGTGGAAGTCTACTCTCCTGCCTGAATTTTGCCCCATAGCAATTGAGAAGTTGGCAATAAAATCCTTTCCTTTCTTTTGGCACTAAAAGCTTTTTTCATACGAAGAAGGTACTAAAAACTTCTTTCAGACAAAGAAAATATAGATTAATTAGGCTGATACCAACTCAAAACAATTTCATGTGTTTGGGAACTCACATCTGAGAATGACTGGAAAAGCAAACGTGAGAGGAGATGAGATTGAGATGAGATGAGATGAGAACAATAGCAACATTCAGATGGAAGTCCAGCAGTTGCATCTCTGATGCAAACAGATTTTGTAAAGGGCTTCTTTTAAAGCCACTCAAATATACACACACACATACACAGACACATCATTTGGAGGTAGTACTAACATTCGAGTACAACTTTTTTTATAAAAAGCAAGAAATTTGTATTGCTTCAGAAAAATACAGAGACTTTTTATAAACTAGGAGAAAGACAGCTGCTTTTCACTGAGAAGGTCTCTTTTCCCTGAATGATGGTTCCAATGGAATTGTGAGGATTTGTAGAGGAGCAGAAAAGCTTAATTTTTTCATAGACAGTCACAAGTTCAGACACATGAAATCCACAATAGGTAGTTGGATTGCAAACATTGTTGTGTCCCAATACTGACAATAAAATATTTGTACTAAGTTGTCAGAGTATAAAGTACACACCCTGCAGAAAAAAATGTACCAAGGATGGTTAAGGCAGATGTTGAGGATGTAACATGGAACAAAAGCAAAAAAGGCCAGTATTCTGAATTGGTTTATTGTATTTTAATACATAGACTTCCAGGCATCCTGACCATCCAGGTCTGGATTTACTGCTTATTTTCATCAAAAAATACCCCCAACATACAATGAACCACAAAGGTTTGAGCCACACATGTCAGATCAGGATCAAACATTCCATAAAACTCAAATCCAAGGTTTTGCACTTTCTGCAAAGTTTTGTGTTCAGGTGTGATTTTCTTCACCAACAGGGAAATCCTTGGTTGAGTGTTTTTTCTCTCATATCTTATTCCAAGACACCACTAAAATAAATTAATGCAAGCTGGTATATATCAGAGATAAAAGAGCACATGAAACTGTTGCAGATAATTGGAGACAAAATGTCTATTTCAGACTGAGATTTATTGGTGCTTGCAATTCAGACCTTCATTTCCTTCATTACCAATACTGATTTTGTCTGAAAAGTTCACAGCTTTATTCTGACAAGGCCTAAACTGGGTGTAAGTGCAAAGGATAACTACACATATGAGTAGATGGCACTCCGACATGTCAAGCAAATGCTTTCTCCTGACTAAGTGGGTGAGCAGTCAAGCTCTTTAGACAGTGTGATGGAAAAATATGGGAATTAAGTAGCAGCCTGTGAGTGTTTTGAGGAAGAGGGGAACCCTGGGCTCCATATGACTCTGGGCTATCAGGACTTTTCAGAAAACCCTTTTGATTGGGCAGAGGCCTTTCCTTTGGGTAGTATGTCCAACAGCTGGATAACAGACCCTAGTGCATGCTGCCCCTCTCCTGTGTCTGTCTTTCCCTTTGCTCAGATTGCAGTGCTGCACATCCCGGTTCTGCTGCCTGTGGTTTGGCTCCAGCCCACTCCTGTGCCGTGGCTGTGTGTGCAGCCCTGCTGGCAAAGTGCCCATCCCATGTAGACCTCTCTCACCAGCACCAGTAAAGAGAATCCACAGCTCCTTCACACAGCCTTTTGTCCCCACGAGGAATGTTAGGACATCCTTTTTGTCTGTGCTCTGAGAAGCACAGAGTCCCCTCTTTTCCTCATCAGCCAGGGTCACCTGCATGATTTTAAATTGAAAGAGGACAAAAAAGCATTCAAAAAGGCTGGCTAATGCAGGAAACTGCCATTTCTCCCACATGAGATCCCTGCTCTCTCCAAACAGCACTGGGAAGTGAGACCAGCAGAACCCATCCTGCAAGGGTGGCACCTGGGGTTCGTCTCCACTGCTGGTGCACATTCATGAAAGTTCAGCACTCATCTGCTTAAGCAGACAGTGAGGAAATAGGTGTGTGTTGATTCCCTTTCCTTTCCTATGCAACCTGACATGACATTTCCTTTCCCTGCTTGTGATGTCCCCAAATCCCCAATACATGCTCCTTGCAATCAGCAGAAGCCAACCAGTTTGGAAGGAATTATAAGTATCAGTACAGCTTCTAGGCTAACAGCTTATGCACAAACAAACAAAAAAACCCCATGAAAATGAAACCACCCCCCAGAAAAAAAGAAATTTTCTGCCTTTAGTAGAGTATTACTCAGTCATATGCTATGTACTTTTGAGCTTCTTTTACTCCCCTGCCAAGACTCTCAAAGAGGGAAAATGGGATAAATACATGAAAGAAGAATAAAGAATAATATGAAGGGAAGGGAAGGGAAGGGAAGGGAAGGGAAGGGAAGGGAAGGGAAGGGAAGGGAAGGGAAGGGAAGGGAAGGGAAGGGAAGGGAAGGGAAGGGAAGGGAAGGGAAGGGAAGGGAAGGGAAGGGAAGGGAAGGGAAGGGAAGGGAAGGGAAGGGAAGGGAAGGGAAGGGAAGGGAAGGGAAGGGAAGGGAAGGGAAGGAAGGGAAGGGAAGGGAAGGGAAGGGAAGGGAAGGGAAGGGAAGGGAAGGGAAGGGAAGGGAAGGGAAGGGAAGGGAAAGAAAGGAAAGGAGCCATCATGTCTGAATCTCCCCACCACTTTTTACCTGTCTGACGTTTTCCCAGTGATGGCAACATAAGCTATGTGCTTAAACTGTATTTCAAAAAATTTTTAACTCCAGAGCATCTCCATTTTCTGCCCTTGCCTTGTCCTGTTGTGTAACTGTGTGTCAGGCCAGGAGCCAGAGCTGACATCACATTGCAGAGGACTGCCCTGGGTCTTGCATAACCTTAACAGGACAGCCACTTGGAAAGTGTTTATGTGCCATTATGTGCCATTGCTTTTCTAACTACTCTGCTGCATTAGGAGAGCAGAGTCATTATAGACCAGGAAATATTAATTGCATTTACATCATTGATGTTGACCATGAGGTATTTCAGTAGGACTTGATATTTCAGGTCCTGTCCCCATCCCAGTAAGAGCAAAACTCTAGCTGTGCCAAGTGGTTGTAACTGTCTGCAGTGCTATTGTATTTTATCCCAGGAGAGTTTGTTACTTCAAAATGATTTGTGATAATTTGTGGGATATGATCAGAAAGATTCCCATCATGCTGCAGATGAGTTCAGGGTCCATGCCAGCATCATATAATTTATGCCTCTGAATAACAGCATTCCTGTTTCCTTGTGGTGTTCTGCTTATTGGTCCCAAAACATCCAACATGTTTTTACATAGGTGGTAACAGACTTCAAAACTAGAAGTGTGAGGGAGCTACAGTTAGAGGCAAATGCATCCTGCTCTGAAAAGCATGTCCTTTTTCTCCCTCTTCCTACTGTGACACTTCTTGCTGGACACAGATCCACTCTGCTGCCCTAGCACATGCTGCTCTCCTCACCTCACTGCTGGGATGACTCATGAGGCAAACCAAGATTACTAAATCCTGATGCAAATTAGGAGCTGCCAGCCTGTGTCTTCCATTAGCACTGCCTTTCCCACCAAATGGAAGGATTGAGGACATGCTCATGGAAACACAACACTGCAGGTGGCTCTGTTAATCCTGCAGCATGGGAGGTGGCATGTTCCTCTGTTTCAGAGTGGCTGCTACCTTCCTGGCCTCTCCCTGTTTTGTGGTGATCAGACCTTCTCATGTCTTTGGGGAAGATAGCATACTACTCAGAATTTAAAAAAAAAAAAGGGAGTGGAGGGAAAGGTAACAGAGAGAATTTTCCACCAAGATGAGGGTCAAGCTGCTGCATCTTTGAGTAGCTGCTGTTAAATCTGCATGTACAGTATAAATGAACTTACTTTAAATAGTATCAAGAGAAAAATGTTTTTCTTCCAAGTGTCCCTTCTTATTTAGCAGTGATGGTGATATTTTAGAGTATTAAACAAGATATAAAAATTTTCTGTCTCATTCTTTTCCTGTATTGTATCTAAACACTTTTAGAGATGACAGCTACCAGCATTCATAAAGTAAAGATTTGTTTTGGTAAATTTTTTCCTACCATAATTATGCTGACAAGTTCTCAAAAGAAAGATATCTTCTAAAAACTTTGAGTGAGATGCTTTGATTGTACTCTTAGGCTGAAAGGAATCCTGTTTTGTTGCAGAAATCTTTCACATACTACAGGTTGTTGCCATTCTGCTTCCATCTGGTCCCAGGAAATCTTACTTTCTCAGGAGAGTGAGTTGGGGGAAAGAAGATGTTAAGCAATGCATTCTCCATCATGTCCCCCCCCGTCCCCCCTGTCCCCTGTCCCCAATCCTCCCCCCTTTTTTCTGGCCAGAATGTTTCCTCTTTGGCAGGAGCAAAGAAAATGCTTTTAAAGTGAATTACCATACTCTAAGGAGCCAGTTCACAGAAAAACAGTTTGCCCCACAGATACTGACAATTTTAAAACCGTTTTTGTCACTATAAAAGGTCATACTACCAAGGAAAGTCTCAAACAAACCTGGAACAGCTTTGGCCTAAAAAGTTCTTCCTTTAATTGGTTGCCCACAATGGTGTACAGGATTTACAGGGCATTAAGTATCTAAATAAAGGCTCAATAATTTTCAAATAGCAGCTGATTTTAATTTTTTCTTTGGCATTTATACACACATCCTATTGCAAGCTTGATTAATTTCTTTTTATGCTGGAAAAAAATGTTAAAGCTGGAATGGGAAGTCAAGAAAGTGGGAGTTCATACATTGAGTGCATATGTGGTTTAGTGGTGCATGCCATGTGTACACATCACTTACTGGGGAAGTTAAATCACTTTTGGATGCAAATTTCAGCAAATGCTTCCAAAACTCCGTCAACTTCCAAACTTTGAAGTTACATTCTCTACAACCTGCTATTGAAATATTTCTTGCCAGCCCAAAGCAAGCACCATTTTCTGAAGGAGAGATTTTTCTTCTTTCACTCTGCAGGCTGTAAAGTGATGCTCTTTACTTGCAGACTGTCTCCCACAAACTGGAACTGACTGTCATCTCTCTGTTAGGAACACAGCATGTCTTGTGCACTGAAGGTTTTTATTCTGTCTTTAGGTTTTCATACTTTCTTCACCACCAATGGTAAAAGGAATGCAGTGTTCTGCTCACAAACAGGACCTCATTCATTCACACAGTTATTGGGGAAACCTTGGAGTTGTGAGCAGGCACACAAGCCTGCCAGTCTCAGCAAACTACTCTTTGTGCTGGGTGCCTACTACAGTAGTGACACAGAATTTACATGACAAAGAAATTAAAAAGTACCTTTAGCTCTGACTTCCAGAGGACTGAAGAACAAGTTTCAGTGAAAGGAGTTACGACTCACGCACCAGTTTGCAAAAGTGCCTCCTGTCACTGGGGAGAGCAGCTTTCTGTTTGCTCCTTTCAGGCTGTTTCCTTACAGCAGGGGACAGCCTGGGTGCTGGTCTCTCTGCTCTGGCAAGTGGCTCCCCACTGGATCTGCTGTTCCAGACGTGGCTATGCTGCAGTTGCCCTGGACACTGGTGGTTCCCTGGGCCTCAGGCCATGCCCAGAGCAACCTTCAGAGGGTGCCTGGTGGGGCAGGAGGGCCCCAGGGCTGTCACTGCAGGGTGATCAGCATATCAGAGGCCTCTTCAGAACTTGCTGGGCTTGGTGACCACCTCAGCACACAAGAAGTGCTTTTGCAGAGAGACAGCTTCCATGAACAGCTCATTTAGTGATGGGAATAGTTAAAAACCTTATCTCCCCTTTCTCTGTTGGTGCCTCTCTGGCTGTGTCCAGCCTCCCTTGCCCTATGCCTCCACAGCTCTTGCCAAACATTCAGGTTTTTTAGTGAATTTTCCCTTGTTCCCATTATAAAAAAAATACAGCTAATGCAAATATTGCCTCTCTGGGAGAACTGGTCTTTGCTGGGCAATCATTGTCACTGAAAACCTTCCAATGGAGTTTAATTATGTGCTTGCAATTAAGCAATTATGTATTACCAGGAACAGAGTAAATCAACTCTTTTATCTCCACTAACAGGATATTTCCTGTGAGCCTTTCTGCCAAAAGATCATAGGGGAAAGATGGGATGATTCTGCATGTTGCAAAAGCATGTTTATTTCACAAGGTCTCAGCCCAGTGTGTTGGACAAAGCCACCTCTGCTCCATCTCCAGCCCCAGCCCCATCTCCAGCCCCATCTCTATCTCCAGCCCCATCTCCATCTTCAGCCCCATCTCCAGCCCCATCTCCAGCTCCAGCCCCATCTCCATCTTCAGCCCCATCTCCAGCTCAATTTTCATCTCTAGCACCAGCTTCAGCTCCAGCCCCAGTTCCAGCCCCATTTCCATCTTCAACCCGATCTCTAGCCCCATCTCCATCTCTATCTTCAGCTCCATCTCTATGCCCAGCCCCAGCTCCAGCCCCATGCCCAGCCCCATCTCCACCTCCATCCCCAGCCCCAGCATGGCCACCCAGCTCCTGCCCATGGCCAGGGCACCAGACCTGCCCAGCAGCCTGCACTGGGTTGACCACAGCTCTCAAGCCCCATTCCGGAGCAGGGAAATAAATTTCAAAGATGTTATGCTCTTGCAGATGGAATTCCTTGGGTTCTGTCAAATGGTCACCCTGACTGAAAGCACCAGGGTTGTGGAGAGGGGGATCTTGGAGTTGCTGTGAGCTTTGCTGTGCAGATAAAAGACAAAAGAGGCCACCCAGGCTCTCACTCGCTCTGTGTTCAATTAGCTTATTCACTGATGGGCTAACACTGCAGAATGGATTTTCCCACTGATTGATCTCTTAATGTAAATGACTTATGGTTTTAAACTCAAACCATACATACTTCTTTTTTTCCCCTTGGAGCTGTTCTTCTCTTGTATTCTGTTCAGAGTGTACTTTCCCTCCAGCAAGTATTTGCAACACTATTGCACTTGAGGGCCTATATTTTTCTTATTTCTATAATCAGCTCTGAGGTGGCCATTTGCCACAAAATGTCTGTACTTATTTATTATTTTTCCTGTCTCTCCTCTTTTATTGTTTAACCCATGCAGCTCCTTCACCCAGGTTTTTACATAGGAATAAATAATATATGATATGTGTGACATTGTTCCATAAGCAGTCACAAATGCATGATTAGCCAGTAATGCTCTGAGCAAACTGAGATTCATTCAGGTATTATAAAATTTGACTTCAAAAAAAGAGACTGTCCATTTTGAATACAACGTATGCATCTCTTTTGGAATATTTCTCTTGTTTGTGATTCATATGTTCCCTATTAAATTTTCAGACTTTGATAAGGAACTTTATTTCCTGTACCTGCAGCAATAACTGTTTAGTGCCTAGTAGCTCAATTCTCCAGAGCCAAACTGTCACTTGAACAGTCTTTTGGATCTAAAACACTAAAAACTCAATAACATGGTGGAAAACAGAAAAAGTTTTAATGAAATTATGTTCACTTTCCAAAGAAGATTTGGTCAGTACTTTAGAACTTGAAATTTTTTCCTCAAAGTCTAATTTCTGTGGGCTTCAAGAAACAGAAGCAGACAGAAAAAGTGCTAGAAAGGCATTGCTTCTGAGTAATATTATAGATGACTTATTTAAAAAGCCAGAAATTACAAAAACTTTTAAAACTTGCTGTTGTCATAAAATTGAAATTTTCCTTAGCCAAGTATGGTATTCCAGAACACTGCTATTTAACATCTAATCACATTAAAATAGGCGCTTCATAATACATATTTATGAAGACAGTACCTCATGAATTTTAAGATTATTTCTATTAAAAGAACATAATAATTCTGTCATTTTAGTTTCTGTATGAAATGTGGCAAGAAAGTCCCTCAGGTAGAACTGAAGATATTGTGAATTCTTGCCATCAAGAATAAGTCCAATTGCATTTGGGTATATAGATTTTAAAATAACAATTCATATTCTTAGATTAAAATTATCCATTGGTAACTGAGCATCTACTTATGATGATTTGTATCTTGTTTTTCTTTTCCTTGGAAGGTGACAGGAAATAGCCCCAAATCAATGAAACAGTGGATAGTTCTGGAATGATTTGGCATAAATCAGAGGTGCCACAGCCTGAAATGGGAAGTGGTTTGCAATGCAGCCTGTGGGTTATTCTGGATGTTGGTCTCACAGATGGTTGTCTCTCCTGTTCAGAGCTGGCTTCAGCCTTTCCCACCCTGCCTGGGGACACTGACTCTTCAAGATGAGACCTAGGACCTTCTGAAGGCTTGGGGAGGTAAGAGTCAGCAATCTCATGCTCATTCTGGTCATCACTGTTCTGCCTGAAGTGAGGAGCACTGCAATTTAAGGATGGAAAATTCTTTAGCATGATCCTACAAATTCTTATGATAGAAATGATTGGGCTTTGGTTAAAAATATCAGGCAGGCCAGATTGCACTTCCAAAGGCTTCTAGGGAGATCTGAGGTACATGCATAATGACCAAAATCAGAAGTGGCGCAGCGGAAGATGCTCTGTCAGCAATGTTCTGTGGCCCCATGGGGCAGAGGGCCGGTGTGTGTGCCATGCAAGAAGGCTTCAGAGCTGACCTTTCCTGTCCAGAACCCCCTCCACCTCAAGCCCAGCCCTCCTGGACTTCAGGGTGAGCTTTATGGAAATAAATCTGGTATGGGGGAACTCGGAGAACAAGGGACCAGAGAGCTAGGAAAGTGGAAGTTTCTCCTTTGACCATGCATCAGGACAGTCCTTGTGTCACATGTCCTTTTGTCCCAGAGCTCACACACCTCTCACCCATGTTTTCCACCCCCAGCCTCCTGCAGTGCTTCACTTCAGTGCTCCTGCCTCCTCCCCACGGCTGTTGGGAACCAGGTCTGTGGCTCCTCTGCAGCAACAGGATGGGGCCCCAGGGTCTCACAGACATCCCTGCACCTCCTCAGGGACACCCAGGGGGGTGAAAAATCATAGGAGTTGAAGAGTCAGCCTCCAGAGTGCTGAGTTATTTGATTTTCTTTTACAGCAGTGCTCATTCCCATGGCTTCAGTTTGCTCCCAGCCCAAAACTGCAATAAGGAATGCTCACTGAGTATGTGGTGGAATGACATCTCACCCTGCCTACATGCAGACCAGGCAGCTCCTATGCAGAATAAGGGTGCTCAAAAGCATTGCCACAACTTGCAACAGCTGTCTTTGCTCAGCAGCCACAGAGGTCAGTTTTGTGCTCCCAAACAAAGATTTTTACCAAATTCTCTCTTAGATCAAGGAGTGCATATGCATGAGCCCCATGATATTCCTACTTTAATCAAGACAGTGAGACCAAAAAATCATCTGAAAGTCATCAGTTTCCCCCTATAGAGGTCCTTGTAGAACAGCTACTTTTCATTATCCCAAATTTCAGAGCCTGTCATCATTTATCTATTTGCCCTTTGGACTGTAGATGAAAAATCTGCACTGTTTACAAACTACTGGACATGTAGTTTCTCATCTAAACACAGAAAACCGCAGTACTTTGAGTATCTCTAGGCTGTTCACTTGCCCCTTGGAGGCATTTATTTTTTAAAATTTCTCTGTTTCTCTGTTTCCTCCCAGTTACAGTTTGGATTCAAATGCTTCTTCTAAATATTTAAAGAAATTTAGTTTTCTTAAAGTCTAGGATTAGCAAAATCAACACATGAGGGAGAATTCTGAAGAGAACAAAAGAACAAAAACTCAGCATGTTACAACGAAGATGTAATTACAACTGACTATGTTTTCTGAAGACAGTAATATTTCCAAAAAATCAAAAGACAGTTGCAAATTACCTTGGTCCCTTCAAGATAAGAAGAAAAGAAAATTAAAACACTTCACTGAAGAATAACAATGAAATTAGGCAGCTATCAAGAAGATGTAATTGAAAATTATCAAGAAAACACACTTAGAGGGACAGGAGTTCAAATAAGCTTCTTGCATGATAAAATGGTAGTGCTCTTAACTAAGAGCTGCAGTGTCAGTAAGTTATTGACCATTAATACTAGGAAAACCCACTGTGTTTATTATCCACTCTGCCATGACTCACACAGAGTATTATCTTGTAGCACCACAAAATGAACACGCCAGATTTTCTCACGATTGGTTATATGAGCATCCCAGTGGAAGGTGAGTTCAACATCTATGAGAAGGGTAATCATGATCAGATACATTCTAACAGAAATTAGTTTTACATTTTTTCCTAGACTTATTCTTACTCAATTTCTATCTCCTCCAGTTTTACATAGACATCAGCAACATGCCCCATGTTCTGTAGTTCAAAGATCATGAAGAAAGGATATCTGATTTTTACAATAAATATTTTTATTTTCTGCACCCAGAGTACCTTTTGGGGAAGGCCACCTGTCCTGCCCACCTAGAGAACAGAAGGGGCAGGTTTCTCATGAGATTTTCCTTGCATGCTCCATGTCTGGGAATAAATAAGTCAAAGTATTTTTGCTTGAGACTGGACCAATACAATAATTTTATGCTTTGTAAAGCATAGATGGAAAATGCAACTGCTTCCACCTAAGTAGTGATGTCCTGGTAACTTTAATATTTCATCAGAAATCAGGTAGATTTTTCTGAGCAAAAACTATTATTATTATTATAACATAACAGCAATAATAATAGCAATAATAATAGTAATAATAATAATAATTATTATTATGAGCAACCATCACTGCAGGAATACCAGCAAAGGCCAAAATCAAAGCTGCATGTCTTCTGTCCAGCAGCTGCAAGAGCTGGTATGAGGAAGAGTAGTTTGGGATGGCTTTCCCCCTATTTGGGGATGGCCAAGGAATGAAATTATGGCAAGGTCCAAAGTGTACTTTGCACAGCTTTTCTTCTATGGCCAGGTTTGTCTCAGCCCTCAGGAAGAACCATGCATAATTATGTGAATGGCTCACTCACTTGAGGTCACAGATGGAAAGAAATTTGTAAAGAAAAAAGGGATATTTTGTGTCAGATATTCTGAATCATTTTATTTAACTCAAGAGTTTGAACAAAGTGTATTGCTGTTTTGGTACTTACAATTCCATCAATAAGGTTTTATTTTGACTTCCTGTCCAGATGGAGTACGAAACCTGGCATGTCTAAGAAGACCTGATTTTTACCATCCCTACAGAATACAGCATTTGATGGGAAAAAATAAGGTAATCTTTCAACCACTCAAAGGGACAGTCATTCCTTTGTGACTGGTATTTGTAGCAATGTTGCCCAGTGTATGGGCTCTGGACTTCCTGCTTGCTGAGCAGTCCAGAGTTTTCATCCATGATCATTTTCTCATGCCAAAAGTGCATGCCAGGACTTTCTCCCTGAGCCACAGTTCTGTCTGCAGCTGCAAACTTCCCAGCTTGGGTCCCATTGCCTTTGTAGGCAGGCAGAGGAATAGAGGGATAAGAAATGTGCCTTGCTACAGATCCCTGACTGTGATGGCTTTTCCTGAGCTTTCCCCTTCACTTTTATAACACCTGTATAGAGTATTACATAGCCAGCTAAACCTGAACCCCTTTACTCCAATCACCAGCATCACAAAGTCTCTCCCTCAAAAGCAGTAAGTTTATAGTCACAAAAATGACAAAGATGCACAATTTCATCACAGAGTCAAGATTTACTGTTGCTGCTGCTGAAGAGCTATGTGGGAAAATAGTCTGGTGCCCTGGAGTTCAAATCTACAGCAGTGCACTCAAGATGTCTGAGCCCTTGAGAGCATTTGCTGGTGTAGTGAATTAAATTTAGAGCTGTGCAAATCCGGCTTTGGATTTAGATTTGTGAGATTCACCTTTGACCTGGCTTTGGATAGAGATTTGGATGCCTGCCTTGTTCAAATATGTGGGCATTTTGTGCTACTTTTCAGGATAAAGGGAAAGGGCATAATTTCTACAGAGAATATTTTACCTACTGGTTACAAATGTTATGACATCTACACATGTCTATGTCCATTCTTTTCTACAAAATCAGGCTTTCATGTGTCTGTGATAAGAAAAATTTCAATTTAATAGTCTTGATGCAAAGAACAAACTATGAGAATACCTTTAAATTTTGACAAGCTCTAGACAAAGATCTGAGTAACTGAATGCATAGACTTCATGCAAACTGTAATAGACAGTTTTTCAGACAGCAAGGTATATATGGCTTTTCAGGGAAGGTCAGGTTTGCACTATGTCATCTTTTGGGTTTTCTATTTCTATAGGGGAAAATAAAGCTGAGGAGAGAGCTTCTGGATATCCAGAAAGATTTTGGGAAACACTACATTAAGAAAGACCTTTCTGGAATGGTTTAGCTGAACTTTTAACCTGAAAAAAACCCCAAGCTTGCAACAATAGATGTCCTCATCCACCATATGAAACCGAAGAACCTCTCTGCAAAGCCTCCATGTGGCCATCATCCTCCAGCAAGCCCTTCCTCCCTCTAATTAGCACCCACACATGGGCATCAGTGTCAAAAGCTACACCTCTTTCCTAATCTGGTTTCAAAATACTTCGCCATCTCAGCTGTCCAGACTTCCTGTACTAATGGTTGCCATGACAGGAATTTTCTCTTTAATCCCTTTTTGGGGACACCCTTTCATCTGCAGCAGTGATTACACTGGTCACAGCTTCCTGCTGAGCCCTGTCTGTCTGCTAAAGGAAAAATGGAAATAAAAATGAAAAGCCAGCCAAGGTCCTTCCTTTATTCAATACAGATTAACACTATACACAGGCAAGAAATTAAATAAATAAGATTAAATAATGCAAAGAGTCAATTTCTGCCCTTGTAAAAAAACTAATTTTTTTTTTTAAAGGATGCTAAAAATTGTAGTTGCTGGTTCACAGACTGCAATAAATTAATCTCATTGAATCTTAGAGGAGAATTCATCTTGTTGAATCTTCTAGATAAGTGAAGACAAATTAGTCTCTGATCTTGATTTGAGAAGAAATCCCTTGGGGGGCAAAACCTAGAGAGGGTATCCACTGAGGGCAGATTTCTCAGACATTAGGAGTTAAAGCCATCCCTTGGAGCACACCAGAGCCCATCTGCCCCCAGCACCGTATCCTCTGTGCCCACTCTGGCTGCCCAGCCCTCTCCAGCTGCAGGATGGGCAGTCAGTGTGGCATCAGAGCTCCCTGAGCATGCAGGCACACCCCTGGGTCCACCACCCTGACCTTTTTAGGACTCACCTGCCAGTGACTGTCTGCATGGAGATCCTTAGACCACCAGGTCCCAGCAGCTTTGTAGCTGTGCTGAGCAGGACCAGGCACTTACAGAAGATGAAGGGGACTAAATATGGTTCATGTCCTTGTCTGCTCAAACCCTACAGCCCCACAACATGTGCCTTTCCCCCCTCCTCAGTCTCTTTTCTCCTGTTATTGCTTTGCCTACACATCATTTCACTTGTTGTTACATTAAAACACTGTAATTACAGTCCCCAGGTCAAGCTGCAGTTAAACAAAAAAACACTGCAGCAGTGGCCAGGTTTCCCCGTGGCACTTTCCCTTGTACTGTGTATCTTGGGGAAATGCAGAAGAAGGTGGTAATTAAGAGGCTAGAGACACAGACATTTTGGTAGCTTTGTCAGAGTCAGAGAGCCCTATAAATCCACTTTAGCTGAAGATCTAGCCCTTCAGGAAACATGGCAGAAAAAGGAAGATACAAAAAATGTGTGAAAAGAACAGCACATTGAAATTAAAGCCCTTTTTCACCTATGCACACAAAGGAACTGTGCCAAATTGGAGACCATGTTCCCCTACCTCTTTCTCCCTTCCCTGAAGCTGATGTCAGAGTGTATACCTCAGCCCTAGGTAGGAATGCAGACCTGGAAAGGAAATGGGAAGCGTTTGGACTGGGCTGGTCCAAATGTAACTCTGGAACAGATGTCAACTCTCTCTGTGATCCCCTGAGACTTCATACACTCAGAGGCACACACACAGTTATAGGTAGGAAAATAGCTTTTGGCACACTGTAGGCTTCAGGTGTCTCTCTGAGCTTCCTAATTCTACCCCAAACTCTGCTGCTTTAAAGTCAGCTTCTTCCACTTTGCAGCTCCCTTCCCTTTAATTTTTCCTCCCCTTGTTCATGTAAACACCATACCTAGGAAGGAGGAAAAGGCTTGAACAAGGTGGTAACTGCAGCTCAGTCCTCTGTGGACTGAGGATTTCCTTTTGTCATTCTCTTCCAATAGCTCCATGTTTCTGTGATGCTTTGCACACCCAGAGATGTGCTCAAGCTGAGCAGTATAGAAGAAAGCTCACACAGAAATGTCCTAATCAAGCTTGTTGGAAAGAGAACTCAAAGACAATGATGATGTAGAGCACATATAACTTGTGGAACTGTATAAAAATGAAGAATGGATTTTGTGTAGCTTGATCCCCAGCTAAAATACTAAGAGCAATATGAAATTAAGCAGCAACTGTGAAAGGAGAGGAAGCAAAGTACATTCTCATTTCTTCCTGACAGACTCAGTTTTGGACTCTTTGGTGATAGTCAATTTTTTTTTTTTTAATGTGTGTTTTTGTGTTTTAGCATCAGAAACATTGTGAACACACAGAGATGCATTCTGCTGAATCTTATTTTACAACTTTCCTAAAGTTCAAGCAATTGCTATCCGCATCTGGATTACTCACAGTGCAGCAGAAAAGAAGGCACTTATCATTGCACATCCATGCTGGTAAAATCATCTTGCCAGAGGGATATTCTGTGGAGGACTATGGATTCACACAAGACAGGTCAGACACAGTGGCACTGTCAGCCACCTCCTCCCTTTACAAAGGGCTGAACACTCTTTACTCCCTGAGCTTTATACTGGGAACTTGATCTTCTCCAAACAGGCTGGTGGCTTCCGCTGAGCACCTTTTCCTCTGCTTTTGTTTGGCTCAGGCATCCTACAGGCTCTTGGAGTTTGCCTCCCTCTCGGCATTCATTTCATGGCTCACTGAGTAGGCATAAGTTGTAATGTCTGTGCCCCTTTGTTTCTTTGTTTGCTCTGCTGATCTGTACATGACTTTCCCTTGCTTTCTGAAGCGTTTTCCTCTGCCCCCTCAAAGCCTGCCTGCTGAGCTGATTGAGCTTTGGCTCCACAGCCCTGGAGCTCAGCCACCACGCCCCGCCATTCCCATGTGGCTCAGAAAATGGCAAGTGTGATGCAGGAGCAGGGTAGCAGTGGCCATGGTGTGCTGCTGAGGCTGGTGTGGACTGGCACAGCACACCTTTCCCGAGCCCAGGCTGTGCTGTGCTGTGCCTGGAGCCACAGACCATGGCATTACTCAGCATGTGGGTCCTGGCACAGCTCCCCGTGCCTCAGATGTGCACCACCTTCCCCCCAGTGCCTTGGGGGGAATATTGTGCCTGTGCTGAGCAACGGGAAAAGCCTGAATGGCTCAGGAAAGCAGTCTTCCAGAGAGCTGTCTTCATCCCTAATACTGAATGGAGAAGGTAGTGCAGCCTATAGTTGTGCTGCAGAACCACCCGAAGAGCTCACGCAAGTTCAGACTGATCTTGCCATGGTTCACTAGCGTTCTGAGGGCAGCAGTGAATAGCCCTGCTGTCAAACACACCTTCCACAGGCCCACCTTTGTTTGCTGTTTTGCTTGGTAGTCTGACATCTCTTCCTGGCTTCACTTAGACATGTTTGTAAAGGCTGATCCCTTTCAGATCCTGTCTTCCGCTCTTGATGTGGAACAACATTGCCTGTTAGCCTCAGAGAGGGACCTGGAGAGGATCATTTGTGCACAGAGACCCCTGTGAAAAAAGAGGCAGAGATCAGAGCCTCTGTGAGGAAACAGTCGTGCCTTTTATCATATTCTTCAAGCTCTGAAATATATTAATTTATGACCACAAATGACACAAAAACCATTTACAAGAATGACTAGAACTAAAAGGTCAATGTTTTTTTCCACTCAATACCCCAAAATAAAGTAGGTACTTGGTCATTCACCAACTGCCAGATTCAAGGTGGTCACCAGTGTCTGCTGGCCAGCACAGGAAGGCATGCTGCTGTGGGCAGCTCCAGGAAGAGCTTCCCTCCCCCTGGGACAGGGGGCTCTCCACTCGAGCTGCACAGCTGACCTTTCTGGGGCTGAAGTTCCACTCCAGAGCCCACCACAGAGACTTTCAGAGGCATGCCAACTTCCTCCAGGTGCCATTACTGCAGGGGGTTTGCACAGAAGCTGGCTTTTGCTTCTGCAAGCAAAGACAGGAAAGACAACTGTCAACATAGAAATATGGTAAGGAGTAAATACAAGTAAATTCCAGTTTGGGCAGTGCTTTGTTTACCTATTTTTCATATATGTGAAAGAAGTAAGTTTACTGTTTTCTTTATCACCTAAAAGGACTGTTAAAAAAGTTGCTTCGAAACTCATAAGTCTCATAAAAATATTTGGTCCATGCCTATTTTCTGGCCTTTTTTATTACCACTTTTCCACAGAGACATTTTACAACTATAATCAATCAGATGTCCTACTGTCTATTCCCTCTATAAAATCCCACATACAAAAACACCTTATTAGGGAGCTGGGCTGTTTTTTTACTAGAAAGTAGATCTTTGAAAAATGCAGTCATGATTTCCAGCTAGTACAAGAAGTGTCTCAAACTCTGCCAGTTTATCAATCTGCCTGTTCGAACCTTGGAGCTGAGACTGCATCAGAAACCATCAGTCCTGTTCAATAAACCGTGATGATCTTTTCATCTTGACTTCCTGAGTCATCCTAGCTCTGGACCTCAGCTGCCATATGGAATCCCACTTTGTAATACAATCTGAAACACACTTTCAGCTCATAAATATGTTTGTGTTTAGAACTACAAAGGAGACTTCCTGGCTGTATAGTAGGGTCTCTTTCTGTCTCTCTGTCTCTCTGTCTCTGTCTCTCCCATCGGGCCTGATAATGTGTTCATACCAGCTCAATTCTCATGTGATAACTTAGGAATAATAGTGAAAGTGATGTTTTAAATAGAACATAGATCCTGATCCTCAGTTATCATTTAATCACTTAATCATTAATCTCTTCTTTTGTAAATGTTGTTTTGCTCAATATATTTTCATGCTACTTTTAAGGGACATTTTTAAAAAGTTAAAATATATGGCTGCTGCATCACACAGCAAGTTAAATAAAGAAATAACTGGCAAGTAATCTCATTATCAACAAATGTATTAGGATTTTTTTCTTTTTTTTTTTTCTTTGACTACACCTTTTTTAGCATCTCCCAGCAACACTGACATGCTGTTTTTTATTAACCACAGCTGTTTGCATATTAGTGCTGTCAGAGCTGGACAGGGGACCACATCTGTGGTGGTTGCATGTCTCTGTGACTTTGTAGCTTGGACTTTGGTGAATAATTTGAAAATGGCACACACATAAGGCTGATTTACATAATTGCTTCTTTAAAACACATTTCAGAATATGCAGCTCTGAAAAGCTCAATTTATTTTTTCTTGTCTGTTGTAAACATGACAGGTCATGAAAAATGTAGAAAGAAAAGCTCTTTGCAGACTTACCTGGCCCATATTGTACACATGACAATATAAGCTTTTAAAAATCACACTTTGTAATAGTGCAGGGAGGTCAAGGGGGGTATTTCTGCAGCCCCATAGTGCTGTTGTGCCAAAGCTTGCTGGGGTTGAGGCAATACTACAGCACAACACGGGACTGGATGCTGATACCACCTGGTCAGGTGTATCCAGCCAGTCTTGTAACCTGCCCATGTGCTGGCAGGGTCATCTTTCAGCTCTTATCTGCTATAAAAGTAGACATAGAACAGAAAATAACTGTGTTGTGGTTGGGCTGCATAGAGTGTTGCAGGACTTGAGAGCTACACAGAGAAACCCCTAAGCAACAGAAATGCTGTTTGATTCCAACCTCTCTGTCCCTGGGCTGGAACCAAAGAGGCAGAGATGTGTCCAGCAGCAATTTCCCAGATTTCCCCAGCTTTTGAGAAGCACCCACTTCTTTCCAAGGCACCTGCATCAGTAGGTGCTTTTCCTCCTCTGAGATAATGCCAACCTTGCTCTTGTCTGTCACTTCTAAGGGACTGGCAAAGCAAACAGGGTTCCTGTTTCTGTCAGTTGGTCTGGAGCATTTTCAGAAAAATCACAGGGGCTATGCTGTGGACAGCGGGGACCCCAAGTGTGCCAGGACCAGGTGTCCCATCACCAGGGACTGGGTGCAGGCACTCGGGCAGGAGGGGAGCATGCCTTGCCCCGGAGAGGTGCTGCTGATCCCATCCTGCCCTGGTGTGTGCACAGCAGTGGTGCCACAGCAGGCACAGAGGCGCTGGGCTTCTGCAGCACAGATGTGGTGCTGCTCCGCCTCGGACCCACAGAGCATGGAAGGACATCAAAGGAGCATATGCCTCAGCCACGGCCCTTTCCAGCAGCCAGCTGTCCCGCCTGCTCACAGCCATATGTGCACCCAGCCCCTCCACCCTTCTGGAAAAGAGCTGTGCTTGGAGTGGGCAGGCTGGGCATGGAGGTGCTCCCCTGGCACCCACTCTGCCCATTGCTGGCCTCACTGCCAGCGGGGCTGTGCCAGCACGAAGCAGGGGAGCTGGGGCGGTGAGAGCAAGGAGTGCCTTCCACATAAACAGGGCTTACATTAAGGGATTGCCAACCTGGAGAAAAAGGCAGCACATAGGTGGTGTAACAGAGGCCTCTGAAATGCCAGAGAATAATAAGGATCTTTTAATTCATTGTGGGTCATAGCATGAGGACTGAGAGGCACAAAGGAAGAACAAAAACCCCAGAGCAAATCCCCTTACAGCCAGCTCTAAGTCAAACTCTGAAATGCATTGTAAGAGGATAATTTGTCAAAAAGCTAAACCGAGTGAAAAGGTATTAGGCAGAGAAAACGTCAACCAAACCTCATGCAATCTTCATCTCAGGAGGTCTGGGTTACTAGGATAGATATTCCATACTTTATACTTCTATGAGCGTTCGGTGGTGATAGAAACAAAGTGGGGACCAAGCAGAACTGTGGACTGATTCAGAACAGCTCTTTTGCTGGCATGTTCACAGAATAGTTATTAGTCAAGATTTGTTATAAATTATTGTAAATTTCCAAATAGATTATTTTTTTTGTTATTTTAAATATACGACAGAACTAATTTAGTACCATGAATAAAAAAAACCCCAATCATGTTTTTGAAAACATTGTGAAGCTAATGAGGAAGAAGTCTATTTCACATTTTAAGTGTATCACAATGAGGAGTGTATAAACAAACAAAAATACAGAAGGGCCTAATTACAAGAAGGCAACAAATCACAGCAATTTTTTGTTCCTGATGAACAAGTAATGCTGCTTAAATGTAGTTAGGATAGCAAACCACAAACAAAAAAATAACTTTTAATCATTTTTTCTAAACTGCGCCTTTGAGACTCCAAAACCTGGGAAAAAGAGAAGCAGATACCAGGGTGTGCTGGTCAGTTGGCCACAAGCAATGCAGTTTCCAAGAGTTTGTCACTCTGAAAGAATGGAAAGCATCGTGGAGACATTTGTGAGACATGGAGTTTCGAACTGGGGCGAAAGATCTGTAATTGTGTTAAACTCAGTGGTGAAAGCTCTGCACACTCTGTCAAAGGAGCTTTTAAGCAATTCTTGTGAGCTGAAACTGAAAGAGTTACAGGTGTTTAATTCATATATGGTATTTTTATGCTCAGTTTTTCCTTCCATCAATTTTATTCTTTTGTGCTTTTTAATAAATTGAGGCAAAGGAATCTGAAGTCACACAGCAGGTCCATGATCTCTGCATTTCTTTTCTCCTGATCATAGCATCTCCACTGGCTGGGCAGATCACTAAAGGACAAGGCTCAGTATCTTGAGTCCAGCTCTGGCTGAGCCCCACTTGACCAAAACTTGGTGTGGAGCAAGCTGAATGCTGGCTACTGCTTCTGCTCTGTGTCCTCTAGACAGTCCCGAGGCAGCTTTGAGGTAACTTCCCAATTTGCATCACTGAGTCCAACTCCCTGCTCCTCAGAGAACTACCCAAAACATAACCACGTAACCAAAAGTGGTTCAGATGCTCCATGAGCTCCGACAGGCGTGGAGTTGTGACACTCCCTGGGGAGCCTGCTTCAGTGAAGAACCTCCCTGTAATGCCCAGTGTTCAGTTCTCCTGAGGCAGTGTCAGTCCATCTCCTCATGCCCTGTCAGCAGGCACAGACAGGGGGATCAGCACCAGCCCCTCTGCTTTCCCCCCTGAGGAGGATGTAGGCTGCCCTGAGGTCACCCCTCAGTCTTCTCCAAGCTGAGCAAACCCAGCAACCTCAGCCACTCATCTCAAGTCTCACACTTGAGACATTACAGCAGACAGCCTGCCCCAGACACAGCCTGACAGCTTGATATCCTCCTGATACAGAGGCACCCAAACCTGCACACAGGACCTGGCTGAGGCCACATCAGTGCATTGCAGAGCAGGACAATCTCCTCCCACAGCAATGCTGTGCTTGATGCTCTAGCACACAGCTAGCCTTCTTTGCTGCCACAGCACACTGCTGACCCATACTCAACTTGCCATCAATTCAAGCCACCACATCACTTTCTGCAGGGCCTGTTCTCCTTCCAGTTTCATGCAGAATCAGGTACCCCACCCTAGGTGGAGAGTCCAGGACTGCCTCAGTTAAATTTCATATGGTCGGTGCTCACCCTGCCAACTCCTCCACAAAGATACTTTTCTCCTTTTAGGAAATGCACCCCCAGAGGTTGCCAGCAGGCTTGGTGTCATGTAGATTAACTCATGACAAAAAAGAACAACTTCTGCCAGTGACGCCAGTCTTGGAGTCCAGTATTAATCCTGCTGGGTCTTAATATTTCTTCCTCCATCTTTCCCTGCAGCTGGCAGGAAAGGAAAGAAAAGAACATTTGTGTTCATGATTCCCTAATGAATCCTTCCAAGGTCCTGAAGTCTGTCTCAATTGTTCTTGGACTACTTATTGCAAGTTCATCATGGCCTAAATGAAAAAGATTAATAATGGATAATAATCCAAGGTCTGTAACAGGGTAGGAAGCTTTCTCTTCACAGCTTTAACCCAAATGTAGGGAAGAAGCAGTTTTCCCTGGAAAGTGAGTCTCGTCCAGCTCCCTTCTCTGCAAATACGAGATTAATTAATTTAAAATAAGTTGATGAATAGAAAGGAAACTGTGATCTTCACAAGGCACTGTCACAGACACATAGACTTTTCCAGGGGGTTCAATGCAAAAAATAGTGGTAGGTTTAGCCTCTCCTCCAGAGGGCTGAGTTTTGTCCACCTTTATGGTAAGAATTGTTTTCTATAGAGAAATACAAGCCAATACAATAAAAATTTGCCTCCTATTAACAGCCTCAGCTTTGACTACAGCAAAGTATTGGTGGGGAAGAAAACATAAGCAACTGCAACTGGATAAACAGATTCAGATTGGCAAAGCAGTGCTGCAGGTACACCTGAGCATGCCTCTCCATGCAGATATGGATTCTAGATCAACCTGGACAAAAGCATTCGTTTTTCTTCTAGGTTTATTTCACTTTTCCTCAAAAATCTATGCCTCTTGTACCATGAAAACAATTGGAACCCACCAATAAGACAACTTGTCACCTGCTTTTCTATACCTGTTATTCATCTGGGGTTTACATAGGCATGGTTGCCATGGAAGCAAAGCGAGATATTTCCACTTTTGAAATGTATTCAATGTTCTTTTTCTGTGCGTTTCTTCTCTTCCACCAATGGTGATTCTTTAGATGTCCCACCTCTCCAACTGCTTCTCTGAGATTGCCTTGCCCTGATGGGCTTGCACAGTCCCCTGCAATGATAATGTCCATTCATACATTAAAGTGGCAAAAGTAAACAGCAATGGCACTGTTGTTATTTCCAGAGGGGAAATGCTGATGGCAAGAACTTGTCCCAAACTCTGTGCTCTTCGTATAAACATAGGAGTCGTGTTCTTCTCAGCAGCTGCTGACTTCTAGTTGCTGGATATTTGTAGGGGTCAGCAAATAAATAGATTTTTATTCTTTCTCCAAAATGTTTGAGCAGTCTTGGCAAATACCACAACATCTAAAGAGAACCATCTTAGCTGAAAGGGAATAGCTCAATAGCAGCATTGCTGCAGCTGAGATCAGCTGAAGGCCTCGGGCTGGATGAGATGGGTTTGTAAGGGTTAAGTTATATGCAGCCTAGCTCAAAATCAGAAAAAAATCTACATAGTTCAAATAGCCAGAACTTCATTTCACTGAAATTACCAAAGTGTCAAGGACACCAGAAAAGCAGAAACGGACATTGGTAGTGAAAGAGTGGGGAAGAGAAGATGACTTAAGTGCTGAGCCTTTTTTTCTGGAGGATGAACAACTCTACAGCTCTGCTACATTTTAGCTGTTTTGTGGATATTGATGTCAGCAATTAATTTTTTCGTAAACTTTGAAGAAATCAAGAATTTTTTGTTTCTGTGCTCTATTCCTTCATCATAAATGCTAAACTACTTTTCTTTCATTATTCTTCCCCTCAAAGGGAAAGATTCAAGTACATTGGTCTCAGAGCCAGTTTCCCATCAAGGCACTGAAACAGGCTGACAAACTTCTGTGGAGTATCTCGAGTCAACCACACACTGGCTTTGGCTCTTCAGAGCCTTCAGCCATAAACAAATGCTTGCAGAGAATCTTTGTTTTATTGCACTTGATTTATGTTTCCAGTTAGAATAGATGTTTTTAGCTCATTTCCCAGTTCTGCTTTATTGCTGTTTATATGCCATCCCTATTTCCCACTTGCATTTAATAAGCAGGTTACTTTCTTAACTGTGTCTTTTTCTTTTGTGGGATCTGGCTCAGATTCCAAGACAAGGCATAACATGGGCATGTATAGGGCTCCTCAACTCTTTGTTTGAGGGTAGAAAGAGAGCTTGTCTCCACTTTTCTGATTGCATTTAAGGAGCAGACATCTCCATTAACAACTACAAAAAGCCTCTTTGTGCTCTGTATTTCTATTGTTTCTTCCAAAGGTCTTATGCACTCCATTCACCTCAGAGTTCCCATAAAATGTCTCATGGTATATTTCACAATAACCAGGTAGTAATCAGTGTCATGATTGTGTCTTTTGATAATGAACAGAATTCTTTGCATATACACACACTATTAGCTTGAGCAGCAACATAATTACCATCTGACTTGTTGAGTCAAAGAACTGGTCTTTCAGGAATCCTCTACTGCTGGTGCCAAGCCTACTCCTCCCACAGACAAGTGTTTCTTAGGGAAATTCCAGGTCAGTCTTGACACAGGTAGGCAGCAGGGGACAGACCTATGCCAGAATCTGCTGGTATAGATGCGTTATAGATTTCTCACTGCACATGTTCTGTACTTTTGTGAGTAGCATTCTGTAAATTGATCATGACTAAACATATGAAATTAAGAAAGGAGATCATCACTAAGAATAAGCATTGTGTTAAAGACTGTGGTGGAGACATTTTAGGCTGCAGATGACATGGATTACTGTCTCCAACTGCTCTATAATAAAAGATAACTGCACAGTGGTCCTAACACACCATTCTCCAGATGCATCAGAAAGCTCACAGCAAGTGAAATACTTAAATGGCAGGAAAGGAGATTTAGATTGAGAGTGGTGCTTTCTTTTTCTCTACCTGTAAAGAGAGAGACACAGGGAACTGCATTGACTGAAGGTCATAGGGTCCCATCTTCAAGAATTTTCCAAAAACGGGTTAGACAAGAATCTGTCAAATAATGCAAATGCGATTGCTTTTCTGCCTATTGGGCTAGGATGAAAGATTAACTCCTGAGACCATTCCAGTCCCTCATTGTCTCTATTTGTACAATTGTGCCATTAAAGACATTCTTGTGTGTTAAAGAACTGCTTCACCCTGGAGCAATTCAAGATTCAACAATCGTAAGATGTTTAACAAGGACGAGTCCCAGATTCTACACATGGGATGGGGCAACTCTGGATGTACAGACTGACTGAGGAATGAGAGGCTGGAAAGCAATGCCATGGAAAAGGAGCTGGATGTCCCAGCCAACAGAAAGTTCAACAAGCGCCAGCAGTGCCCTGGCAGCCAGGAGGGCCACCCACATCCTGGGGGCACCAGGGACAGCATCACAGCCAGGCAAGGGAGGGATTGTCCAAGTGCTCTGCACTGGGGCAGTTTTGGATACAGTAAGAAAGATGTAAAGTTATTGGAGAGTGTCCAAAGCAGAACAATGAAAATGGTGAAGGGTCTGGAGGGGAAGTCCAGAGGTTGCTTGGTCTGTTTAGCCTGGAGAAGAGGAGAGTGAGGGGAGGCCTCATTTTGGTCTTCAGCATCCTCATAAGAGAAAGCTGAGGGGCAGGTCCTGATCTCTTCAGTCTCATGACCAATGAAAGGACTTGAAGAAAAGGCATGAAGCTGAGTCAAGGGAGATTTAGACTGGACATCAGAAAAAGGTTCTTCCCCCAGAGGGTGGCTGGGTGCTGGAACAGGCTCCCAGGGAGCACCAGCCTGACAGAGCTCAAGAAGCATTATAAGAATAATGCTCTCAGGCCCATGATATGATACTCAGCATATTCTACAATTCTATTAGAAGTATCTCAATATGTGATGAAATTGCATCCATTTTGGCACAGAAGTCTGTTCTCATCTTATTAGATCATTTCAAGTACCAAAAAAGGGGAAGAAATCTTACTCATATGAAGAAACAGGAAACTGTAAGTTAATTATTCTGTATTTACTCATCTTGTATGTTTACCTTTCTATTCACCTTCCTCCACGCATGTTTAAAAGGAAAAAAGGAACACTGGCAATTTGTAAGAACGCCCAAATAAACAGTATTCTCCGTATTTCCATGAAACCATGTTACTTCTCCATCAGTCTTCGTTACTCTCACCTCCTGGTCTCTCTGCCAATTTGTGCTGGTTTGCAGGAATGGGAGGAAAGCTCACCCCAGGGAAAGCTCTTCTTGCTCTTGTCGGGCTCTCTCTTGCTGCTCTGCTTTACATCTATTGACTAGTTTGGTGAGACAACAGCTATGGGTCTGTGTAATGGGATCGGTCCAGGTTAGCTAAATCATAGAATCTTAGAATGGCTTGGGTTAGAAGGGACCATAAAGATCATCCAGCTCCAATGCATCTCACATAGGCAAGGACACCTTCCCCTAGAACAGGTTGCTCCAAGCGCCATCCACCCTGGCCTTGAACACTCCTAGGGATGGGATATCCATGACTTTCTCTGGGCAACCTGCTCCAGTGCCTCACCAACCTCATAGAAAATAATTCCTTTCTAACATCAAATCTAATGATGTTTGAAGCCATTCCCCCTTGTCATGTCACTACATGCTCTTGTAAAAAGTTCCTCACCATCTTTCTTGTAGGTTCTCTTCAGGTACTGGAAGACAACAGTTACTTCACCCCTAAGTTTTCTGTTTTCTAGGCTGTACAATCCCAACTGACTCAGCCTTTCCTGATAGGAGAGGTGCTCCATCCCCCTGATCATTTTGGTGCCTCCTCTGGCCTCTCTCCAACAGGTCCATGTCCTTCCTGTGCTGGGAGCTCAGAGCTGGTGCAGCACTGCAGGTGGGGTCTCAGCAGAGCAGAGGGGCAGAATCCCCCTGGCCCTGCTGCCCACTCTGCTCTGGATGCACCCAGCACATGTTTGGCTCTCTGGGCTGGCAGTGCCATGGCTGGGTCATGTCCAGCCTCTCACCCACCAGCATCCCCAAGTCCTTCTGATCAGGGCTGCTCTGATCTGTCCATCCCCAGCCTGTATTGGTACCAGGGTGCTCTGACCCTGGTGCTTGGTCTTGTCAAACCACATGAAACTGCCACAGACTCATTTATTGAGCTTGCCCAGATCGCCCTGGAGGGTATCTAATTGTTCAAGGCTGTCAACTAGACCACTCAGTTTACTGTCACCTGAAAATTTGCTGAGTGTGCACTCAATCCCTTTTTCTATGTCATCAATACAAATCTTAAAAAACAGTGATCTTGATATGGACCCCTGAGGGGCCATACCGTCACTGATAGCCATCAGGTTTCCGAGACATAGACCATTACCCTCTGGATGCAACCATCCAACCAATTTTTTATCCATCTAATCCATCTCTCTCCAGTTTAGAAAGAAGGATGTTGGGCAGGACCATGTGAAAATACTTACATAATTCCAATAGAATGACATCTGTAACCCTTCCCTTGTCCAGTGATGTAGGGATTCCGTCATAGAAGACCACTAGGTTGGTTTAAGGAGGTGTGAGGATTCAGCACATTTGTTACAATCAACTCTATATGGACTGCAGTTATGCATAGTCTATTGGTTGGCATGGTAACAGCTAATAATATTTAGACAATATATGTTCTTTTTATTCTCAGTTACAACATCCGAGACCTTCAAAAGAGATCTTTGAGGAGTGGTAGGCGATGATAGGGAATGAAAGCCAGGGGAAGTTACGAAACCTTAGGATACCAATTTCTCTGAAGATTGCAGCTGTAGCTTGTCTGTCTATCTGCTGTTTATTTTTTAGACTCGAGAAATTCATTGCTACCTGTTTCATGAGCTGCATTGCAGTAAAGTTCCACCTGCTCCCTGGTATGAGTCTGAATCCTCTCCAACACCACATACCAGTAAAAAGGAGCTTCAATTTTTTTCTGCTAAGCTTCTGTGGGTGGCAATCTTACAGGTGTACTTTGCTTGCTCTGGCTACTCAATTAGCAGCTGCAGGCTACAATTCACTTAATCTTCCATGATTGAACTTAGTTTACCAAGATGCCAAGTATGAGGCACAGCAGATAATGAAACTAATATGGTACTTTCCTGTGTTCTGTATTGGCTAGTCTTACTAGGATCAGTTTACCTCAGTTCATTAGAAACCAGTTCCTCTGAGAGAGAAGCTGTATGTGAAATAACCTGACCCATCTGGAGAGAGTCACATCAAAAAAACAGGAAATAAAACAATGTTATCCTTCTTTAAGTCAGCATCTTTTTAACACAGACAGACAATATCCCAAAACATATAGTGCCTGTTGTAATTCTTGTAATTCCTCCTGGTATTACAAAAGGAAATGAATTTATTTCCTGGTATCTAAAGTCTCTCATGCTATCAGACAGGCCCAATTTATCTTTGGGCAGGGGCATATATACAATAGAAACTTTTGCAGAAATCCCTGTTGGCATGAAGTTATTATTATGGTTTGTCTCTTGCAGTCTTTTCAGAGTCACAAGGACAAATCAGTATTTTTAATGGAATCCTAGTGCCTTCCTAAAAAATAGCATTGTCGTCCTGAGCAATGACTACACTGTAGCTCCACAGGTCTCTTATTTGGCCATTTCATATTTCAAGTACAAAAGTTTGCATTGAGTTTATTTGAAATATTTGAATATGACTTTTTTTCTGAAACTTATTTATCCATTGTAGAACTAAAAGCTGGGAACTGTGTTTAATGAATATTCTGGAAAACAATTACAAAACTCCCAAACAAACTAACACGAATGCAGTTAAGTAGCATCTTAAAAAGAGATAAACATGAAGTCTAGCATGGGATGAACATATCAAGAATTAACATGCCTTTGCCTTTGCCTCCTTGATTGTTTCCCTTCCTATTGCTAGATGAAGTTTGGACTACTCTTTGCCTAGAGCCTGGGTCTGGGTAAGGGGTAAGACCTTCTTCCCTTTCTCTGGAAAACCACATGCCACTTCTGTCTGCCAAGCCACAGGATCTGAGCTCCATCTGTGGCATGAATATAGGGCATCTCTAAACAAAATGTGCACATATGTCAACTCTACATGCTGCTAAAGCAAAGCCAGAAACCCACAATCAGGCAAATAGAAACCATTTACATTGTTGAGATGCTAAATTAAATACTCATTTTTACTATATGCAACATTAATCTTTAACCTAAAGACTTTGCCTAAAACTCCAAGTGTTTAGGTCACCTGGTGGTTTGAAATGTCATTTTAAAAACACTGCTCTCTCAGACTCCTGCTGGCACTGATATGCCAAGAGCATGAGTTTAACATATGTTGGGAGCACATAAAATCACTGTAGCAGAACAGCAAACGTATGAGCAATGGAGAAGCATCATGTGTCAGCCAGATCAGATAAAAGTGTTTAGGAAAAAAAGGAGGGGCAATGGGATAAGAGAAGGAGGCAAAGAAAAAGGTGCATTTTAAAGGAAAGAGCATGTGAAAAGATGATGTCAGTTAATGTAATTTGTCAGCTACAATAAGAAGAATTATAGTGGCAGAACTTTTCTGACTAAATGAATATTACAGGATTTTGATCAAATTGCATCCAGGAGTGACAGGTATGCAGATGATTTCAAAGCATTTACAGAAAGTAATACATATGGTTTCTGTCAATCTCTTGCAAAAGGCAGGTCTATATAAGACAGGATCTGCAATAAATGGAATTACTTTCCCCTCCTCCTGCACGTTCTAGTAAAAATTAGCACTCTAAATGTGAACTCACCTTCTAAAGCAGTATCAGTATTCACAACTAGGAATGAAAAAGCAAATTACAGCTGAGTGCATTTAGTATGTCAGCTGGTGAATAAAGAAAAACAGCTGTTGGTGGCAGCCAACTGTGAAGATCATGTGGACAATGTTATGTTCAGAACATGAAGTGAACAAGTTGCATGCTGGCATGGATTCTGTTGCAGCAAAAGTGCCCAGTGCCTGTAAAACATTACAAATGGAGCCAAACTGCATAGATAGAAGCAATACAGACAACACTTATCATAGCTGTGTCTACACAACTAATGCAGCTAGCCTGGGCCTTGTCTTGCACCATGAGCTGGGGCCTAATGTGAGATATGCACCACCGCTGTAAGGTTTAAACCTCATTCCTGCTAACGTGGGGAAAACTGCACCCAGAAATGATGAGTCATGAAACCACCCTGACATATCCATGTCTTAGCAGAAGCACCAATTCCTGATGATACTTTGATATATTTTTTGCTTAATTTCAGAATTCTTTATACCAGAATTAAGATGTGTAGTTCTGAGTGAAAACATGAATTCACATCTGGGAGAAGCAATAATCTGTTCTCTGTGATGAGTACACAGCCTGAGAACCAAAAGACTTGGAAACCTGTTTTCAAATTATGCTCTGTCTTGCTCTTCTACATGGGTGATTTCCATCCCTCAATTACAAGAGAGAGTGCTGACTCCCACCACACTTAGACTGAGCTCATTACTAAGTTCACAGGAGTACCAGGGATGTCCTGTGAGATCAGATCTTCTATGACCTGTGTGGGAAGAGTGAAATTCCATGTGACCAGATCTCCAATACAGTGGCAGTGTGGAGGGGAAATGGGTCATTTGACAAGTATAACCTGTCATGGGTGAGTGTGACACAGGCATACCTTGAGACAGCCCCTTCTGAGCAGAAATGTGTCTCCTCCTCTTATGAGGCATCCTGCTATGAACACAGTCCTCAGAGTGTGTGAGCCCTCAGCACTCTCATAAACCTGAGTTTGTGTCCAGGGCCCTGTGCCTGCCATAGGCCCTCTGCCTGTTAAATTTCTCTATGGATCAGGATTTCTTCCAGACTAAAGATGCCACCACTTAGAAGCCTGGTTGTTCTTTAAGTGCCAAAAGCCTCCTCTGAACAGACATTACAAAAGTGATGAAGTGAGCTTTATTTTACAGAGAAAAAGCCACTCTTTTTTGTCCAGGGCCCTGGGACTGAGACTGGGCTTCTGCCTGTTAAATTCCCATATGGATCAGGATTTCTTCCAGACTAAAGATGCCACCACTTAGAAGCCTGGTTGTTCTTTGAGTACCAAAAGCTTTCTCTAAATATACATTACAAAAGTGATGAAGTGAGCTTAATTGTACAGAGAATCCAGCCCCTGTTTTTGGTCCAGGGTCCTGGGATGGACATTTGGCTTCTGCATGCTAAATTTCCCTACCAATCAGGATTTCTCCCAGACTAAAAATGCCACCACTTAGAAGCCTGGTTGTTCTTTGTGTGCCAAAAGCCTCCTCTAAATAGACATTAAAAAAGTGGTGAAGTGAGGTTCATTTCACTGAGAAATAAACCTCACTTTGTATCCAGGGCCTTGTGCCTCATGGGTGGCTGCAAGCTTCACATGCTGTGCAGAAGGCTCAATAGCCCTTCAAAGGACAGCAATTGATTGCAATGCTTAATCAACAATACAGAGCAGCACCTCAACTAGTGCTGAACATCTCACTGGAATTTTTTTTGCCTCTCCCCCAGAATATGGGACTCCTTGTTAAATTCTTCCCTAAAGACTGGACATTTTTTAGCCATTGGTTATCTCTCTCATCTCCAATTTCCAGAATATCGCCTCTACTTTCCATAAAGGCCGTTTGTTAAGATAGTTAATGTATCTTCATTTCTAATGCAGCTGTCCTGAAGGACAGCAATATCTATGTTGTGTGCAAAAGATGAGACATTCTTCTTCATGTGCATGAAGTGCATTACCTACAGACACCTCCTCCAGAGACAGCTGCTGTCCTTCCACCTGGGACATTTTCACTCCTTAGGAAGTTGCTCCCCCCTCTAAACACCAGAGATGTCTACTGCCAGAGTCCTCTCAGAGGGTTCATATGACCCTCATGATTGCCTCATCTGATGTTTTCCATCACTTCCACTGAACATTTCCCTGTGGAAAGAGTCCAGGCGTGTTTCATAGACATACTAATGGAGGTACAGAAAAGCTAATGGTGGGATTGAGCTCAGCTTCATTCACCTAACCCCAAAATCAGGGATCTAATCAGAACTAGTCATCTAGGCTCTCTCTACAGTCAATGACGAAAGACAGGTACCTCCACAGCATGATTCACTCCTCTTTTCTTGGACAGCTATCCTAAAAGAGGTTGAATTGTACTCCGGAGACGCCTGTCTATCTGCCTGAATGATAGAGGAGATCTACATAACTGGTTTACCTGAGATACCTATCTGCAGGATGACTTCAGCCAAGTGCTGGGCTCCTGCTCCAAGGATGCACCCAAGCTCAAGAGGGGAGTCTGAGGCAGTCAGGAGTCAGACTCTTCCTCCCACCTCCAAGGCATCTGCCCAATTAAAGAGTTCTTCTTCTCAATAGAGACATTCTTTAAAGCAGGAAAAGTTAAAGGCTCTCCCTCTGCCTCTGATATCACACCTCTGACACCACCTTTGTTCCATTCAAATCCTTTTGAAATCCAAAAGCTGCTATGAAAATACAGATGTAATTTCCCCTCTGTCTTTTAGTTCTTTCTTTAAAAGAGCAACAAACACAAAAAAAACCCACAATCAGAAAAATTAAGGAAGAAAATGCTCAAGGCTACAGCATGGTTTCTATCAAATTTGAATTAAAATAAGTTTTTCATTATTTCTAAATTTAATTATAGCCTTCAAATGTATAAAATTGCATATGAAAATAGTAAACAGATCCTAAATACACCATAGAACACCAGGCAGAATCACAAACACTGCTAATTTGCAGGGATGATGTTTTCTTGATCAACATAACACCCACCATACCTTCCTTTGTGTCCTTAGCCAGACTAAGCAGATGGAGAAATGTCTTTTACATACCTTAAAAATGTATATAAATATGCCCTTATCAGTGATCTAGCAAGCAGATTTGACCTTCAGAGAGAATTCTAGGACTCTTTCTCAGTTTTAAAATGCCCTGGAGAATGCAACTGAAACCAATAATTTTCCAGAAGTACTGTTTAACTAACCATAATTGTTCTTATATCACATATATAATTTCCCAGTAAATGCTATTGGAATTTTGAAAACTTTCTGGATCTCTACATTCAAATAAAGTGCATGTGTCTCAGAGGACTTTTTATAACATCCCCCTTTGGTCCTATTGAGCACTTTTGGCGCATAACCCCATTACATTCTCAAGGATCTTACTCATAGGAATTAGGGTCTAGGACATGATCCAAATACAGTGGCTGCTTCTCCTCCTTAGTTCTGTGCTTTTACAGAAGGCTGTCTTACTAGTTTCCAGAGAACACAAATGCGAGTGGGGATTGTAATGAACTACAATAGGTTTGTTCTTTACAAATCCTGAAATTAATTTCATGCAACAAATGAAAGGTAGCTGTTTCACCCACTGGATTTCAAGGATTTTTAAGAGTAGTAAAGATACCAGAACCTCTTCAAAAACTTATTATCAGACATATAAGTTTTGAAGTACTAGGTAACTTAATTCAGCATGTCATTATAACAAGAGCAATGTGTAGTAATGGAGCTAATGGTGAAGTTCACACCTTTACAAAGTTTGTTTGCTTCCTTGTTAAACAACCTGCAGACCTGGAATGCTCTGATATACACCCAGTATTTAACTTGCAGCCAGAAAATTTAAAAATGTACCACTGGTCTTCCTTTTGGTTTGGGGGGGGGGGGGGGGGCATTTTAGTAAAAGAAATTCAAATTCTTATTCTGGATTACTCTAGAGCAAAATTTTAATAATGGATTGTGAATTAATTCCAACTCCAAATCTGTGTCATCCAAGACTAAGAGTATTTGAGGGTTTTGTTCTGCTTCTGAGTTGCTGTTGGATTCTTTTTTATCATCACAGATCTTTAATTATTGTCTGTGCAGGCTTGTGTTTCACACATAGCATCTCCAGTGACATTTTGCCCATAGGTGCTCAGACCTCAGAATTCCTCTCATAATTCATGCATTGGATGTGTACAGCTCTGGGCCTGGGGATTATAAGAGGTATTAATGCTCAGAGGTGGACAGAAAAACTTTTTCCTGAAGGGACTTATGTACAGAGTGCATTTTTAATCTAATTGTCAATTAGAAGTGTACTACTAGATTGGGGTTAAATGTCAAAAGTTTTGGTAGTGTGGGGGGCTAGAGGAGCTGCATCTGTGAGGATATGCCAGAAGCTTCCCCCATGTGCAACAGAGCCAATCCCAGCCAGCTCTGGGATGGACTTGCCACTGCCCAAGGCTGAGCCCACCCGTGACAGTGGCAGCATCTCTGGGAAAACATATTCAGAAAGAAGTAATAACTCTGCAACTGTAAAAATGTATTCAAGGAGAGGGAAAAACTGTGCAACTGTAGATGAAGAGAGAAGTAACAAGTGAGAGGAACAGCCCTGCAGACACCAAGGTTGGTGAAGGAGAGACAGGAGGTGCTCTAGGGGCAGAGCTGAGGCTCCCCTGCAGCCCCTGGTGCAGCCCATGGTGAGGCAGCTGTGCCCTGCAGCCCCTGGAGGGCCCTGGGGATGCAGAGATCCACCTGCAGCCCCTGGAGAACCCCAAAATAGAACAGGTGAATAACTAAAGGCAGCTGTCACCCCATGGGAAGCCCTTGGTGGAGCAGGTTTGCTGGCAGGACTTCTGACCCCTTGGGGATCCATGCTGGAGCAGTTAATGAAGAACAACAGCACGTGGGATGGACCCATGATGGAGAAGTTTGTGAAATACTGTCTTCCATGGGAGGGATCCCACACTGGAGTAGAGAAAGAGCTGGTGGAGGAAGGAGAAGCAAAGACCATGTGCCCTGAACTGACCTAGTACACTCCCCATACACCTCTCAGAGAGAGAAGGTAGATAAAAATGGGAATGAAATTCAGTCTAGGAAGGAGGGAAGTTTGGGGGAAAGGTATTTTAAGATTTGGATTTATTTCTCATTAGCTTTCTCTGATTTTGATCAGTGATTAATTAAACTAATGGGTGTGTTTTGCCCATGACAGCAATTGCTGAGTGATCTCTCCATGTCCTTGTCTCAACCCACAAACCTTACATTATATTTTCTCTCCTATGCCCAGCTGAGGAAGGGAGTGACAGAGCAGCTTTGGTGGGCAGCTGGCATACAGACAGGGTCAGCACAACACAAATATAATCATTGCAAATTTATATTGGTACAATGGAAAATTAAGGAAGTACCCTGTGCTATCACTGAAAGGAAGTGAAATTACCTGCCTAAAAAACCGCAGAAAGGAGGTAAGGTTGAGCTGCCCACCCTTTCTGGCACAGAGCTCCCTTTGGAGTTATTCCTTGTGCACAGAGCAGGTTGTTGCTTACTGGGGACTTGGCTATTGAGCTCTCTGAGTCAGACCCTTACCCAGCCAGTGCCAGCCCTGCTGGGTCCCAGCCCATCTCAGTAGGGCCAGCCACCAACTTTCAAACTGAGGAGCTGATATGAGTCCACTCCCACCACTTGGGGCTTAGAAAGACCCTAAAAACCAACTCATGAGAAAGAGAAAAAAAATATGTGCGTGAGTCTGGCTCATGAATGTGCATGAAGGGCCATTAACAGGCTGCTGGCCTGACTAAGCTTTCATAGTCTCACACTGTCTGTTGCAACATTTTCCCTTTCGTGTGCTCAGGGTTTTGGTTTCATCTTTGGAAAAACATCTCCAACCTGGAGCCAGTGTACTCCATCCTCCATTAGCAAAGTTCATGATAGCTTGGCTTCATTCCCAGCTGGAAAGTGTCCTCTGCACTAGCAAGCCACTGGCCAAATTTCTCCCTGGGCAGCCTGAAAGCTGCCAGACAGAAATGAGATCTGTAAAACCAAGCTGACAGCACAAGGTCTATACAGACTTTTCCAGGCCTTTTGCCAGGCCCTAGAGGCCTAGTTTTAGAAAGACAAATTGAAACCATAACTAGCTAGCTAAGCTCTCCTCAAACGCTTTTACAGTGACAAAACCCTGCCGTGCCAGACCTAGCCCCTGGTACTGGTACATTGCCAATGGCTCTAAAGAGACAAGGCAGAAGTCAGGAAAATGTTGATAGAAGGATATCTGAGACACACTCCAGCCTCTTCTCCTGTGCAAGCCAGTCCAGAGAAACGGGGCAGTTACAGGTTTTGGAATTTCACTTTGTGTATCCTGCAGGTTTCCGTCGGGTACTGAAAAGGAGGAAAACAAGCCCCCAGGATTAAGCAGCAGTGCAAGCTCACATCTGGGAGAAAGCTTGAGAGACAAGGTAACCCAGAACCCGCTCTCCCTGGATGTGATCCAGCAGCCCACTCCTTTCCCTCAGGACACTATCCTCTTGGCAGCATCCACCACTGTTCTCCTTCCCATGGGCTATCTGGGGTCCAGCTTGTCCAGGGGCTGATTTGAAAAAGCCAGGACTTTTAAAGGACAGGTTATTACCAAAAGCTGGTTTTGAATGCATAGAAATTCGTGTAGGACACAAGTCTACATCAATTTTTAAGCAGACATCTTAAAAACCACAAGAAGCTGACAAAATATTTGGGCTTAAGTGAATAAAACATCTTTTTAAGAGTAAGGAAGACATTGCCATTGCTTGATGTTTAATAGAGTTCTTTTTTGTTTTCTTTAGAATCAATGTATGCACAGGAATTACTAGGACAAGAAAGGGGGGGGTTTTAGGTGGAGACAGTCTTCTATAGCTAATGTGCTTTATTTCTCATAAAGGTATTCTGGAATAAAGGACAAATACAAGTACATTGTGTGCTCAAGTATTAGTGGATATCAAAAAGAAAAGTAAATAAGATCCAGTGTTTGCAAAAACAAATCATGCTTATGAGATATACAAATGACTACAAAACCCAGTTCTCTGAAGACTTAATGCATTTATTTATAGCTGACTGATTCGGGACTGAAATTTTGGAACAAGTTCACATATTCTTGTTTCTCCTGCCACAGCTTGTAGTTGTCTTATCAGGGTTTTTTTTTTTTTTTTCCAGCAATCAAAGGAAAGAGAACCTTTTTTAACCACAGCACTTGTCTCCTTTCCAAGTCATAAAAAAGTAAATAAACTTTTACTAAGCACAATGCACAAATTGAGGGGAGGATCTTTTCTGTCCAGCAGTCTTTCATCTTGGAAAACTAAACAATAATATTGACTCTTACACAAAGTTCCAGTGCACTACAGAAATCTTTCAGTAGAAAGAGAAAAAGGCAACAAAAAAGTAGTCACGGCATCCTAAGGGAGAGAACAAGACTTTGATTCTTCAGCGTTCAGTGCAGTCACACAGCTTGGAACAGAAAGGCTTGGGAGTAGAGGAATCTAGTAATACATTATCTCTGAACAACTTCCTTAACTAACCACACTTCCCTCAGTTCATGGCTTTATATTCTTTAATTCTTGCCTAGTGCATAGCATAGTGCTTTTCTTGCAATTAGAAAACAGTTCTCAATGTTGATATTTGTACCAATCTGTGGTATTTGGGCACATGTTGCTCCGTATCTTAAAAAATCCCTGGCATGAAATTAATCACGGTTTTTAATATTCTTGTCTGTACTTTACCCAGTTTGGTGGAGAACCTTGCATAAATCTTTTCCTGTCTGTCTAGGTTTGTATTTTAGATAGATTAGCCTATTTTTGACAAAGCTTTGCAGTGTATCAGAAGATCAGGCTGTTTCTCAAGAGTACACTTTGTGCTATGTATAAAACAGCATTAGTGACAGGGTGTGCTTTTTTTCAGTTGGAAATGACATTTGATACATTAGCCAAACAGGGACCACAGCCAGATCACAATTGGATATGTATTTTCAACATCCTCAGCCCTTCAACCAATTGGCTAGGACTCCAAGAGGCTTATTAGTAGAAATGCAGCTTTACCTTTTTTTGCTAATCTGACTAAAGTGAGACCATCAAAGATGGAGCCAAAATGAGGGAGGGAAGGAGGAAGGCAGGAGGGAAGGCAGGTGGGAAGGAAGTCAGCATGATTTGTTAGTTACATGGTGTGATGTCCTACCTTCATGGGGGAAGAAGCACTCATGATTTGTAAATGTTTGTGTCCAAAAGAAATTATAGAAATCAGAGGATCTAAAAAAAAAAAAAATGTATTAGTGAAGCACACTCTTGGCATGAGAATTTGTACATTAGTCCATCACCTACTATGAGAGAAGAAGGAATGAATGAGGAAGGAGGAAGGAAGGAAGGAAGGAAGGAGAGGAAGGAAGGAAAGAGAAGGAAGGAGGAAGAGAAGGAAGGAAGGAAGGAAGGAAGAAGG